>NC_091283.1:694235134-694541498 GCF_032444005.1 Ranitomeya imitator
GAGGCTAAGGGGGCGCCAGAAAGCTGCAAATTCCAAACCGGAAGTGGGATATAGATAAATCCCCTTCAGAAAGGAACAAGGGGCAACCAAACAACCCCGGTTCAAGACAAATTAGTGTGAGTGGTGGGGATAATAAAGGTATCCTCCCCGTGAACCGTGACAGTATATATAAAGAAAATGGTTTGGAAACTCCAAACTTTTCTCCCTATTGCACTCAGTGCAGTTAGTTACATTTGAAAAGTTTTTTGTTTTTTTTTAAGTAAATTATGACTGAGTTATACTATGAATTTGTATCTACTCTTCTAATGTCAGGTTAAAATTCATTATGAGTTTTATAGTTTGCAATGTTTTATGTAACCTTATAGATCTCATTCATTTTTTTTTTCTTTTACCAGTTTATGAACATTTAGTAAAAGCTCAAACTGAGATGTCTGCTTGTTACACCACTTGTTAAAGTCTGTCAGCACGAATAACGAACTCCATGTAAGGATCATCCTGTGGGTTGAAAAAGTTCTCTTCAGCATATGGTTTAATTAATCTCTGGGTTATTTAATGAGCGCCTATCCATGTGAATTGAAGTCTGATGTGGCTGTGTAGAGAGGAAAGGAGATGAAAGTCTGTTGGGAAGGTGGCTTCTTTGCTCCTTAGAACAATAGTATTTCACAGACTTTAAAATCCTTCGACTTGTTTTTTTTCCCTTTGTTTTCATTTACAATTTTCACAAAAAATTCAACCATTTTTTTCCCCCGAAAGAGCAACTTAATACCCTGCTTCATGCACACTATTTAGTCAGCATTTTTAACCACACACACATACCCTATAGAGAAGCCTATATCACATGAGTCTAAACAAATTTAGTACATCGTTTAGTACATCAGCTCTCATCCACCCCAGAAAAGACGCATTTATAAGATGCGCAAATTCTGGCACTTAGCCTCGCTCTTTCCCACTTGCCCTGGTGCGGTGGCAAGTGGGGTGATAGTTAGGGGGTTTATGACACCTTTGTATTGTCAGGTGACATCAAGCCCAGAGGTTAGTAATAGAGAGTTGTCTATAAAACGCCCCCATTACTAACCCCATAGTCATATTGTATAAAAAACACACACACCCAAAATAAAGTCCTTTAATTCAAAATAATGACAAAGACTCCTTTAATCAATCTTATTTAAACCATACTCATGTCATCGCCCATTCCAGTGAAGCCATTGTCTGCTGTAAGAGAATTAAAATAATAACAATATTCCTTACCTGTCCGCCGGGAAGATAATAATCAATTTGTCCCGCAACGGGTCTAGCTCTGCTACATCTAGATGGCTAGCTGCATTGTTGCATGATGCGACTATGCAGCCTGCCATCCAGCAGAGACACTGAGCTGAGCGTTTTTGCTCAGCTCAGTGTCTCGCGGTGAACTCATATGACCTGATTGACGTCAGCACGAGCGCTATTAGAAATTCATGTGTGTTCAAAAAACATCCCTGACGAAGGAAACCGAATTCTCTGTAAAAGCATAATATAACATATAACGCAGTGTGCTGGACCTAGAAGGGCTTCGTAGCTTTTCAAGATGACATCACCATCTGCATCCGGAGTTCCTTGTCTGCATCACGGACATTGGGATATCTTCTGCCAGTTGGGGCACTATCTCAAAAGCATGGCCAAAGTTGAATTAAGGGTTAACATACCTGCAATGCGTAGATGGGAGAATGTCCTCTCTCTTAAACTCCCTTTTTCATGGTTATACCAACATGCCATAAATTTTAAATATTTTATGTTTGCACTGTATTGTTAGTTTTACCATTAAAGAATACGTCTTGTGAGCTCGTTTTCTGGCATTTCCATTAGTAGGTTTAGACCTAGGAAAAATAAACTGTGCTAGTGGTTTTAGGCTTACAGTTAGTCTGGCTAGGGTTAGCATAAATTCCGTAGTATTTGGGATAGTTAGGTTAGAGTTTGTGTTGTTAGTGATGGTTAAGTTTAGTTATTTTTAGACTTAGGTATTTAGTTTATAGTTAGTTTTAAAGGTTGTACGATTATGGTTAGGGTTAGAATATGGTTAGCAGAGTTGATACTGCATTAGGCTTAGTCCTTCTTACATACCCCTCACATGTCATAACGTATCATGGTGGTGGACTTCTAAATTTTCCAAATTGAAGGAACCTTGACACTGAGATAACAAGTAGTTCTCAATCTCAAAGCAAGAGGCATTGCTGCTACTCCTGCACCTAGAAACACTTATGTGACAATAATGGTGCAGACCAATCAAAACACCTGTCAGGTGAAATCATCTTTTGGTTTGCACAAAAGATCATCATTCTCGGCTGTGCATGGTTTTGTGCTGCCGAAAACAGTAGCAGCCAATGCACACTGAACAATCTATTATAGGCATCGATCTGTGTAGACAGGCTATTAAACAACCACCAGCTAGCACACATTTTGCTGGTCACAGGTTAACGCTTTGTAGTGTAAATGGACCAATAAGAACTACTGCTGTTCCTCTTCTATTAAATTGTGATCTTAAACCGAAGCATCACACATGTCTAATTTTGGATTGCATAAAACTATAAGTCTGTATCTACTTTATTGGCATGACAAGTTATTCATCTGTGAATTGGTGTGGAACCCTACTCATGAACCCCTTAAACAGATCAGCAGTGCCATGTGGCTGACAAACTTTACTATTCTTAGTTCTAAGATCTCTAGAACGTGCTGCCTGTATATTAGTGAAGTATGCTGCTCATATGGGTTTGTTTTTTTGTACCGTGACAGTTACAAAATAGTTTTACCATGTACTATTATTTTGAAATCTGATTTCAAGATTTTTTTTTTCAAACAGTATTTTTTTGAGCAAGATAAAAAATAGTGGCAATTACATATAAGCTATCTTTCTGAAAACAAGAATGCTCTTTTGCATCACATTCTATTAAATTTATTATCCTGTCCGTTTTTTATTACTTTCTAATTGGCTAATAAAGGTTTCAGTATAATTGGCCAAAAAATATCTAAGTTACGACTGGCGATTACGCAAACCACTTTATCTCTAAATTTCTATAGACCGAAACGAGTATATGACTGGTAGTCAATGATAAGTAAAACACATTAGAGAAATGAGTGCCAGGATTTATTCTCACCTTGATAATTTGTGCTGAAGACTGATTTACATCTTTAGATGCAGACATTTTATTTTTTGTTGCTTATTAGGCACCAATATATTCCTCAGCCCTGTACACAATTTATCAAAAGTCACATCTGTCTCTGTTCACAGGACTCGCATTTTGATTTCTGAAGACAGACCTGCCATGATGCCAATTAATTTTTTAGTTAGTATGTTAAAGATGTTGTCCACTACTTACATTGATGATCTATTCTTAGGATAGGTCATCAATGTGTGATCGGTCAGGGTCCGATACCCGCTACCCCCGCCAATCAGCTGATATTGGTGGTGGTGGCTGTTTGCCAGAAGTACTTCCTTGCTGAGCTGGCCATCTACTTGTAGTGTCCGGGTCTTGTTATTGCACATCAACCTCCTAATGAAATGAATGTGGATGCACAGTAACAAGCTCCGGACACTACGGCTATGTGCACACGTAGGAAAAGAGGTGCAGAATTTTCTGCACAAAATCCGCATCTCCTGGCAGAATCCGCAGCTGCGGATTTCCCGCGGTTTTTATGCTGATAGGTCATCAATATAAAAGTAGTGGTCAACCTCTTTTAAGATGTCTGGCTTTGGCCTCATTCAATTTCCACGTACGTGTTCTATCCATGTTTTTCACAGATAGAGCACATACCCTTTTTTTTATACTTTTGAATGACATTATTTATTTTATGAATTTGTCCACTGAAAAGTGGTTAAAAAATTCCAAGCGCGTTGAAATTGCAAAAAAAGTGCATTTCCAAATTTTTTAAAAAAATAACTCATGTTTACTATACAGTAAAACTCGCGTGGTAATATGATTCTCCAGGTCAGTACGAATACACAATTTTTTTTTAAGTGCATAAAGAAAAACAAAAAAATGCTTTTGTTGCCATCTTCCGAGGAATGTAACATTTTACATTTTCTGGATACTGGGCAGTGTGAGAGCTTATTTTTTTTACACCGAGTTGTCATTTTTACTTATACCATTTTAGATACGATGTTTTCATCCTCTCTTACTGCAATGTTATGGTGGCCCAAAACATGTAATTCTGGTGTTTGGATTATATTTTCTTGTTACGCCAGTTACCAATCGGATTAGTTTGTTTGATATTTGATGATAGGTCAGACTTTTACGATCACAGTGATCCAAAAATTTGTATAATTTTTATTGTTTTATTTTTATTGGGGCTAAAGGAGGGGGACTTCAACTTTTGTGTTTAGTGTTTTACACTTTTTACTTTATTAGTTTCCTTACTGGTCTTGAAACTGCGATCATCTATATATCTATATCTTGTGCTATACATAGCATTGCACTAGCATAGTGAAAATCATACTCTCCTATGAACTCCAGCTAAATGATGGGCTTCACAGGGGAATCGTAATGACAGGCATGGGGGTGTTCAGCAGACCCTCATCTGTCATAGCAACCTATCGGCGTGCCGTGATCACATCATGGCTGCACCAATGGGCATGTGAAATGACGCTCCCCCTGCTGATGTGCATTAAATGCCACTGTCAGAGCTGACAGTGGCATTTAACAGACTAACAGCCGCCTGAGGAGTCCCCCACAACACATAATGCAGAGCCATGAAAATAAAAATCCTTTTTTTACCACAAGAATTTTTTTTTAGCCCCCAGTTTTGTATTTTCTCAAGGGTAACAGGAGAAATTAGACCCCAAACGTTGTCCAATTTGTCCCAAGTACGCTGATACCCCACATGTGGGGGGGAACCACGATCAGGGCACATGGCAGAACTCCGAAGGTAAGGAATGCCTTTTGGAATGCAGACTTAGATGGATTGGTCTGCAGGCGTCACGTTGCATTTGCAGAGCCCCTCATGTAACTACACAGTAGAAACCCCCCACAAGTGACCGCATATTGGAAACTAGACCCCACAAGGAACTTACCTAGATGTGCTGTGAAAACTTTGAACCCCCAAGTGTTTCACTACAGTTTATAACGCAGAGCCGTGAAAATAAAAATCTTTTTTTCCACAAAAATTATTTTTTATCCCCCAATTTTGTATTTTCTCAAGGGTAACATGAGAAATTGGACCCCAAAAGTTGTTGTCCAATTTGTCCTGAGTACGCTGATACCCCATATGTTGGAGTAAACCCCTGTTTGGGCGCATGGGAGAGCTCGGAAGGGAAGGAGCACTGTTTTACTTTTTCAATGCAGAATTGGCTGGAATTGAGATCGGACGCCATGTTGCATTTGTAAAGCCCCTGATGTGCCTAAACAGTGGAAACCCCCCAATTCTAACTCCAACCCTAACCCAAACACACACCTAACCCTAATCCCAACCATAACCCTAAGCACACCCCTATCCCTAATCCCAACCCTAATCTCTAACGTAAATGTAATCCAAACCCTAACTTTAGCCCCAACCCTAACCCTAACTTTAGCCCTAACCCTAACTTTTGCCCCAACCCTAACTGTAACCCCAACCCTAACTGCAGCCCTAACGCTAACTTTAGCCACAACCCTAACGCTAATGGGAAAATGGAAATAAATACATTTTTTTTATTTTATTATTTTTCCCTAACTAAGGTGGTGATAAAGGGGGTTTTGATTTACTTTTATAGCAGGTTTATTAGCGAATTTTTATGATTGGCAGCTGTCACACACTAAAAGACCCTTTTTATTGCAAAAAATAGTTTTTACGTCCCCACATTTTGAGAGCTATAATTTTTCCATATTTTGGTCCACAGAGTCATGTGAGGTCTTGTTTTTTGCGGGACGAGTTGATGTTTTTATTGGGTCCATTTTCGGGCACGTGACATTTTTTGATCGCTTTTTATTCCGATTTTTGTGAGGCAGAATGACCAAAGACAAGATATTCATGAATTTCTTTTGGTGGGGGGGACGTTTATACTGTTCCATGTGTGGTAAAATTGATAAAACAGTTTTGTTCCTCTGGTCAGTACAGTTACAGCGATACCTCATATATATATATATATATATATATATTTTTTTTTTTTTTTAAGTTTCGGGCTTTTGTACGATAAAAACTATTTTATATAAAACATAATTATTTTTGCATTGCTTTATTCTGAGGACTATAACTTTTTTATTTTCTCAGTCGCCCATGACAGCACTACCAGAGAGAGGGAATCCGCCCTTCAGGGACAAGAAACCTGCAGGATAAAAAGGGCGGTACCTCTCTCCTGCATCAGTTTTGTCTCCTGCGTCAGTTTTGTTTCCTGTCCCTGACAGGGAACCCTCAGGATTCGGTACCTGTGATCCGGAGCCGGCCAGTGGGGTATGACGGCGGGGAGGCCCCTGTCACCGCTAGTGCGGTGTCCGACGCCGCCGCTGCTGGGTCCGATGGGGCTGCAGAGCGCGCGGAGGGAAGCGTGGCTGCCTCCCCGGATTGGGGTAGGGGCCGTTGGGACCCGGCGTGCTATTGCGCCATGTGGAGGCGCTTCCTGCTCCAAAGCGGCGGCTCGTTGTGTGTGAGAGCACCAAGATTGCCACCGCACCGAATATAGACGCCGACCACTTCCGGGTCCCGGGCAGAGCGCGCATGCGCACTTGGAACAGGGGGACCAGCGCTTCCCTGGAACGCCGCCCTGGAGGAGGGGGTGAATCGGTGTGATATTTAAAAAGCACAGCTGTGGGAGCGCCCTTTGCTGCATGCAGTCCCAATATGGTGGACAGCGATCAGCAGCTCCAGCCGGTGCAGCCCTTACAGCCGCAACAACAGTGTCACCACCAGCGCAAGTCAGATGAGCCAAAGAGAAGGATCTCTGCAGGCACCAGAAATACCCGCTCCAGGAGCCATTCCACGCCGCAGAGTAAAGCCTTCAATATATCTAGCCAGCCGACACCATCTACTTCGGGTCTCATACAAGATCCCATACCTCCTCCAGAACCGGTACGTGTGGCTGCGCAAGATGGGTGAGTGATCTTCGTGAAAGTTCACCAAATAATTGGGGTCCCCTTTTCCGTTTATTTTTTAGGCAAGAAAAAAAAAACTGAGAAAACTAAACATAGAAACTGCCCCTTATGTGGAGAACCCCTGTCGCAGAACTGGGATAAGAAATTATGAAGTTCCTGTATAGGACAAGTCCATTGTGAAGAAACCCCTAGTTTTGCCTCTGAATTACGATCAGTAATAAGATCAGAGGTAGAAACAGCGTTCAAGTCCCTTAAAGGGGAGGGGGTTAAGGATAAAACACCTGTGCCCTATTCCCTCTCCGACTCTTCTAGTTCTGATGAGAGTATGTCAGACAGACGGGGTTCCTCTTCCTCCTCGGATTCTGAGAGTGGAGGCCGCCACTGCTTCCCCTTAGACGAAGTAGATGCCCTTGTGAAGGCTGTAAGATCTACAATGGGAGTCCTAGATCCACGTCCTGATAAAACAGTACAGGACGTTATGTTTGGAGGTCTGGGCCAGAAAAAACGTAGAGTCTTTCCAGTTAACGAAAACGTGCAGGCCTTAATCAAAAAGGAGTGGGAGAAACCAGAAAGAAAAAATTCATCTGTGCCCTCCCTTAAAAGGAAATATCCTTTCGCGGAGGAGGCTTCTACGTCATGGGACAAAGCCCCTAAACTTGACGTTGCAGTAGCCAAAGCGTCAAGGAAGTTTGCATTGCCCTTTGAGGACATGGGAACGCTGAAAGATCCCCTCGATAAAAGGACCGATACCTTCCTTAAAGGGGCCTGGGAGTCGGCAGGGTGATGTTTAAGACCTGCATGTCTTAAACATCCGCATGTACTTCCAGATCTTTAATGATTTGGATAGATAATTTAGAGAAACAATTAAGAGATGGGGTATCCAGACATAAAGTAATTGAATCAATTCCCATGATTAGGGGGGCGGCAGCTTTTTTGGCTGACTCGTCAGTCGATTCTATCAAACTCACTTCAAAATCAGCAGCCTTATCTAATGCAGCTCGTAGGATGCTATGGCTAAAAAATTGGCCAGGCGACCTACAGACAAAACAAAAACTCTGTTCAATCCCATGCGAGGGGAAATTTTTGTTTGGGGAGACCCTAGATGACATTTTACAAAAAGCTGGAGATAAGAAGAAGGGATTCCCTAACCTGACCACACCATTAGTTAAGCGGCCCTTTCGGAATAGGAAGTTTTTCCGGAGGCGTCCCCCAAGAGAACAGAACAGATGGGATGATGGGAGAAGTAGAGATAAGGGCTTCCTCTTTGGCAATTCCCCAAGAAATAAAAAGACCCCTAAGTGACGCCTCCCCCATGGTGGGAGGGAGACTGTCTCAATTCCTTCCGGCCTGGGAAAAAATCTCATCCAGTACTTGGATTTTAAGCTTAATAAAGATGGGACTTCAGATAAACTTTACCGCCCTTCCTCCCCAAAACTATGTGGTCACTCCACTAAAACCCTCACCTCGGCAACAACAGGCCCTGGAACAAGAGATCTCAAAACTCATAATCAAAGATGTGATTCGAGAAGTTCCCCTACTGGAAAGAGGGAAAGGGTTCTTTTCCCCACTATTTCTGGTCCCAAAGCCGGATGGTTCCTTCCGCACAATAATAAATCTACGGAAATTAAACAGTTATGTAAAGAATCAAACTTTCAAAATGGAATCAATAAAATCAACAATAAAAAACCTGTTTCCGAACTGTTTCATGGTAGTGTTGGATCTCAGCGACGCGTACTATCACGTCCCCATCCACGAAAACTCACAAAAATACCTCAGACTAGCAGTAGTCATGGAGGGGAAAATAAGGGAATACCAGTACAAGGCCCTCCCATTTGGCATTTCAGTAGCGCCCCATATATTTACCAAATTGTTAGCGGAAATGATGGCCCACATAAGGGAAAAAGACATTCTGATAATACCATATCTCGACGACTTCCTAATTGTCAGCAACTCAGCCTAACACTGTCGCCAACAATGCAACAGAGTAATAGAGACTCTAACAGAATTAGGTTGGCTCATAAACCTCCAAAAATCAAAACTGGAACCGACCAGGGTTCAAGAGTTTTTGGGCCTGACTGTGGACTCGGTTTTACAGGAATGTCGTCTTCCAGACCAGAAGAAACAAAAAATATCAACTATTGTGTCCAGAGCTCGCTCAAATCCTCATATGACCCTGAGAGGAGCAATGTCATTACTGGGGTCCCTTTCTGCTCGTCTCCCAGCAATACAGTGGGCACAAATCCACACAAGAGACCTCCAGTGGGATATCCTGAGGAGTCAGGTTACACTGAGGGGACACCTTTAGTGTCGCATGACTCTAAGTTCAGACACTATTCGTTCCCTAGCCTGGTGGTTAGATTCCAACAACCTAGCAAAGGGGGTTCCGTGGGTGATAGATATACATTGAATAGTTACCACGGATGCCAGTCCCACGGGGTGGGAGCTCACCTGGACAACGGTGTTACTCAGGGGGTCTGGACAGAATACGAGGTATCCTCAAATCAAAAAGAACTTTGCGCAGTGAGCCATGCTCTGTCATTTTTTCTTCCCAGCCTGCGGGGGCATCATGTCCGGGTTTTTTCGGACAATCAGGTGGTGGTAGCCTATCTGAACCACTAGGGGGGGGACCAGATCCCGAGCCCTAATGAAGACCACTTCCCAAATCTTCACCTTAGACGAAGATCACTTCCTATCCCTCTTGGCGCTACATATAAAGGGGTTAGAGAACCAAAAAGCAGACTTCTTAAGCCGTACCCAACTAAAACAAGGGGAGTGGGCTCTGACCCAAAGCATCTTCGATCAGATTACCAAAATCTGGGGGGTCCCAGTAATAGACCTCTTTGCCAGCATAGAAAACAGGAAAGTAAAGGAATTTTGCTCTCTGAACCCCAGGGGGAACCCTCGGGCACTAGATGCGTTCACGATTCCCTGGACTCAGGGTCTTGCATATGCATTTCCCCCTCATATACTTATCCCGGCAGTCCTGCGGAAGATCAGACTGGACAGGGCGAGGATCATTCTAATAGCCCCCTTCTGGCCCAAAAGGGCCTGGTTTTCCTGGCTGAGAATCCTATCGGTTACAAATCCCTGGGTTCTCCCGGACCTTCCGGATCTCTTATACCAGGGACCGGTGCTCCACCCTCAGTCAGCAAATCTCCACTTGACAGTGTGGAACTTGAGAGGGCACTGCTAAGGGCAAAGGGGTTCTCAGATAATTTAGTGTCTACACTATTAAAAATTAGGAAAACTGTAACAACTAAAATCTACGGTAAAACCTGGAAAAAGTTCCTGTCCACCTCCGAGGTAAAACTACAAGATGGGGTCCCAGTGGTGAAAATATTAGAGTTTCTACAGAAAGGCTTAGATATGGGCCTCTCGGTGAGCACTTTAAAAGTGCAGATAGCGGCCTTGGGGGCGTTATACAATGATAATATTGCCACTAACCCATGGGTATCAAGGTTCATTAAAGCCGCTGTACGTTCCAGGCCCATAAAAATCAAAAGTCCTCCATCCTGGGACTTAAATTTTATATTATCAGCTCTGACTGAACCCCCGTTTGAACCCATAGATTCGATACCACTTAAAATCTTATCTTTCAAAACAGCCCTTCTTACAGCTCTAACGTCTGGCCGTAGAATTAGTGACCTCCAGGCTCTATCTGCGAATCCTCCCTTTACGCAAATCATGGAGGATAGGGTAATATTGAGAACAGACCCTGCTTATCTACCCAAAGTTGCTTCCAATTTCCATAGGTCCCAGGAGATAATCCTTCCTTCCTTCTGTCCACACCCGAAAAATCAAAAAGAGGAAAAATTCCACACATTAGATGTGAGAAGGTGCTTAATACATTACCTAGAATCCTCCCGACAGTGTAGGAAGGAAGGGTCTCTTTTTGTCTGTTTTCAGGGACCTAGAAAAGGACTCAAAGCCTCCAAAAGCACTATAGCTCGCTGGGTAACTGATGCGATAGCCTTGGCATACTCGTCCACGGGAAACGCGGTGCCTGAAGGGCTCAAGGCACATTCCACAAGGGCTATGGCGACCTCCTGGGCCGAAAGGTCGGAGGTACCAATAGATAAAATCTGTAAGGCGGCCACCTGGTCAACACCTTCAACCTTCTTTAGGCACTATCGCTTAGACCTAGCCTCTTCGTCTGACTTAACCCTCGGAAGAAGGGTCTTGCAAGCTGTGGTCCCTCCCTAAAGAAATTATCTCTGCAATTCTCTCTGGTAGTGATGTCATGGGCGACTGAGAATAGTGTAGTTACTTATCGATAACGGTATTTCTCAGAGCCCATGACAGCACCTGCTTATTTCCCTTCCGCCTATCACGTGTGCGGTGAGCACTTTATTATACGAAGTGTGTGTTTGATTTAGACACGGTGTAATCTTCATAAGTATTTTTGCTAAAAATGTATATTTCTTGTTGTCACTAACCTGGAGGACCTCTGACGCTCTGTAAACTAAACTGACGCAGGAGAGAGGTACCGCCCTTTTTATCCTGTAGGTTTCCTGTCCCTGAAGGGCGGATTCCCTCTCTGGTAGTGCTGTCATAGGCACTGAGAAATACCGTTATCGGTAAGTAACTACACTATTTTCGCTGATGACGCTGTATGGCGGCTCATTTTTTATGGGACAAGATGACGTTTTCAGCAGTACCATGGTTATTTATATCTTTCTTTTTGATTGCATGTTATTCCACTTTTTGTTTGGCGGTATGTTAATAAAGTGTCGTTTTTTGCCTCGGTTTTTTTTTTTCGGTGTTCACTGAAGTTAACTAGTGGGATGGTTTTACAGGTCGGGTCGTTACGGACGCAGTGGTACTAAATATGTGTACTTTTATTGTTGTTTTTATTTAAAGAAATGTATTTATTGGAACAATATTATTTTTTTCTTCTTTATATAGGAGTTGTTTTTTTTTTTATTTTTACACATGTAATTTTTTTTTTTTTACTTTGCCCCATGGGGTAACATCACGGTATAGTGACAGATCGTTGATCTGACACTTTGCAGTGCACTGTGTCAGATCAGTGATCTGACAGGCAGTGCAGGGAGGCTTCCCGGGCGCCTGCTCTGAGCAGGCGCTTGAAAGCCACCTCCCTACAGGACCCGGAAGGAGCTCCGTGGCCATTTTGGATCCAGGGCCTGCAAGGAGGAGGAAGTAGGAGACCCTCGGAGCAGCACAATCACATTGCTTTGCTCCGAGGGTCTCAGGGAAGCACGCAGGGAGCCCCCTCCCTTCGCGATGCTTCCCTATGCAGCTAGAACGCGGGGTTAATGTGCCAGGAGCGGTTCATGACGATCCTGGCACATAGTGCCGGATGTCAGCTGTGATAGTCAGATGATACCTGGCCGCGATCGGCCACGCTCCCCCCGTGAGCGCAGCTGATCGCATTAGGCGTACTATCCCGTCTGTGGTCATACAGGCCCATACCACCTCGACGGGATAGTATGTCTAATGTCAGAAAGGGGTTAACAACAGTAGTTATGGGTACTTATTCCTCAGCATCGCTTTTTTACGACAGCGTTGGAATATTTCCATGGTCTTGGCTACCTGGTGTAACTGAGACCCTGGAGAACATGATTAGGGTCGTTTGTTATGGTCCCCTGTCACCTGATTCACCAAATAACTATGCTCACAAAAAAAGTCTGAGTTAAAATTAATTTCTCTCTCCTCTGATATGATCTGGCATTATCAGAGAAGAGAGAAATGGGGTCCCACGTGCCACACCGGTTCCTCCACCATCCCGAGCCCTCCTGAGCTGTTTTTGTAAAAACAAAAAAAAATGACGCTATGATGGCTAGTTTTGAGCGCAAGTGCTCGCTACTTGAGTTTGCATCGAGTGGTCAGGTATGCGCTAAGTATCACTCGAGTACCCTTAGTATTTGGTGCATAATTGAGCACCTGTTGCAAACAGAAGTAGCGAGCACTTGCGCTCAAGTCTAATGACTACATATTCAATATGACAAACTAATGTTTTCAAATTCTGTGTGGAGGTTAAAAATGCTAACTTTACCCCTGGATAAAATCCTTGAGGGGTGTGATTTATAAAATGGTGTCACTTGTGGGTGGTTTCCACTGTTTAGACACATCAGGGTGTCTCCAAACATGACATGGTGTCCTCTCTCGATTCCAGGCAATTTTGCATTCAAAAAGTTAAACAGTGCTCCCTCTCTTTCAAGCCTTGCCGTGCACCCGAACAGTAGATTTCCCCCACATATGGGGTATCAGCGCACTCAGGAGAAATTACACAACAAATTTTGTGGTCCATTTTCTCTTGTTACCCTTGTGAAAATAAAGTTTGTCTATAAAGTAAATTATTTGTGAAAAAAGTTGTTTCTCATGAGGCAACAAAAGGGTTAATGAACTTTTGAATGTGGTTTTGAACACCTTGAGGGGTGCATATTTTATAATGGTGTCACTTTTGGGTAATTTGTCATATGGACTCCTCAAACTCACTTCAAATGTGATGTGGTACCCCAAAAAAGTGGTTTTGTAAATTTTTGTCAGAAAAATGAGAAATCGCTTATCAACTTTTAACTCTTATAACGTCCTAACAAAAAAAAGTGTTTCTAAAATTGTACTGATGTAAAGTAGACATGTGGGAAATGTTATATATTTTTTAACTATTTTGTGTGACTTAACTCTCTGACTTCAGGGCACAAAAATTTTAAGTTTTAAAATTGCTACATTTTCAAATTTTTGGGCAAATTTCCATTTTTTTTTCATAAATAAACGGAAGTTATATTGAAGAAATTTTACCACTATCATGAAGTACAATATGTCACGAAAAAAACAATTTTAGAATCAGTGGGATCCATTGAAGCGTTGAAGTTATTACTGCAGAAAATGACAGTGGTCAGAAATGAAAAAATTGGCTTGGTCATTAAGGTTAAAATTAACTCGGTCCCTAAGGATTTAAATAGACAATGCTTTAAAAAGCATGAATGCATTGTCTATTGAAAAAAGACGCAACCAAAGCGGTGCTGATAAAAGATGAAGACTGAGGCTGACAAATCTAATATAAACATTAAGTAATTTTCTGATGACACTGTCGCTTTGAAGGGGTTGTCCAGTACTGGGGCAACCTCTTCTCATTCTGAGAGGTTGAATAAAAATCACTCATGTTCTCCTTCAGTGCCAGTGCTGATCCAGCGGTGTCGGACCTTGCGTTCCCGGGACACACATGAGGTTGTTACAGCACACGAGCCCTGGGCCCAGTCAGCATCGGCATCACAGTCCCCATCAATCGATCATCATCAGGAAGTCGGAGCTGTGGTTGCTCGTTGACTTCCTCTCAATGTTTGATTTGTCCAAAGGCGGGTGAAGCTGGCGCTGATTGGGTGCAGTACTTGTTTGATGTAACAACCTCATGTGAGCTATGGGAATGTGAGTGCCAAAACCGCTGACACGACGCCAGCAAGAGAAGTGGGTATAAGGCTGTGTACACGTTGAGTATTTGCTTGCAGAAATTTCTGCATCTCCTCACAGCAAAAACCCTGCAGAATACTCCGCTGCTTTTTTTGTATGCTTTTTTTTTTCCTGTGCATTCAATTGGTCCAAAACGCACAAAGAATTGACATGCTGCGGATTTGAACGCACAGCAAATCCTGAAAGGAAAAATACTGATCATGTGCACAGCACTTCAGGATTCTCGCTGACTTTGCAGGCATAAGGATTCCCTAGCATTTTGGGGCCAATTCCGCAAGCAAAAAAAGTATCAAAAATGCATTGTATGCACACAGCCTTAGTGTTTTTATTGTAACGGAGGCAAATGTTCAGCTTGAGAAAGAGTTGTTCTAGGTGTGGACAACCCATGTAAAGTCTATGGAGATCCATATTAAATGGATTAAACATGGAAAAAATACTGTCGTTTTTAACTGACCCATTGTTCGGTCAGTGTAATACAGTTCAAACAGTCTGCCTGCTTCAGGAAAATAACAAATCAGAAAAAAACAGATGCAGCTAGCATGACAACTGAGAAAAACAAGGTTTTTCCCTTTGGTGGTAGCTCTGACACAGATCACACATCTGTGATCTCTGACAATGAAGCCTTACTGAGTGCAATCAGTCTTCTTTCAGCTGGCTAACAATGTACCAAAACCTTTTTCTTTTGGTCTTTCAACTTTTATGATAAGTAAAAAACAATCAAAAAAATGCGCATAGGAATCTTGGCTCATCAGTCAGATCACTGCTTTCATTTGCAGTGGGACACCAAGGTATTAGAATCGCAGTGTAATTGGTTGTTATGGGCACTGTTCCACTTGTTTTGCTAAATTTTTCTCTCTGTGGCCTTTAATGCAGTCAGGAACTTACTTTAGGTAAAGTATATTATACCAAAAGATTGTTTAAGGAGCCAGGCTGTGTTTTGTTTTCACCCGCTTATCCATATTGCCGTATATGATCATATGAGTATGACAGTTATTGTGTATGAATGAAGGGCATGAAGAAATAAATTCAGTCTGCAGCTTAGATATTGGGGGCATTATAATTTCTATAATTTTATAACTTATACCTTTTTTTAGAAAACTTGTTCTTTTAGCCATAGCACTGCTTCTACATTATTTGTACATTATACTGCACAATAATTGTTAATTACTTTTGCAACTTATGTTAAAAACAAATCATCCCAAAGAGGAGATTTTGGGATCAGCACCTTATGAGTAGTGCAATGTTTAGATATAGTATAACTAGCTATTGAACCCGTTCTACGCCCGGGTGGCGAGCATTTATATTGGTATATGGTCTCCATCCTGGTATGTGCTGCTCCCATCTTGCTCCCCCATCCTGTCAAGTGCTGCTCCATCCTGCATCCCCTGTTGTGAATTCTGTGGCAGAGCTCCCTCCTGTGGTCACAAGTGGTACTTCGGCTGATTCTCTCTGTGAGCTTCCGTTGGTGGAGGAGAGTGGTACTGCGGCTTCTGAGTATCCTTCCACAGGTGATGTGGTGAAGTCGTTAGGTGCTGCTCTATTTAACTCCACCTAGTGCTTTGATCCTGGCCTCCAGTCAATGTTCTAGTATTGGACCTGTTTCCTCCTGGATCGTTCCTGTGGCCTGCTGCTCTGCATAGCTAAGTTCTGCTTTTGCTATTTGTTTGCTGTTTTTTTCTGTCCAGCTTGCTTATTTGTTTTTTCTTGCTTGCTGGAAGCTCTGGGACGCAGAGGGTGTACCTCCGTGCCGTTAGTTCGGTACGGAGGGTCTTTTTGCCCCCTTTGCGTGGTTGTTTGTAGGGTTTTGTGTTGACCGCATAGTTACCTTTCCTATCCTCGCTCTGTTCAGAAAGTCGGGCCTCACTTTGCTAAATCTATTTCATCTCTACGTTTGTCTTTTCATCTTAACTCACAGTCATTATATGTGGGGGCTGCCTTTTCCTTTGGGGTATTTCTCTGAGCCAAGGTAGGCTTATTTTCTATCTTCAGGCTAGCTAGTTTCTCAGGCTGTGCCGAGTTGCATAGGGAGCGTTAGGCGCAATCCACGGCTGCCTCTAGTGTGGTTGGAGAGGATTAGGGATTGCGGTCAGCAGAGTTCCCACGTCTCAGAGCTCGTTCTATGTTTTTGGGTTATTGTCAGGTCACTGTATGTGCTCTGACTTCTATGTCCATTGTGTTACTGAATTACCAGATCATAACAATCCCCATCCTGTCATGTGCTGCTCTATCCTGTGCCCCCATCTTGTCATGTGCTGCTCCATCCTGCGTCCCCATTCTGTCATGTGCTGCTCCACCCTGCGCCCCCATCCTGTCATGTGCTACTCAATCCTGCGTCCCCATCTTATCATGTGCTGCTCCCATCCTGCCCCCATCCTGTCATGTGGTGCTCCCATTGTGCGCAACCATTCTGTCATGTGCTGTTCCCATCCTGCGTCCCCATTTTGTCATGTGGTGCTCCCATCCTGCACAACCATTCTGTCATGTTCTGCTCCCATTCTGTGCCCCCATTCTGTTGTAATGTGCTGCACCCATTCTGCCTGTTCCTGTTTCCATTCTGCCATATGTTGCTCCCATCTTTCTCTCTCCGGCTGTGCTGCCCAAGTGCGGCTGTGCTGCGTGTGGCTGTGCTGAGTGCGGCTGTACTGTCTGAGTGCAGCTATACTGAGCGTGGCTGTACTGTGTGAGTGCGGCCGAGTGTGGCTGTACTGCGTGAGTGTGGCTGTACTTACTGCCTGAGTGCGGTGCTGGCTATAATGGATACAGCACCCCTGCAGCCAGCACAGCGAGGGCTGACTCCGCCCACTCGCATCACTGGTCACATGCTGGTGACATCATCGAAGGTCCTGGAGCTCCGCTGGGCTCTACATCTACCCTGACCGGAGCTGCAGAGCACGGAGCCCCCATGGCCGCTATATTATGGGGGATACACGGGTGTGTGGAGCCCCCATGGCCGGTATATTGGGGGGGGATAAGTAAGTTTGGCTGCGTCACTCTTGTCCAGACTCCGCAGGCACGGTGTGTCGTGCTTGCGCAGTCTATAAAGGCTTCGGACAGAGTGACGCTCCCACCGTTATATTATAGATATGCGTTATAATATTTGAATTGCACATAAGAGGTCTGTGTGCAGTGCAGGGTTGAAGTGTTTAAAAAATACCAAAAATGAATTGATGGATCCTGCCACTTATTTATTTAGTTTACTTGCCATTAATTCCACAGCGCTTCACAGACATCATTGTCACCATCCCCATTGGGGCTGACTATCTAAATTCCCCATCCGAATGTTCCATTTCAATTTCCCTAAATTTCATTTTTACTATATTTATGATCAATCAGTATGTCTTTGGAGTGTGGGAGGAAACCGGAGAATCCAGAGGAAACCCACGCAAACACGAGGAGAACATACAAACTCCTTGCAGATGTTGTCCTTGTTAAAATTTTGACCCAGAACCAATGGCGTAACTACAAAGTTATGGGCCCCGGTGCGAACTTTCAAATGGGACCCCCCATGCCAAAATATTTTCCACCCAAATTCACATTTTCCCTATTCATTTTGCCCACTATAGCTTTATTGCAATGTTGTATAGTCTGACCTCAGTGGCGTATCTATCCAGTGCCCCATCCTGGTATATATTTGTCTCCCGTATTGCCATTTTTCTGTAATGTATAAAAGAAAATAAACCATTATACTCATCAGGGACTTACATAGAAGTCATGGGGATCCATATAAGAAGTACCGTATATACTCGAGTATAAGCCAAGATTTTCAGCCCATTTTTTCGGGCTGAAAGTCCCCCTTTCGGCTTATACTCGAGTCATACCCGGGGGTTGGCAGGGGAGGGGGAGCGGGGGCTGTCTAGTTATACTTACCTAATCCCGGCGCCGTCCCTGCAGTCCCTGCTTCTTCCAGCACAGCAGATTCTTCCTGTGCTGAGCGGTCACATGGTACCGCTCATTACAGTCATGAATATGCAGCTCCACCTCCCATAGAGGTGGAGCCGCATATTCATGACTGTAATGATCGGGAACTGAGACCGATCAATACAGGAAGAAGATGCAGCGGTGGAAGAAGCAGGGACTGCAGGGACCGCGCCAGGAGCAGGTAAGTATACGGGGAGGGGAGGGCTGCGCGATATTTACCTGCTCCTCGTTCCGGTGCGGCTCCGTCTCCAGCGTCTTCTGGCTGTGACGCTCAGGTTAGAGGGCGCGGTGACATAGTCAGTGCGCGCCCTCTGCTGAGCGTCAGTGCTGGAGACGGAGCCGCACGAGGAGCAGGTAAATATTGAAAGCGCCGGCGTCCTGAGCGAAGAGAGGCGAGTATGTGATTTTTTTTTTTTTATTTCCGCAGCAGCATTATATATGGCACAGCTTTATATGGAGCATCTATGGGGCAATAATGAACGGTGCAGAGCATTATATATGGGGCACAGCTTTATATGGAGCATCTATGGGGCCATAATGAACGGTGCAGAGCATTATATGTGGGGCACAACTTTATATTGAGCATCTATGGGGCCATAATGAACGGTGCAGATCATTATATGTGGCACAGCTTTATATGGAGCATCTATGGGGCAATAATGAACAGTATGGAGCATTATATGTGGCACAGCTTTATATGGAGCATCTTATGGGGCAATAATAAACGGTATGGGGCACCTATTTTTATTTTTGAAATTCACCGGTAGCTGCTGCATTTCCTACCCTAGGCTTATACTCGAGTCAATAAGTTTTCTCAGTTTTTTGTGGCAAAATTAGGGGGGTCGGCTTATACTCGGGTCGGCTTATACTCGAGTATATACGGTATAATGCACTCCCCATAGGCCAGTACAGTATAATGCTCCCCATTAGGCAGCCAGTACAGTATAATGCTCCCCATTAGGCAGCCAGTACAGTATAATGCTCTCCATTAGGCAGCCAGTACAGTATAATGTTCCCCATTAGGCAGCCAGTACAGTATAATGTTCCCCATTAGGCAGCCAGTACAGTATAATGCTCCCCATTAGGCAGCCAGTACAGTACAATGCTCTCCATTAGGCAGCCATTACAGTATAATGCTCTCCATTAGGCAGCCAGTACAGTATAATGTTCCCCATTAGGCAGCCAGTACAGTATAATGCTCCCCATTAGGCAGCCAGTACAGTATAATGCTCCCCATTAGGCAGCCAGTACAGTATAATGCTCCCCATTAGGCAGCCAGTACTGTATAATACACCCCCATTAGGCAGCCAGTACAGTATAATGCACCCCTTTTTTTACATCTGGGGGTTTTCTGCGGATGTGCCTGACTCAATGGAAGTCAATGGGTGCAGAAACGCTGCAGATCCACAAAAAGAATTGACATGCTGCTGGGAAAAAAAAAAGCAGCGATTCCGCTTGTTTTTTTCCACAGCATATGCGCAACAAATATCAATTTCACATAGATTAACATTGGCTGTGCACTACACTGCGGATTTTATGCAATTCTGTGAATCCAAAAAACGCCTCGGAAATGCATCAAAATCTGCAACATGTGCGCATAGCCTAATACCTCATGTTACAGTGGCAGTGACTTAAGCTCACAGCTCTCATAGAACTAAATAAAAAATGACTTTAAAAGTAGTACTATGATGGGCTGCATAGTCCCATAAAGAGCACTGTAGTATTGTTAACCCATGCTGCCCTATGTAGAAATCGGTGGTTCTTGTCTACATTCCTGCTGGGACTTGCAGTTGTGGATTTGTACATTAACTGTGTTCGCCCTGCCGCCACTTGTATACACTGCGCCACATTCAGTTACGAGTCGACGAGAGTCTATTACCTCCGAGCAGCCAGTCCCACAGACCACTTAGTCAGGAACAGGGAATGACTGAAAGCGATGAGGAAGCTTCCCGCCACTACTCACCTACAATGTTTGCGCACAGCTCCCGGCACCGATTGGCTGCTAATAACAGGAGGACAGGTGCAGATTTGAGGCCTGAAGGTCCCTTCGGCAGCAGGAGGAGGAGGATGCAGCAAGGGCTTGCAGCTTTTTAGGCTTAAAACCGCAAGCTGCAGCACTCAGCCACTCACACTCACGCCTTCGGTGCTGCTGAAGGACCTGTGGACACGCCTCTCTCCGGTCACAAGGTTGGATCACGTTCCCGCATTCAATCCATCTTCCCCCATGTAACTGTAGGACCTGCGGTGACGCCTCTCTGCTGCTGGTCACAATGGTTGGGTCCTTCTTCTTCACTACTGCTAGACGGGTGGACGGGCCCCTAAGCAATCCAGGCCCAGTCGCAGCTGCGACCGCTATAGTTACGCCCCTGCCCAGAACCTCAGTGATGCAAAATTACCACTGCGCCACCGTGCTGCCCATATCTGGCAGAGGATACATTATGTTGTGGCTCTTGTGTACGTGTGATTAAATTGATGTACACTTCCTTCATCTCAGATCTCAAGTCAAGTTTGGACATCTTTGTGTTGCAGTATCTCACGTATGTATTTCTCATACTGGGTGTTGCTGGCTATGGAGTACACTGCAGCTAGTAAGACATTTAGTTTACTGAAAATTTTCATTTATTGATAAGTTGCAGACATTTTTGTAATTAAAGGTGTCCTCCAGTTATTTAACCCCTTTATGATCAGAGGTATTTTTGAATTTTCATTTTTTGCTCCCCTTCTTTCCAGAGCCATAACTTTTTATGCAGGATGAGTTGTACTTTTGAACAACACCATTGGTTTTACCATGTTGTGTACTCTAAAACGGGAAAAAATTCCAAGTGCAGTGAAATTACAAAAAAGTGCAATCCCACACTTTTTTGTTTGGCTTTTTTACTAGGTTCACTAAATGCTAAAACTGACCTGCCAATATGATTCTCCAGGTCATTACGTGTTCATAGACATCAGGCATGTGTAGGTTCTTTTTTATCGTAAGTGGTGAAAAAAATTGCGCTATTTTCCGATACCCGTAGTGTCTTTATTTTTCATGATCTTGGGTTGGATGAGGGCTTATTTTGTGTGCGCTGAGCTGTGCTGGGTGCAGATACAATCTTTTGATCATCCGTTATTGCATTTTAATGAAATTCGCGGCAACCAAAAAAAACGTAATTTTGGCGTTTTGAATTTTTTCTCACTACGCCGTTTAACAATCAGGTTAATCCTTTTTTTATTGATAGATCGGGCGATTCTGAATGCGGCGATACCAAATATGTGTATGTTTGATTTTTTTTTTTTTTTCAATTATTTTATTTTGAATGGGGCAAAAGGCGGGTGATTTGAACTTTTAGATCTTTTTTATTTTTTTAAACTTTTTTTTTTGGCATGCTTTAATAGTCTTCATGGGAGACTAGAAGCAGCCATAACTCGATTTGCTCTGCTGCATACAGGCAATGATCAGATCACCTGTATGTAGCAGAATTACTTGCTTTGAGCGCCGACCACCGGGTGGTGCTCATAGCAAGCTGGCAGTGACAACCATAGAGGTCTACAGGAGACCTCTGATTGTCATGCTAACACATCGGTGACCTGCGATCATGTGACGGGGGTTACCGGTGGTGGATTTCTGACACAATTGCTGGAAATGCATGTTAAGTGCCGCTGTCAGAGTTTGACAGCAGCATTTCACGTATTAATAGCCGCTGGTGGATCGCGATTCCACCCGTGGCTGTTCTGCGCACATATCAGCTGTTCAAAACAGGTGGCATGTACCAGGAGAGATGTGGGCTCACCGCCAGAGCCCACATCAAAGAGAGGTAGCCCGACATCAGCGTAAATGTACACTCAATGTTGGAATGGGGTTAAACTCCTCTTTTAATTGTTTATGAAATATCAAGATTTACAACTCACTATCTTTCTTCGAGAGGCGCTCTTTATGCTTGGGATCATTACACTGGGATCTTTCTTCGAGAGGCGCTCTTTATGGCACGGAAGATGTTAACGTTAAGGTGGATGGGTGGTTCTCACCCGTCTCTCAGAGCTTGGATTGATTTGGTAAACTCGATTATCCCGTAAGAAAGAACACTGTACCAAAATAGAGGATGTCCAGGTAAATTTGAGAAGATTTAGGGTAGGTGGAACTCTTCTCATCATACTCTATAGTTTACACTGACTGGACACTTAGGCAAGAAGCTGGGCTTATGGTTTTGGGGGCATCACCTACAGGGCGGGACTTTTGTATAATTTTCCTTTTGACGACTCACTATTGGTAGTTAAATTAGTTAATGTTATATAATAGGTGATTTATAAGGTACTAGTGATTTAACATGCACAGTTTGCTATTCCTGCAAAACTTTGGATACGATGATACACTGTAATTATTTGTATTACATGTTATAATTGATAATAACGAATGGAAATGTGTGTAATGTTTGATTTATTATGGAATCCTTAGACGAATTTAAAAAATAAAAAACCAAGAGGCCCTGATGTCCAGGCATTGGCTTTATGCCCAGCAGCTTCATTTCTGGCTTGTGTATGATATAGGAAAATGTGTCCTTTGTCAGCATGTGATTAGTGCTGCGTGTGAAGAGGGCTGGCTTTTGGGTTTCTTTACATAGCTAAACCAGTCACCTTGCTTGTTACAACAGAGGCATCATAAGGGGGTTGGTATAGCTATTGTATGTACAATTGCATATACAGTGCCCTGCGAAAGTATTCGGCTCCATGGAACTTTTCAACCTTTTCCCACATGCTTCAAACATAAAGATACCAAATGTACATTTTTGGTGAAGAATCAACAACAAGTGGAACACAATTGTGAAGCTGAACGAAGTGTATTGGTTATTTTAAATTTTTGTCGAAATTCAAAAACTGAAAAGTGGGGTGTGCAATATAACTCCTTCAGATGGATTGTGTTGTGAATTCTGTGGCTGAGTTCACTTCTGTGGTCACAAGTGGTATTGCAGTCTCTGGGCTTCCTCCCTCAGGTGTTTTGGTGAGCTCGTTGGCTGCCTTGCTATTTAGCTCCACCTGAGTCTGTCTTCCTTGCTCCTTGTCAATGTTCCAGTGTTGGATCTGAGCTACTGCATCTTTCCTTGGGCCTGCTGCTCTGCTAGATAAGTGCTTCTAGTTTGTTTTCTGTTTTTTCTGTCCAGCTTGCTATTAACTTTTGCTGGAAGCTCTGAGAAGCAAAGGGGTGCACCGCCGTGCTGTTAGTTCGGCACGGTGGGTCTTTTTGCCCCTTTGCGTGGTTTTCGTTTTAGGGTTTTTTGTAGACTGCATAGTTCTCTTTGCTATCCTCGCTCTGTCTAGAATATCGGGCCTCACTTTGCTGAATCTATTTCATTCCTACGTTTGTCTTTTCATCTTGCTAACAGTCATTATATGTGGGGGGCTGCCTATTCCTTTGGGGTATTTCTCTGAGGTAAGTCAGGCTTGTATTTCTATCTTCAGGCTAGTCAGCTCCTCAGGCAGTGCCGAGTTGCATAGGTAGTGATAGGCGCAATCCACTGCTGCTTATAGTTGTGTGAGGATAGATCAGGTACTGCAGTCTACAGAGATTCCACGTCTCAGAGCTCGTCCTATTGTTTTTGGTTATTGCCAGATCTCTGTATGTGCGCTGATTACTGCACGCTGTGTTGCCTGATTGCCAGCCATAACAGTACAAGGAGCCACACCAATGATTCCCAATAGAGGGAAAAAAGAAATCCTGACATCATTTTTTTTTCTTAGCTCTGTCTTCAGTCTTTTTTTTCCCCTAGACATTAGAGTGCTTCAGGACACAGCTGTGGACATGGATATTCAGGCTCTGTGCTCCTCAATGGATAATCTCGTTGTAAATGTACAAAAGATTCAAGATACTATTGATCGGAAATCGATGCTAGAACCAAGAATTCCGATTCCTGATTTGTTTTTTGGTGACAGAACTAAGTTCCTGAGCTTCAGAAATAATTGTAAGCTATTTTTGGCCTTGAAACCTCATTCTTCTGGTAATCCTATTCAACAGGTTTTGATTATTATTTCTTTTTTGCGCGGCGACCCACAGGACTGGGCGTTTTCTCTTGCACCAGGAGATTCTGCATTGAGTAATGTTGATGCATTTTTCCAGGCGCTGGGATTGCTTTACGATGAGCCTAATTCAGTGGATCAGGCTGAGAAAAATCTGCTGGCTTTATGCCAGGGTCAGGATGATGTAGAAGTATATTGTCAGAAATTTAGGAAGTGGTCAGTACTCACTCTGTGGAATGAATCTGCACTAGCGGCTTTGTTCAGAAAGGGTCTCTCTGAAGCTCTTAAGGATGTAATGGTGGGATTTCCTATGCCTGCTGGTTTGAATGAGTCTATGTCCTTGGCCATTCAGATCGGTCGTCGCTTGCGCGAGCGTAAATCTGTGCACCATCTGGCGGTATTGTCTGAGAGTAAACCTGAGCCTATGCAGTGCGACAGGACTATGACTAAAGTAGAACGGCAAGAACACAGACGTCTGAACAGACTGTGTTTCTATTGTGGTGATTCTACTCATGCTATTTCTAATTGTCCTAAACGCACTAGGCGGTTCGATAGCTCTGCCGTTATTGGTACTGTACAGTCCAAATTCCTTTTGTCCATTACCTTAATGTGCTCTTTGTCATCGTATTCTGTCATGGCGTTTGTGGATTCAGGCGCTGCCCTGAATCTGATGGATTTGGATTATGCTAAACGTTGTGGATTTTTCTTGGAGCCTTTGCGGTGTCCTATTCCGTTGAGAGGAATTGATGCTACACCTTTGGCCAAGAATAAGCCTCAGTACTGGGCCCAGCTGACCATGTGCATGGCTCCTGCACATCAGGAAGTTATTCGCTTTCTGGTACTGCATAATTTGCATGATGTGGTCGTGTTGGGGTTGCCATGGCTACAAACCCATAATCCAGTATTGGATTGGAACTCTATGTCGGTAACCAGCTGGGGTTGTCAGGGAGTACATGGTGATGTTCCATTTTTGTCTATTTCGTCATCCATTCCTTCTGACATCCCAGAGTTCTTGTCGGACTTTCAGGATGTATTTGAAGAGTCCAAGTCTGATGCCCTACCTCCGCATAGGAATTGTGATTGTGCTATCGATTTGATTCCTGGTAGTAAATTCCCTAAGGGTCGTTTATTTAATTTGTCCGTACCTGAACACACCGCTATGCGCAGTTATGTGAAGGAGTCCCTGGAGAAGGGACATATTCGCCCATCGTCGTCACCATTGGGAGCAGGGTTCTTTTTTGTAGCCAAGAAGGATGGTTCGCTAAGACCGTGTATTGATTACCGCCTTCTTAATAAGATCACTGTTAAGTTTCAGTATCCCTTGCCATTGATTTCTGACTTGTTTGCTCGGATTAAGGGGGCTAGTTGGTTTACTAAGATTGATCTTCGTGGTGCGTATAATCTGGTGAGAATCAGGCAGGGAGATGAATGGAAAACGGCATTTAATACGCCCGAGGGTCATTTTGAGTATCTGGTGATGCCGTTCGGACTTGCCAATGCTCCATCTGTTTTTCAGTCTTTTATGCATGACATTTTCCGTGAGTATCTGGATAAATTCTTGATTGTTTACTTGGATGACATTTTGATCTTCTCAGATGATTGGGAGTCTCATGTGAAGCAAGTCAGAATGGTTTTCCAGGTACTGCGTGCTAATTCCTTGTTCGTGAAGGGATCAAAGTGTCTCTTCGGTGTGCAGAAAGTTTCATTTTTGGGGTTCATCTTTTCCCCTTCTACTATCGAGATGGATCCGGTTAAGGTTCAGGCCATCCAGGATTGGACTCAGCCGACATCTCTAAAAAGTCTGCAGAAATTCCTGGGCTTTGCTAATTTTTATCGTCGCTTCATCTGTAATTTTTCTAGCATTGCCAGACCATTGACCGATTTGACCAAGAAGGGTGCTGATTTGGTTAATTGGTCTTCTGCTGCCGTGGAAGCTTTTCAGGAGTTGAAGCGTCGTTTTTGCTGTGCCCCTGTGTTGTGTCAACCTGATGTTTCTCTTCCGTTCCAGGTCGAGGTTGATGCTTCTGAGATTGGTGCAGGGGCGGTTTTGTCACAGAGAGGTTCTGGTTGCTCAGTGTTCAAACCATGTGCTTTCTTTTCCAGGAAATTTTCTGCTGCTGAGCGTAATTATGATGTGGGCAACCGAGAGTTGCTGGCCATGAAGTGGGCATTCGAGGAGTGGCGTCGTTGGCTTGAGGGTGCTAAGCATCGCGTGGTGGTTTTGACTGATCATAAGAACCTTACTTATCTTGAGTCTGCCAAGCGCTTGAATCCTAGACAGGCCCGTTGGTCGTTATTTTTTGCTCGTTTTGATTTTGTGATTTCATACCTTCCGGGCTCTAAAAATGTGAAGGCGGATGCTCTGTCTAGGAGTTTTGTGCCCGACTCTCCGGGGTTATCTGAGCCGGCGAGTATCCTCAAGGAAGGAGTCATTGTGTCTGCCATCTCCCCTGATTTGCGGAGAGTGTTGCAGAAATTTCAGGCTAATAAACCTGATCGTTGTCCGGCCGAGAAACTGTTCGTCCCTGATAGGTGGACTAGTAAAGTTATCTCTGAACTTCATTGTTCGGTGCTGGCCGGTCATCCAGGAATCTTTGGTACCAGGGAGTTGGTTGCTAGATCCTTCTGGTGGCCATCTCTGTCACGGGATGTGCGTGCTTTTGTGCAGTCCTGTGGAATTTGTGCTAGGGCTAAGCCCTGCTGTTCACGTGCCAGTGGGTTGCTTTTGCCCTTGCCGGTCCCGAAGAGGCCTTGGACACATATTTCGATGGATTTCATTTCTGACCTTCCCGTTTCTCAAAAAATGTCGGTCATTTGGGTGGTCTGTGATCGCTTTTCTAAAATGGTCCATCTGGTGCCCTTGGTTAAATTGCCTTCCTCCTCTGATTTGGTGCCTTTGTTCTTCCAGCATGTGGTTCGTTTACATGGCATTCCTGAGAATATTGTTTCTGACAGAGGTTCCCAGTTTGTCTCGAGGTTCTGGCGAGCCTTTTGTGGTAGGATGGGCATTGACCTATCTTTCTCCTCGGCCTTCCATCCTCAGACTAATGGCCAGACCGAACGAACCAATCAGACCTTGGAAACATATCTGAGATGTTTTGTTTCCGCTGACCAGGATGATTGGGTGTCATTTTTGCCGTTGGCTGAGTTCGCCCTTAATAATCGGGCCAGCTCGGCTACCTTGGTCTCTCCATTTTTCTGCAATTCTGGGTTCCATCCTCGTTTCTCTTCAGGACAGGTTGAGTCTTCGGACTGTCCTGGTGTGGATTCTGTGGTGGACAGGTTGCAGCAGATCTGGACTCAGGTAGTGGACAATTTGACCTTGTCCCAGGAGAAGGCTCAGCTTTTCGCTAATCGCAGACGCCGTGTGGGACCCCGACTTCGTGTTGGGGATCTGGTTTGGTTATCTTCTCGTCATATTCCTATGAAGGTTTCCTCTCCTAAATTTAAACCTCGTTTTATTGGTCCGTATAGGATTTCTGAGATTCTCAATCCGGTGTCTTTTCGTCTGACCCTCCCAGACTCCTTTTCCATACATAATGTATTCCATAGGTCGTTGTTGAGGAGATACGTGGCACCTATGGTTCCATCTGTGGAGCCTCCTGCCCCTGTTTTGGTGGAGGGGGAATTGGAGTATATTGTGGAGAAGATTTTGGATTCTCGTGTCTCTAGACGGAAACTCCAGTATCTGGTCAAATGGAAGGGTTATGCTCAGGAAGATAATTCCTGGGTTTTTGCCTCTGATGTCCATGCCCCAGATCTTGTTCGTGCCTTTCATGTGGCTCATCCTGGTCGGCCTGGGGGTTCTGGTGAGGGTTCGGTGACCCCTCCTCAAGGGGGGGGGTACTGTTGTGAATTCTGTGGCTGAGTTCACTTCTGTGGTCACAAGTGGTATTGCAGTCTCTGGGCTTCCTCCCTCAGGTGTTTTGGTGAGCTCGTTGGCTGCCTTGCTATTTAGCTCCACCTGAGTCTGTCTTCCTTGCTCCTTGTCAATGTTCCAGTGTTGGATCTGAGCTACTGCATCTTTCCTTGGGCCTGCTGCTCTGCTAGATAAGTGCTTCTAGTTTGTTTTCTGTTTTTTCTGTCCAGCTTGCTATTAACTTTTGCTGGAAGCTCTGAGAAGCAAAGGGGTGCACCGCCGTGCTGTTAGTTCGGCACGGTGGGTCTTTTTGCCCCTTTGCGTGGTTTTCGTTTTAGGGTTTTTTGTAGACTGCATAGTTCTCTTTGCTATCCTCGCTCTGTCTAGAATATCGGGCCTCACTTTGCTGAATCTATTTCATTCCTACGTTTGTCTTTTCATCTTGCTAACAGTCATTATATGTGGGGGGCTGCCTATTCCTTTGGGGTATTTCTCTGAGGTAAGTCAGGCTTGTATTTCTATCTTCAGGCTAGTCAGCTCCTCAGGCAGTGCCGAGTTGCATAGGTAGTGATAGGCGCAATCCACTGCTGCTTATAGTTGTGTGAGGATAGATCAGGTACTGCAGTCTACAGAGATTCCACGTCTCAGAGCTCGTCCTATTGTTTTTGGTTATTGCCAGATCTCTGTATGTGCGCTGATTACTGCACGCTGTGTTGCCTGATTGCCAGCCATAACAGGATTGACATCATGGGACACGACTGTATGGTGGGCAGGTATGGGATATTGTTGCTTTTTTTCCCCTTTTTTCAGAAGTACGAGGGTCGTCAGTTGGATTGAGAGTACGATAAAGATGTTAAAACCCTATGTGTATTGATTTCATTAAAATACTTTATTCAAAATGTGTGTGTTTTTTAAACCTTTATTACTATTGGATTAATAATGGATAGGTGTCTTGTTGACATCTCTTCATTATTAACCTGGCTTAATGTCACCTTAGATTAGCAAGGTGACATTAACCCTTCATTACCCCATATCCCACCGCTACTCGGGAGTGGGAAGAGAGTGTCTAAGTGCCAGAATAGGCGCATCTTACAGATATATATATATATACTAGATGGTGGCCCGATTCTAACGCATCGGGTATTCTAGAATATGTATGTATGTATATAGCAGCCACATATCATATAGCAGAGGCCACGTAACACAGACAGCCACATAGTATATAGCACAGCCATGTAATATATAGGAGCCACGTAGTATATAACACAGCCCACATAGTATATAACACAGCCCACACAGTACATAACACTGCCCACGTAGTATATAACACTGCCACGTAGTATATAACACTCCCAACGTAGTATATAAGACTGCTTACGTAGTATATAACACTGCCCACGTAGTATATAACACTGCCCACGTAGTATATAACACTGCCCACGTAGTATATAACACAGCCCACGTAGTATATAACACTGTCCACGTAGTATATAACACTGCCACGTAGTATATAACACAGCCCACATAGTATATAACACTGCCCACGTAGTATATAACACTGCCACGTAGTATATACAACTGCCCACGCAGTATATAACACAGCCCACGTAATATATAGCATCCAAGCAGTATATAATACAGCCTACGTAGTATTTAACATTGCCCACGTAGTATATAACACTGCCCATGCAGTATATAACACAGGCCACACTGTATATAACACTGCCCATGTAGTATATAGCAGCCTCACAGTATATAACACTGTCCAAGTACTATATAGCACTGTGGGCTCCATATCCCTGTTAAAAAAGAATGAAAATAAAAATGGTTATATACTCACCCTTCGGCGTCCAGCATAGGCAGCATCAATAGTAAAAAGTTGGTCACACAGGGTTAATAGCAGCGTTAACAGAATGCGTTACACCGTGGCATAATGCGGTGTAACGCAGCCATTAACCCTGTGTGAGCGCTGACTGGAGGGGGCACTGACACTGACTGAGTAGGAAGGGGTGAATTCGCGGCCGGACTGTGCCCGTCGCTGATTGGTCAATCAGCAACGTGGGATTTCCGTGACAGACAGACAAACAGACGGAAGTGCCCCTTAGACAATTAAATATATATATATATATATATATATATATATATATATATATATATAGTTAAATAAACTATAAATACGGTAGTTATATAAACTATGAATTAACACATGTGGAATTATATACTTAACAAAAAAGTGTGAAACAACTGAAAATATGTCTTATATTCTAGGTTCTTCAAAGTACCGTAGCCACCTTTTGCTTTGATGACTGCTTTGCACACTCTTGACATTCTCTTGATGAGCTTCAAGAGGTAGTAACCGGGAATGGTTTTCACTTCACATGTGTGCCCTGTGAGGCTTAAGAAGTGTGATTTCTTGCCTTATAAATGGAGTTGGGACCTCAGTTGCATTGTGCAGAAGTTGGATATACAGCTGAATAGACTGTTAGAATTTGTGATATGGCAAGAAAAAAGCAGCTAAGTAAAGAAAAACGAGTCACCATCATTACTTTAAGAAATGAAGGTCAGGGTTAATAGCAGCGTTAATGGAGTGCGATACTCTGCGGCATAACGCAGTCCATTAGCGCTGCCATTAACCCTGTGTGAGCGCTGACTGGAGGGGAGTATGGAGCGGGCACTGACTGCAGGGAGGAAGGAGCGGCCATGTTGCCGCCGGACTGCGCCCGTCGCTGATTGGTTGTGGCAATGGTCGTGGGCGTTTTGCCACGACCAATCAGCGACTTGGATTTCCATGACAGACAGAGGCCGCGACCAATGAGTATCCGTGGCAGAAAGACAGACTGAAGTGACCCTTAGACAATTTTATAGTAGATAAATTGACAATGGTCAGAATTGTAAAAAATTGGCCTGGTCAACAAACAGCCTTGGTGGGTAAAAAGGTTAAACAGAGTACCTCTTCCAACTGGTGCTGCTCAACCGATTCCGAAAGAGGTTAAGTCAGTGTTTTGCTTGGTCAGCATCACAGGAGAAAAAGCAAACGGCTACAGAGAAGTTCTGATGTACTGAACATGTCCTGTTAGTTGAAGGTAAAACTTGTACAGAATTACAGGGGAATACATTTGTAACAGAAGAAAAAACAAAACTGTTGCAGAATCAGTGGAGCAGCATCAATTGGACGAACCATGTTAATGAGTTTCGAGTTTGTGCATTTTTTCCAAAATATCGAAAAATAACACTTGTATTTTATACATAGTTTTTATCTTCCTATTGAATTTTTTTATTTTTATGTTAGATGCAATCAGGCTCTTTCGTATTGGGTGGGTTAATTGGGATGTCTGTCCTTGTGGGTTGCACTTATATACTGCTGGGCTGCCTGCCTGATCTAATAGTATGAGCATGATCAATAGACGGTAAGCCAGACACTAGGTATCACACCTATCTGTGTGATTGAAGTCCTATGCCAGCTCTATCTGGGTAGATTTATAAATGTAGGCAATCATCCCTTCCATGAATTGGTGGTTTTGTGAGTGGTTGCTTCATCAGCATTTATCAGGTGTGCTGCCCCCACTTCTGGCGGAGTCTGCAGCATCCTTTTAGTACATTTGTATTGTACCCTGGTGCTGGTGACTAAGGCTCACTTTTTCTGTGTTTTTTTTTTTAATTTATGTTCTTTTTCATTGAATTGTTATTGAACTACTTAGTTTAATTTAAAATCCATTGAAAAACCTCTTTAACAAATCGGAGTGCGTTACCCGCGGCATAATGCAGTCCGTTAACGCTGTCATTAACCCTGTGTGAGCGCTGACTGGAGGGGAGTATGGAGCGGGCACCGGGCACTGATTGGACGGGAGTAGGGAGGGACTAATTCTCGGCCGGACTGTGCCCGTCGCTGATTGGTCGTGGCAGCCAGGACAGGCAGCTGGCGAGACCAATCAGCGACGCAGGATTTCCGACGGAAGTTGCAGACAGAAAGACGGAAGTACCCCTTAGACAATTATATAGTAGATATATATAGACTGTATATATGTTTTCACGAATATTTGAGCCTATCGATCCATTCTATGTCCATTTTGCAAGCCGGCGAGAAAATCTCGCCATACGGATGCCATACGGAGGTTTACATGCGCAAAATACACAGCCACACCTTGCCTACTGATGACTTACGTATCACTGTGCAGGGAACATTTCTGCGTATTTGGTCTGTAAAAAACGGACCGTATTTTTATACGTTGGGTGTGACTCTAGCTTTACATGCTAGATACAAAATTAGAGACGGGTGGACCTCTGTATATTCAAGTCCTACCAAGTAGTTAAAAAAAAAAAAGTTTGGGTTCGGGTATCAGAACAGTACCTGGACTCCATTCACTTGACTGGGGGGCCCGAACATCCAGTATTTGCCATGCTATCATGTGCATGACACCACAACAAACACTGCTTCTGATCGGTGGTAAAATCATTAATTTCAAATGACAGCGTGAGCCCACAGCAGTGATTGTAGGTATGAAGTTTACTTCCTGTCACTGGCGTCAGCTACTGGGACTACTGCAGCCTATGCCTGCTGCTGCTAATGGCGAGTGCAGGAGCGGCAGATGGGAATATTCATCAGCTGGCGCTCTAAATGAACAATTAGAAAAAAATTTACGTGGGTTCTTCTGTATTTTTGATAAGCAGCCAGGCAAAACTGACATCTGGGGGCTGCAATCCTCAGCTGTCAGCATTAGCAAGGCTGATTATCAAGAATAGAGGGGTCCCCACTCTGTGTTTTTAAATTATTTTACCCCTTAACAACCGCGGGGTACGCCTTTTAACGGCGGCAGTTAAGGGTACTTAAACCACAGCACCGTTAATTAACGGCGCTAAGGAAAAAGTGTATAGCCCCCCCAGAGTCAGAATTTCTCCGGGGTCAGCTGAGACCCCAGAGAACATGATTCGGGCTGGTTTTTCCTGACCCCAGGGTTGCAATCACCGTTATTATTGGTATAATGACGGCCGCAGAAAAAAAGTCTGATTTCCCATTTAATTTCTCTCTCCTCTGATGTGATCACAAATAGGTTCCCGATTTTCCCCCCCCCCGTACCTCCCGGTGTCCATGGGGCCACCTACCTTCCCCCCACGGCCGCCAGCATCTTCTTCTGGTAAGAAAAAAAGTGATCGGCCGGAAACAATAGGAGAGTTTTCCTATTGGTTCATTTTGATCACTGTGATGAGGTCTATCACTGTGATCAAAATAAAAAAAATGTAAATCAAACGCCCTTTTATCACCCCTTTAGTTAGGGAAAAATAATAAAATAAAAAAATGTATTTCCATTTTCTCATTAGATATAGAGTTGTGGCTAAAGTGAGTTGTGGCTAAAGTGAGTTGTGGCTAAAGTGAGTTGTGGCTAAAGTGAGTTGTGGCTAAAGTGAGTTGTGGCTAAAGTGAGTTGTGGCTAAAGTTAGGGTTAGGATTGGGGCCAAAGTTAGGGTTGGGGCCAAAGTTAGGGTTGGGGCCAAAGTTAGGGTTAGGGTTGGGGCTAAAGTTAGGATTGGGGCTAAAGTTAGGATTGGGGCTAAAGTTAGGGTTGGGGCTAAAGTTAGGGTTGGGGCTAAAGTTAGGGCTGGGGCTAAAATTAGGGTTGGGGCTAAAGTCAGGGTTAGGGCTAAAGTTAAGGTTAGAGTTGGGGCTGGGGTTAGGGTTGGGGCTAAAATTAAGGCTGGGGGTTAGGGCTAGGGTTGGGCTGGGGTTAGTGTTAGGGTTGAGATTAGGGTTAGGAGTGTGTTAGGGTTAGGTTTGTGGTAAGGGTTATGGTTGGGTTTAGGGTTAGGGGTGTGCTAGGGTTAGGGTTGGGATTAGGTTCAGGGGTGGGTTAGGGTTGGAGTAAGAATTGGGGGATTTTCCACTGTTTAGGCACATCGGGTTCTCCAAACGCGACATGGCGTCCGATCTCAATTCCAGCTAATTCTACGTTGAAAAAGTCAAACAGTGCTCCTTCCCTTCCGAGCTCTGCCGTGCACCCAAACAGTGATTTACCCCCACATATGAGGTATCGGCGTACTCAGGACAATTTGGGATCCAATTTATCCTGTTAGCCTTATGAAAATAAAAAAATTGGGGGCTGAAAAAATCATTTTTGTGGAAAAAAAAAGTGATTTTTTTTATGTTCATGGCTCTGCGTTATAAGCTTTAGTGAAACGCATGCTGGTTCAAAGTTCTCACAACACATCTAGATAAGTTCCTTGGGGGGTCTAGTTTCCAAAATGGGGTCACTTGGGGGGGGGGTTCAACTGTTTAGGGACATCAGGGGCTCTGCAAACGCAACATGACACCCGCAGGCTCTTCCATCAAAGTCTGCATTGCAAAATGTCAATACTTCCCTTCCGAGCCCCAACATGTGCCCAAACGGTAGTTTTCTCCCACATGGGGTACCAAAGTACTCAGGAGAAACTGGACCCCAAAAGTTGTTATCCAATTTCTCCTGTTATCCTTGTGAAAATAAAAAATTGGGGGCTGAAAAATAGTTTTTGTGGGAAAAAAATATTTTTTTTCCATGGCTCTGTGTTATAAACTTTAGTGAAACACTTGGGTGTTCAAAGTTCTCACAACACATCTAGATAGGTTCCTTGGGAAGTCTAGTTTCCAAAATGGGGTCACTTGTGGGGGGTTTCTACTATTGAGGCACATAAGTGGCTCTGCAAATGCAACATGACGCCAGCAGACCATCAAATTCTGCATTCCAAAACGTCTCTCCTTCCCTTCCGAGCTCTGCCATGCGCCCAAACAGTGGCTCCCCCCACATATGGGGTATCAGCGGACTCGGGACAAATTGCACAACAACTGTTGGGAATCCAGTTTCTCCGGATACCCTTGGGAAATTAAAAAATTGGAGGCTAAAATATCATTTTTGTGGAAAAAACAATGATTTCTTTATTTTCACGGCTCTACATTATAAACTTTAGTGAAACACTTGAGGGTTCAAAGTGCTCACCACACATCCAGATAAGTACCTTGAGTCATCTAGTTTCCAAAATGATGTCACTTGTGGGGGGGTTTCCACTGTTTAAGTTCATCTGGGGCTCTCCAACCCAATATGGCTTCTGATCTCAATTCCAGCCAATTCTGCATTGAAAAAGTCAATCGGCGCTCCTTTCCTTCCGAGCTCTGCCGTGCTCCCAAACAGTGGTTTACCCCCACATATGGGGTATCGGTGTATTTATGAGAAATTGCACAACAAATTTTGTTGTTCATTTTCTCTTTTTACATTTGGGAAAATAAAAAATACTGGTTCTGAATTAAAATGTTTATGAAAAAAAGTTAAATGTTAATTCTTTCCTTCCACATTGCTTCAGATCCTGTGAAGCACCTAAAGGGTTAATTAACTTCTTGAATTTATAATGGTGTCACTTTTGGGTATTTTCTGTCATTTACACCCCTGAAAGTAACTTCAAATGTGTCCCTCCCTAAAAAAATGGTTTTTGTAAATTTTTTTGTAAAAATGAGAAATCACTGGTCAACTTTTAACCCTTATAACTTCCTAACAAAAAAACATTTTGTTTCCAAAATTGTGCTGATGTAAAGTAGACATGTGGGAAATGTTATTTATTAACTATTTTGTGTGACATATCTCTGTGATTTAAGGGCATAAAAATTAAAAGTTTGAAAATTGTGAAATTTTTAAATTTTTTGCCATGTTTGTTTTTTTTTCATAAAAAACACAAGTCATATTGGTGAAATATACAATATGTCAGGAAAAACAGTCTCCGAATCAGCGGGACCCATTAAAGTGTTCTAACCTCATAAAGTGACAGTGGTCAAAATGGTAAAAATTGGCCTTGTCATTAAGTAGCAAATTGGCTCTGTCACTAAGGGGTTAAATAAATTATAATAAAAAAAACCATGAGATCCCCCCCCATTTTTGACAACCAGCCTTGCCAAAGCAAACAGCTGGGGGCTGGTATTCTCAGGCTGGTAAGGGGCCATTGATATTGCCCCCCCCAGCCTTAAAACAGCAGGCCACAGCCATCCATAAAAGGTGCATCTATTAGATGCACCAATTCTGGCACTTTGCCCGGCTCTTTCTACTTGCCTTGTAGCGGTGGCAAGTTGGGTTTATATTTGTAGGGTTGATGTCACCTTTGTCTTGTCCAGTGATGTCAAGCGTCTGTAAGACTCCCATCCATTACTAATCCTATAGTTGTATGGTAAATAAACACACAGCAAAAATAAAGTCCTTTAACCCCTTTCTGCCATTAGACGTACTATTGCGTCCATGTGGGGTGGGCTTTACTTCCCAAGGACGCAATAGTACGTCATATGCGATCGGCAGCGCTCACGGGGGGAGCGCCGCCGATCGCGGCCGGGTGTCAGCTGTTTATCGCAGCTGACATCCGGCACTATGTGCCAGGAGCGGTCACGGACCGCCCCCGGCACATTAACCCCCGGCACACCGCGATCAAAGATGATCGCGATGTGCCGGCTGTACAGGGAAGCACCGCGCAGGGAGGGGGCTCCCTGCGGGCTTCCCTGAGCCCCCCGCAGCAACGCGATGTGATCGCGTTGCTGCGAGGGTCTTACCTCCCTCCCTGCTCCCTCCAGCCCCGGATCCAAGATGGCCGCGGATCCGGGTCCTGCAGGGAGGGAGGTGGCTTCACAGAGCCTGCTCAGAGCAGGCACTGTGAAGGCTGCAGCGCTGCATGTCAGATCAGTGATCTGACAGAGTGCTGTGCAAACTGTCAGATCACTGATCTGTGATGTCCCCCCCTGGGACAAAGTAAAAAAGTAAAAAAAAAAAAATTCAAATGTGTAAAAAAAAATAAAAAAAAATATTCCAAAATAATGAAAAAAAAAATAAAAATATTATTCCCATAAATACATTTCTTTATCTAAATGAAAAAAAAAAAAAAACAATAAAAGTACACATATTTAGTATCGCCGCGTCCGTAACGGCCCGACCTATAAAACTGGCCCACTAGTTAACCCCTTCAGTAAACACCGTAAGAAGAAAAAAAAAAACGAGGCAAAAAACAACGCTTTATTATCATACCGCCGAACAAAAAGTGGAATAACACGCGATCAAAAAGACAGATATAACTAACCATGGTACCGCTGAAAACGTCATCTTGTCCCGCAAAAAACGAGCCGCCATACAGCATCATCAGCAAAAAAATAAAAAAGTTATAGTCCTGAGAATAAAGCGATGCAAAAATTATTATTTTTTCTATAAAATAGTTTTTATCGTATAAAAGCGCCAAAACAAAAAAATGATATAAATGAGGTGTCGTTGTAATCGTACTGACCCGAAGAATAAAACTGCTTCATCAATTTTACCAAACGCGGAACGGTATAAACGCCTCCCCCAAAAGAAATTCATGAATAGCTGGTTTTTGGTCATTCTGCCTCACAAAAATCGGAATAAAAAGCGATCAAAAAATGTCACGTGCCCGAAGATGTTACCAATAAAAACATCAACTCGTCCCGCAAAAAATAAGACCTCACATGACTTTGTGGACCAAAATATTGAAAAATTATAGCTCTCAAAATGTGGTAACGCAAAAAATATTTTTTGCAATAAAAAGCGTCTTTCAGTGTGTGACGGCTGCCAATCATAAAAATCCGCTAAAAAACCCGCTATAAAAGTAAATCAAACCCCCCTTCATCACCCCCTTAGTTAGGGAAAAATTAAAAAAATGTATTTATTTCCATTTTCCCATTAGGGCTAGGGTTAGAGTTAGGGCTAGGGTTAGGGTTAGGGCTAGGGTTAGGGATAGGGTTAGGGTTAGGGCTAGGGTTAGGGATAGGGTTAGGATTAGGGTTAGGGCTAAAGTTACAGTTAGGGTTTAGATTACATTTACGGTTGGGAATAGGGTTGGGATTAGGGTTAGGGGTGTGTCAGGGTTAGAGGTGTGGTTAGGGTTACTGTTGGGATTAGGGTTAGGGATGTGTTTGGATTAGGGTTTCAGTTATAATTGGGGGGTTTCCACTGTTTAGGCACATCAGGGGCTCTCCAAACGCGACATGGCGTCCGATCTCAATTCCAGCCAATTCTGCGTTGAAAAAGTAAAACAGTGCTCCTTCCCTTCCGAGCTCTCCCGTGTGCCCAAACAGGGGTTTACCCCAACATATGGGGTATCAGCGTACTCAGGACAAATAGGACAACAACTTTTGGGGTCCAATTTCTCCTGCTACCCTTGGGAAAATACAAAACTCGGGGCTAAAACATATTTTTTGTGGGAAAAAAAAAGATTTTTTATTTTCACGGCTCTGCGTTATAAACTGTAGTGAAACACTTGGGGGTTCAAAGTTCTCACAACACATCTAGATTAGTTCCCTGGGGGGTCTAGTTTCCAATATGGGGTCACTTGTGGGGGGTTTCTACTGTTTAGGTACATTAGGGGTTCTGCAAACGCAATGTGATGTCTGCAGACCATTCCATCTAAGTCTGCATTCCAAATGGCGCTCCTTCCCTTCCGAGCTCTGCCATGCGCTCAAACGTTGGTTTCCCCCAACATACGGGGTATCAGCGTACTCAGGACAAATTGGACAACAACTTTTGGGGTCGAATTTCTCCTCTTACCCTCGGGAAAATACAAAACTGGGGGCTAAAAAATAATTTTGGGGGGAAAGATTTTTTTTTTTAATTTTCACGGCTCTGCGTTACAAACTGTAGTGAAACACTTGGGGGTTCAAATCTATCACAACACATCTAGATGAGTTCCTTAGGGGGTCTAGTTTCCAAAATGGTGTCACTTGTGGGAGGTTTCTACTGTTTAGGTACATTAGGGGCTCTGCAAATGCAATGTGACACCTGCAGACCATTCCATCTAAGTCTGCATTCAAATGGCACTCCTTCCCTTCTGAGCCCTCCCATGTGCCCAAACAGTGGTTCCCCCCACATATGGTGTATCATCGCACTCAGGACAAATTGGGCAACAAATTTTGGGGTCCAATTTCTCCTGTTACCCTCAGGAAAATACAAAACTGGGGGCTAAAAAAATAATTTTTGTGGGAAAAAAATTTTGTTTTATTTTTACGGCTCTGCATTATAAACTTCTGTGAAGCACTTGGTGGGTCAAAGTGCTCACCACACCTCTAGATAAGTTCCTTAGGGGGTCTACTTTCCAAAATGGTGTCATTTGTGGGGGGTTTCAATGTTTAGGCACATCAGTGGCTCTTCAAACGCAACATGGCGTCCCATCTCAATTCCTGTCAATTTTGCTTTGAAAAGTCAAACGGCGCTCCTTCCCTTCCGAGCTCTCCCATCCACCCAAACAGTGGTTTACCCCCACATATGGGGTATCAGCGTACTCAGGACAAATTGTACAACAACTTTTGGGGTCCAATTTCTTCTCTTACCCTTGGGCAAATAAAAAATTGGGGGCGAAAAGATAATTTTTGTGAAAAAATATGATTTTTTATTTTTACGGTTCTACATTATAAACTTCTGTGAAGCACTTGTTGGGTCAAAGTGCTCACCACACCTCTAGATAAGTTCCTTAGGGGGTCTACTTTCCAAAATGGTGTCACTTGTGGGGGGTTTCAATGTTTAGCCACATCAGGGGCTCTCCAAACGAAACATGGCGTCCCATCTCAATTCCAGTCAATTTTGCATTGAAAAGTCAAATGGCACTCCTTCGCTTCCGAGCTCTGCCATGCGCCCAAACAGTGGTTTACCCCCACATGTGGGGTATTGGCATACTCAGGACAAATTGTACAACAATGTTTGGGGTCCATTTTCTCCTGTTACCCTTGGTAAAATAAAACAAATTGGAGCTGAATTAAATTTTTTGTGAAAAAAAGTTAAATGTTCATTTTTATTTAAACATTCAAAAAATTCCTGTGAAGCACCAGAAGGGTTAATAAACTTCTTGAATATGGTTTTGAGCACCTTGAGGGGTGTAGTTTTTAGAATGGTGTCACACTTGGGTATTTTCTATCATATAGACCCCTCAAAATGACTTCAAATGAGATGTGGTCCCTAAAATAAAATGGTGTTGTAGAAATGAGAAATTGCTGGTCAACTTTTAACCCTTATAACTCCCTAACAAAAAAAAATTTTGGTTCCAAAATTGTGCTGATGTAAAGTAGACATGTGGGAAATGTTACTTATTAAGTATTTTGTGTGACATATCTCTGTGATTTAATTGCATAAAAATTCAAAGTTGGAAAATTGCGAAATTTTCATAATTTTCGCCAAATTTCCGTTTTTTTCACAAATAAACGCAGGTACTATCAAATAATTTTTACCATTGTCATGAAGTACAATATGTCACGAGAAAAATGTCAATGTCAGAATCACCAGGATCCATTGAAGCGTTCCAGAGTTATAACCTCATAAAGGGACAGTGGTCAGAATTGTAAAAATTGGCCCGGTCATTAACGTGCAAACCACCCTTGGGGGTAAAGGGGTTAATTGAAAGAATGACACATAATGAATCTAAATTAATCCATACTCACGTCATCGCCCATTCCATTGACGCCACCGTCTCATGTAATAAAACAAAAGTAAAAAAACAACAATCCCTCGCCTATCCATTGTTCTGTCCCACGCCGTAATCCATGTCTGGTGATCGAGCATGTGCGGTGATGTGCTGTATGCTATGCCCACAGTTGCGCAGGCGCAAGAGCAGTAAGGTATTTCGGCAGCATAGGTGGGGAATCGGGACAAAAAATACACTATTGTAAGGCACAGCTCAGGCCCTATTTCACGGTATTTTTATCTCATATTGAAAAAACGGGGTGACAGGTTCCCTTTAAACCGCATGACACTATACACATAGCGCAATTGTTATCTTCAGGGGTAGGAAAGCAACACAACAGTTCATCGTTATTACACCTATATGATTTGAGTGAGCTTTCAGCTGTAAGTGACTTCTCCACAAACTGATTGCAAGGAAATATAGGGAAAAAAATCACGCTGGTAAACCCCAATATATCCTTGAGCCAATAGGACAGTATAAGGACTACTATGTGTCAATGCAGCTGCTTTCCACACTATACATAGTCCAATCGTGAAAACCACAGCTTCATGAGAAGCATGCCCATATGACAGTAATAGATAAATCACATATAGTCTAAATTAATACTGGGCCATATAGGATATAACTATGGGATAATCGCTACCCGAAGATAAACTACCATAGAAAACAAACGATCAAACACCCAAAACAATATGTAATAAAAAATAACCCTGGGGTGGGTGCACGCTGTGGACAGTGGTTTATTTTGTGCCTGTGCAGGTAATTATGTTTCACGTATATAACAGCCATTGCTGATGTTGTACTTTGTAGATATATTCCCTATCTGGGTGTCTTGTTCCTGCCATGGCTATTTTTAGGAGTCCTCTTTTGGAACCTAGACATTGATTGGTATTACCTACATGGTCCACATGCCTGCACCCCTGGCCGTTTCCTGTTGCACATTGTGACTTGAGTTTTTCCTACTTCCCTCCCTGGCCTTGCTGAATATCCTGTTTTATATGTATTTAATAAAGTATTATTTTTTATTACATATTGTTTTGGGTGTTTGATCGTTTGTTTTCTATGGTAGTTTATAGTCCAATCGTGAAGCATTTCACAGAACCAAATGCTACTTGTACTCTCTCTATATACAGGGCTGTGATTTTCCACTAATAATAGTAGGTATAGTGCGCCAGATGAAATATAAATCGATACCTAAAGGAATCCAGATGGGTCACCTGTCGTCCTATTCAGGAGTCTTCAGGAGCGCTGGATAAAAAAGATGGAGTCGATGACGAGCAGAGTTCCGGAGAGCTGCCCCGGCCGGTAGCAGCTTCTCCGAGTACCGAAGTCCAGACGGGGGCGGAGATACACCGTCTTGGGCCGACAGCGCCGTAATGTGCGGTCAGTGCAAGCGGCGCTTCTAGGACCTGCGTGACGTAGTGAATCAGGTGACCGTCCCACGTGACAGGGGAGTTCAGTACGGATCGCGGTAAGGACCAGATCAAACCGACGCGTTTCGAAAACAACTGTTTTCTTCCTCAGGGCTGGTTCTTCCCTTGCTTCAGGGTCCTTTATATAGCTTTTGCGATCCAATTATGATAATGAAAGCCAAACAATTCCACTCCGCAATTCAGTCCTCTAGGAGTCAGTGTGTCTAATAGAAAGATCCATTTACTTTCAGTCCTAGACTGATTATATAGAGATTTTCATTGACCACATTGAAAAGCAGGCTGCGGTTTTATATAAGATTGGAAGGACCCTAGTAGGCTTATTTGATGCCCCTTATGGCTCCCACTCACACATTAGACAGACATTAAAGACCTCTAGGAGCTTTCATGATGTTGTATTGTTTTTCACATTTATTTGGATCTATGCTTCTCTAAATTTTAATTTCTTCTTTCCTTATTTATCCTGATTCCTTCCCCTTTGCTTTATTAACCCCATTCTTCTCAAATGTACCTAGTACAATCCACGGGGCTAACCCAGCAGGACTGTTTTTACTGTAATACATCAATGGTAACCCTGCTTTCCATTACTTATTGGGGCAGAATGAGATGGAAACGTGTGGACTATCTTCTGAACTTTTTTACATTTTCTTCTTTTTCATCTATGAATTTAAATAATTTCTATACATATAAAAGCTATTACTTGAAGGACAGTTTCCCTTTGCCCTATCCATCTTCCGGGAGCCATCTACAAACCCATTAGCAGCCTGTTCATAGACCACTGATTAGCTGATCTGATGACTGCAGGACTTAAGGTACCGTCACACTTAGCGACGCTGCAGCGATACCGACAACGATTCGGATCGCTGCAGCGTCGCTGTTTGGTCGCTGGAGAGCTGTCACACAGACCGCTCTCCAGCGACCAACGATGCCGGTAACCAGGGTAAACATCGGGTAACTAAGCGCAGGGCCGCGCTTAGTAACCCGATGTTTACCCTGGTTACCATCCTAAAAGTAAAAAAAACAAACAGTACATACTTACCTACCGCTGTCTGTCCTCCAGCGCTGTGCTCTGCACTCCTCCTGTACTGGCTGTGAGCACAGCGGCCGGAAAGCAGAGCGGTGACGTCACCGCTCTGCTTTCCGGCTGACCGACGCTCACAGCCAGTACAGGAGGAGTGCAGAGCACAGCGCTGGAGGACAGACAGCGTTAGGTAAGTATGTACTGTTTGATTTTTTTACTTTTAGGATGGTAACCAGGGTAAACATCGGGTTACTAAGCGCGGCCCTGCGCTTAGTTACCCGATGTTTACCCTGGTTACCAGTGAAGACATCGCTGAATCGGTGTCACACACGCCGATTCAGCGATGTCTGGGGGGAGTCCAGCGACGAAATAAAGTTCTGGACTTTCTTCCCCGACCAGCGACAGCACAGCAGGGGCCTGATCGCTGCTGCCTGTCACACTGGACGATATCGCTAGCGAGGACGCTGCAACGTCACGGATCGCTAGCGATATCGTCTAGTGTGACGGTACCTTTATTCAACATCTCCTATGACAACTACTACTGATCTAGTTAGTGGTCACTGTAATTACCAGGATGATGCTGATGAATGCTTTTTTCTTACTAAACCCTGTAGTTGTGTACACCAGAAGCTTGACAAAAGGGGTTAAGTTGAGGAGCCGTGAAACCAAACATTTGTATGGCCTGTTGGCAGCTCCTAATGGTAGATATACTGCTTTCCTCCAGCTTCCCACTGCTAGCTGAGGTGTAGATTCATGACTTGTGTTCCCTCCACCCGTCCAATCTAACAATTGTGCCATTGTTTGAGAGGATCTGCTCTCAGAAAATGTTCTACTGTTCACAGGCATCCTCCACAACTTTCTCTAAAGAGAATATAAAGCTGCCTTGGTGTGCTAGAAATGCTAGGGAGGAATGTTTTATTAGGAAATGATTTTCCAGGATTTTTCTAGAGCACACAGGGTGGAGGGAGCGCTCATCCTCCATGACCTTGTGTTTTGCCTTACAGACATTTTCTCCTTTGAGAAGAGAATAACCTTTTTTATACCAGCAAAAGAACAATGCAAGCTATTGATGTGATATCTGCAAATATTTTACTTTGACAGCTGTTAATGTGGAGCTCCTAATGTACTTATTGGGCAGAGGATGATTAGTACTACAAGGCTTTCTGGATCTGCGTTATCTTTGTATAGTCCCCATTTACAATGGGAAATCCAATACATTTACTGTTGAGCTATTGCAGCCGCTGACCGCCTCTAGTCCATGCAGATTGCAAATGTAAACTAACATTTGCACCCATCCTATACTTCATAGCTCAGTTATCTAATATAATCTTTGGGTTCAAAACCATTTTATTGTATTCATTTTTTTTTTCAATTTAATTTATGTTCACTAATAGTTTAGCAGCCCATGCTCCTAGTTTTGGCAGAATTGAATCAATTAATTACAGGTATGTCAAGATTTAGCTTGAAATAACTTGTGCTAAGTTATATAGTTTGTTGTAATACCAAATCAATGCAGTTTTTTTACCATGCATTAAAAAAATGTAGAGTGTATTTGTAACGGATGTCTGATAGATGGCTGACCGAAGGCATCCATAGGATGCATGCCCTTGTTCTGCATGTGTGACATCTTGGGTCATACATCTTTGGATATGTTCGGTTCAGAGCTAGAAATTCTCTGATTAGACATGCACATATGTATCCTTATCATGCATGTAGCCTAAGATGTTTTAAACTTTAATGCTGTAGTACCTTGAGAGGCCTTAAATAGCAGGGATGTCTGCCATCATCTATCATATCTATGTCACGTTTGCTAAAACTTCTGATGGAACAAGTTATTCTTCTGGCAGTGCCTGCAGGGAATTGGGTTAGAAGTTTATGCAGGGTGACTAATGTTGCAGTTCTTTAATGGTTGTCTCCAAACTCAACTTTCTTTTTAGAAGCCATTTATATATTTTCAGAGATCTTCTTTGGCCATAGCAATTTATAAATTGAACCATCTCGGTAAAATGGAACATAGCTATGCAGAAAATGAGAAAATACAATTTGTAGATCTTTTGGAGCATCTCAGAGTAAAGCATACTTGGCTGTAATCATGCAGCCAGCATATAATACCCGTGGTATGGGCAGTGTACATCAAGTAACAGATTTCTTTAAAGCAATGTAACATTACAACAAATATGGATAATTAATCAAATATATTTTTCTTACAATTTATTTCAGAAGGATTTAGACAAGTAAAAGATGAAAAGGAAGCACTAATAGCCTGAAGGGAAAAAGTGCATTGGGAAATGCAGGTGAGTGTCTCTTGTACATACCCTTACGCTAGGTGATTGTTGGAAGGAATGTAGGAAGATAACAGAATGCTAAGTTTTTTTACCTATATTTGCTACTTGTGGGAAAAAAATAAAACAAATAAATGACTTATTGAATGATAATTCTTATTTTCCAAGACCCATAAAGTCCTATTCACATTTAGGTCTCTGTATTGCATTATAATCCACCTGTGTGTGTTACAGGTGAGTACTGCTTTTGGTCTTGCTGCAGATTTTGTTGCAGACTTCACCATGTGCATAGTAAGGGTCAAGTCTTTGATGATTGCAGGAAGGAAAAAAAAATTGTCATGCTGTGGATTTGAAAATCAGCATTACATGTAATTTGACATACAGAAAATGCCCAGAATGTGATGATGATTTGTTAAAGAGGTTTTTCAATGGATTTTAAATTAAAATAAGTAGTTAAATAACAATTCAATGAAAAAGAACATAAATTAAAAAAAAAAAAAACACAGAAAAAGTGAGCCTTAGTCACCAGCACCAGGGTACAATACAAATGAACTAAAAGGATGCTGCAGACTCCCCCATAAGTGGGGGCAGCACACCTGATAAATACTGATGAAGCAACCACTCACAAACCCACCAATTCATGGAGGGGATGATTGCCTACATTTATAAATCTACCCAGATAGAGCTGGCATAGGACTTCAATCACACAGATAGGTGTGATACCTAGTGTCTGGCTTACCGTCTATTGATCATGCTCATACTATTAGATCAGGCAGGCAGCCCAGCAGTATATAAGTGCAACCCACAAGGACAGACATCCCAATGAACCCAACCAATACGAAAGAGCCTGATTGCATCTAACATAAAAATAAAAAAAATTCAATAGGAAGATAAAAACTATGTATAAAATACAAGTGTTATTTTTCGATATTTTGGAAAAAATGCACAAACTCGCAACTCATTAACATGGTTCGTCCAATTGATGCTGCTCCACTGATTCTGCAACAGTTTTGTTTTTTCTTCTGTGCCCATCTGTTCCAAATTTATTCCCCTGTAATTCTGCACAAGTTTTACCTTCAACTAACAGGGCATGTTCAGTACATCAGAACTTCTCTGTAGCCGTTTGCTTTTTCTCCTGTGATGCTGACCAAGCAAAACACTGACTTAACCTCTTTCAGAATCGGTTGAGCAGCACCAGTTGGAAGAGGTACTCTGTTTAACCCTTTTACCCACCAAGGCTGTTTGTTGACCAGGCCAATTTTTTACAATTCTGACCATTGTCAATTTATCTACTATATAATTGTCTAAGGGTCACTTCCGTCTGTCTTTCTGTCACGGATATTCATTGGTCGCGGCCTCTGTCTATCATGGAAATCCAAGTCGCTGATTGGTCGTGGCAAAACGCCCATGACCATTGCCGCGACCAATCAGCGACGGATGCAGTCCGGCGGCAACATGGCCGCTCCTTCCTCCCCGCAGTCAGGGCCCGCTCCATACTCCCCTCCAGTCAGCGCTCACACAGGGTTAATGGCAGCGCTAATGGACCGTGTTATGCCGCGGTGTAACGCACTCCATTAACGCTGCTATTAACCCTGTGTAACCAACTGTTTTACTATTGATGCTGTCTATGCAGGATCAATAGTAAAAACATCTAATGTTAAAAATAATAAAAAAAATAAAAAATCATCATATACTCACCTTCCGGCGCCTTTCCCGCTCCTCGCAACGTTCCGGTGACCAGTCCATGCATTGCGATCTCGCGAGATGATGATTTAACGGTCTCGCAAGACCGCTACGTCATCATCTCGCGAGACCGCAATGCACTCTTGAGACCGGAATGCGCGAGAACCATCAGTAAACGCTTCCTGGATCCAGGGGCCAACGGAGGGTGAGTATATAACTATTTTTTATTTTAATAAAAAATAGTGTCCACATTGCTATATAATGATACCCACATTGCTATATAATACGTGGGCTATGCAATATACTACGCGGGCTGGGCAATATACTACACGGGCTGGGCAATGTACTATGCAAGCTGTGCAATATACTACGCGCGCTGGGCAATATACTACACGGGCTGTGGAATATACTACGTGGGCTATGCAATATACTACGTGACTGGGCAATATACTACGTGGGCTGTGCAATATACTACGCGGTCTGTGCAATATACTATGCGGGCTGTGCAATATACTACGTGACTGGGCAATATACTACGTGACTGGGCAATATACTACGTGACTGGGCAATATACTACGTGACTGGGCAATATACTACGTGGTTGGGCAATATACTACGTGGTTGGGCAATATACTACGTGGTTGGGCAATATACTACGTGGCTGGGCAATATACTACGTGGTTGGGCAACATACTACGTGGGCTGTGCAATATACTACGTGGACATGCATATTCTAGAATACCCAATGCGTTAGAATCGGGCCACCATCTGGTGAGGTAATAACTTTGGAACACTTAAACTGATCTCACTGATTCTGAGATTGTTTTTTCAAAACATATTGTACTTCATGATAGTGGTTACATTTCATTGATATGACTTGAGTTTATTTGTGAAAAAAAAAAAATTGCCAAAAATGTTGAACATTTTGCAATTTTGTAACTTTTATTTTTTGATGCCCTTTAATCAGAGAGTTATATCACACAAAATAGTTAATAATTAACATTTCCCACATGTCAAGTTTACATCAGCACAATTTTTGAAACCTACCACCTCACATTTAAAGTGAATTTAAAGGGCCTAGAAGACAGAAAATACCAAAAAGTGACACCATTCTAAAAACTACACCTCTTAAGGTGCTCAAAACCACATTCAAGAAGTTAGTTTACCCTTCAGGTACTTAACAGGAAGTTTTGGAATGTGGAAGGAAAAATTGAACATTAACTTTTTGTCACAAATATTTGACTTTAGACCCAATTTGTTTTGTTTTTGCAAGGGTAACAGAAAAAATAAATTACCCCAAAAGTTGTTGTGGAATTTCTCCAGAGCATACTGATCCCCCATATGTGGGAGAAAAACACTGTTTGGGCACAGGGCTCATAAGGGAAGGAGCGCCATTTGACTTTTTGATTGTAAAATTTGCTGGAATAATTACCGATCGCCCCTGGAGAGCCCCTGATGTGCTTAAACAGTGGAAAACCCCCCACAAATGACAATATTTTCGAAACTAAACCCCTCAGGAAACTTATCTAGATATGTGGTGAGTACATTCAACCCCGAACTTTATAACATTGAGCTGTAAAAAAGAAATCATATTTTCCCCACAAAAATGTTTTTTAGCCCCAAATTTTGCATTTTAACAAGGGTAACAATAGAAATTGCACCATACAATTTATTGTACAATTTCTCCTGAGTACCTCATATGTGGGATAAACTACTGTTTGGGCTAACAGCGGAGCTCAGGAAAGAAGTGACTTTTTGGAACTTCACAGAAGTTTATAATGTAGCGCCGTGGGAATAAAAAAAAAAAAAAATTTTTCCCACAAAAATGTTATTTTAGCCCCATTTTTTTTTATCTTCACAAGGATAGCAGGAGAAAATGGGCCCCAAAATTTGTTGTGCAAGTTCTCCTGAGTAAGCTAATGCCCGACAGGTGGTCTAAAACTACTTTTGAGGCACGGTGCATAGGCACAGAATGGAAGAAATGCCATGTTGGAGTTCACATCTTACTGGACTGGTTTGAGCTTGCCACGTCACACTTGCAGAACCCCTGAGGTGCCAGAACAGCAGAACCTCCAATTTACAAACTACGCCTCTCAAGAATTTACTTAGGGCTGCAGTGCCCCTATTGACACCACAGATAGGCAACAGAATTTCATACCTTTGGGCAGTGAAGGAAAAAAAATTACATTTCTACCACCAAAATTTTGTTTCAGCCCCAGGTTTTACTTTTCCACACTGGAAAATGGGTAAAAATGGCACCAAAATTTGTCCCACAATTTCTGCAGGATGTAGAAATTCCCCATATGTGGCTGTACTATACTGCTTAGCTATACAGCATGACTCAGGAGGAACGGAGCGCTATTGGTAAATAGAGCTCCATCCCTCCTGAGTCTCGCCATATGGATAAACAATACTGTTTCGTCATATGGATAATCAATAATGTTATACAGGGGGCATCCTGAAGCACAGAATTTCCTATAATAGTTTGCAGACTCGATATACAGAGCCCTTAAGTGCTAAAAGAGAAGAATCCCCTCCTCAAGTGACCTCATTTGAAAAATATAACCCTTTCATAATTTATCTACAGGTGTAATAACTATTTGGACTCCAATGGGGTTTCTCCAGAAACAATCAGCACTGGATGTTGGGGAGTGAAAATTGCAAACTGCCGTTGTAGTGCCCGTACATTGTGCCCATACATTGTGCCCATACATTGTGCCCAGCTCATACACCTTTAAATTAGGGGAAGAATTGTTTTTTTTTTTTTATGCTGCTCCTTGTGTGGTATAAGTGATTAGAAGACTTTATTCATTGGTTCAGTGCGATTACAGCAATACCAGATTTATCGTTTTTTTTTTTTTTTTTGGCTGCTGTCACACACTAAAAAACGTTTGTTTTTTTTCCCAAAAACTAATTTTCGCACCAAGATATTTTGAGAGCTATAATTTTTCCATATTTTGGCTGACAGTCATGTTAGGGCTTGTTTATTGCGGGACAAGTTGACGTTTTTATTGGTAATATTTTCAGGCTCATGACATTTTTGGATCACTTTCTATTCCGATCTTTGGGAGGCAGAGTAAGCAAAAACTAATAATTCAGGAATATATATATTTTTTTATGCCGTTCTGCGTATGGTAAAATTGATATTCAGTTTTATTCTTCTGGTCAGTACCATTACCGTGATATCCCATTTATATAGGGTTTTTATGTTTTGGCGCTTTTACACAATAAAAACTATAGAAAAAATAATTATCTTTATACTGAGAGCTATAACATTTACTTTTTGGATAATGGAGCTGTATGGCGGTTTTCAGGGATACTATTTTTGTTTACATTCGTCTATTTTGTGTTTTATTCCACTCTTTGTTTGGCGGTATGATGATAAAGCATAGTTTTTTTAATTTTTTACAGTGTTCACTAAAGTAGTTAACTAGTGGGACATTTGTATAGGTCGGGTCGTTCCGGACACAGCGATGTGTGTGTGTATGTATATTTAACTAGGGCAAACATTGACTGAGAAGGGAATATCCTAGTAGTGGACAACCTCTATAATCACATTGGCTATATGTTTGGGTTTGCTTTACTGCTGTAGAATACATTTGGAGACAATTAGATGTCTCCTTAATGATATTGTATGATGGATAAGTGTCTGCCTGCATTTCTCAACATATAGATAGGTAGTGGGCAAAATAAGTATTTGATACACTACTGATTTTGCAAGTTTTCACACCTACAAAGAACTGAGAGGTCTGTAATTTTTATCATAGGTACACGTCAACTGTGAGAGACAGAATCTAAAAAAAGATCACATTGTATGATTTTTACATATTTCATGCAATAAAATGCAAATTAATTGTTTCATACAATAACACAATAGAAAAAGATAATATTTGGTACAGAAAACTTTGTGTGCTATTACAGAGGTCAGATGTTTCCTGTAGTTCTTGACCAAGTTTAGTAGGGATTTTGGCCTACTCCTTCATACAGATCATCTCCAGAACTTTCAGATTCCGGGCCTGTCACTGAGCAACATTGAATTTCAGCTCCCTCCTAACATTTTCTAATGGGTTCAGGTCTAGAAACTGACTAGGCCACTCCAGGACCTTGAAATGCTTCCTACGGAGCCACTCCTTATTTGCCCTGTCAGTGACTAAGTCACAACCCATCTTCAGTGCTCTTACTGAGGTAAGGAGGTTGTTGGCCAAAATCTTGCGATACATGAGCCTTTCCATCCTCCCTTCAATACGGTCATTTTGTCCTCTTTGCAGAAAAAGCACCCCCAAAGTATGATGCTTTCCCACCATGCTTCACAGTTGGGACGGTGTTCTTGGGGTTGTGCTCATCCTTCTTATTCCGCCAAACATGGCAAGTGGAGTTGATACCAAAAAGTTCTATTTTGGTGTCATCTGACCACATGACCTTCTTCCATGCCACCACTCGATCATCCAGGTGGTCATTGGCGAACTGGTGTGAACAGGGGGACTTTGCATGCCCTGCAGGATTTTAAACCATGATGGCATAGTGTGTTACTAACGACAATGTTTGAATCTGTGGTCCCAGCTCTCTTCAAGTCATTGACCAGATCCTCCCATGTAGTTCTGGGCTAATTCCTGACCTTTCTCAGAATCATTCTTACCCCATGAGGCGAGGTCTTGCATGGAGCCCCAGACTGAGGAAGATTGACAGTCTCTTGTGTTTTTTCCATTGTCTAATAATTGTGCCAACAGGTTTTGCCTTCTCACCAAGCTTCTTGCCTATTGTCCTGTAGCTGATCCAAGCCTTGTGCAGCTCTACAATTTTGTCTCTTGTGTCCTTATATAGCTCTTTGGTTTTGGCCATGGCGGAGATGTTGGAGTGTGATTGATTGAGCGTGTGGATACATGTCTATTAGGCTATGTGCACACGTCGTGGATTTTGATGCGGATCCACAGCGTTTTTGGATTCGCGGAATTTCATCAAATTTGCAGTGTAGTACACAAGCAATGTTAGTCTATGTGAAATTGACATTTGGTGTGCACATGCTGAGGAAAAAAGTGCGTGGAATTGTTGCTTTTTTTCCCCCACAGCATGTCAATTCTTTTTGCGGATCTGCAGCGTTTCTGCGCCCATTGACTTCCATTTTGTCAGGCCAATCCACAGCAAAACCACAGGTTTAAAAAAGATCTGTGAATTTGCTGCGGATGCGCCTGCGAGAAACGCTGTAGATCAGGAGGGGGTTAGAGTGTGTGGGTGGAGTGTGGGAGGATACTGCGTGTGTGGGCAGCGCTTAGTAACCCGATGTTTACCCTGGCTACCATCGTAAAAGTAAAAAAAACAAACACTACATACTTACCTTCCACTGTCTGTCCCCGGCACTGTGCTTTCCTGCATTGACTGTGAGCACAGCGGCCGGAAAGCAGAGCAGTGACGTCACCACTGTGCTTTCCGGCTGGCCGGCGCTCACAGCCAACAGCCAGTGCAGAGAAGCACAGCGCCGGGGACAGACAGCGGAAGGTAAGTATGTAGTGTTTGTTTTTTTTAATTTTTACGCTGGTAACCAGGGTAAACATCGGGTTACTAAGCGCGGCCCTGCGCTTCGTAACCCGATGTTTACCCTGGTTACCATTGAAGACATCGCTGAATCGGCATCACACACGCCGATTCAACGATGTCTGCAGGGAGTCCAGCGACTAAATAAAGTGCTGGACTTTCTGCAGCGACCAACGACATCACAGCAGGATCCTGATCGTTGCTGCGTGTCAAACTGAACGATATCGCTAGCCAGGACGCTGCAACGTCACGGATCGCTAGCGATATCGTTCAGTGTGACGGTACCTTAAGAATAAGTCCTGGAAATGATGACATAGCCTAACTGACACCTGATCTCATTATCATCAAGTCTGTCTTAAGGATTTGAGACCAAAGGATTTGCATAAGGCTGGAGTCACACTTATTGTATAAAAAAATCGGTCCGATTTTGACGGCCGAGAATCGCACCAGTGTTCTCCATACGGTAATCCGTTTGCAATGCGATGATGCAATTTCCTCGCATCTATGTATCTGTGTGAAATCCGTATAGCATCCGTATGACATGCGTATTTCTCAATGCTTTTCCCCATTGAATTTAATGGCGCAATGGGCTGAAATGAGGAAAATGCTTGCATATTTCTCGCAAGTCACACTGATGGTCCGTGTGGTGTTTGTTTTTTTCTCACAACCATCAACATGTATTGGCGAGACATGGCCGAGTGTTGGTGACAATCGCAGCATGCTGCGATTTCATTCGCACGTATACTACAGCCGAGAAAAAAAATCGTGATCGGAGCTGCCCCATAGATTAAGTGGTTAGAGTGCTATGCAATTTTTTTTCTCGTGTAGCACTCGTCCGTATTCCTCTCTAGTGTGACTCCAGCCTTAGCCTCATACACAGAAGATCTGTGGTTAGTTCTCCAATATGTTTGAAACAACCTCTCTGCCGAGTTCCTTCAAAAAGTGTATGTAAGTGTACCGAGAAGAATTGATGCTGTGATGCTGTTTTGAAGGCAAAGGTGGGTCACGCCAAATATTGATTTGATTTAGATTTTTCTTTTTATTCACTTTATTTTTAGCAATTAAAAAATGCAAATTATTACCACTATTATTTACAGATGGCTCTGTAAACTGTGGCCTCTGTTCACACAGGATGCATTATAGTCAGCAATGGCTAGCCCGCTATATGGCGTCATTAATAGGCTTTGAGCCATATGCTCTGCATTTCTGTGTGAACATGCCACATACAGATTATTTGTTTGCACAGGTGTACCAAGCGGGCAATTCCTGTTTGTAGGCTGGCTGCCTTATCGGTATTATTGCACCTGTGTATCTGCCATCTTAATTTGGGTCCACTGCACTTTGGTTTGTGTAATTGTTTGGAGGCCCTGGACAGGTAAGCATCTCTGCCTGTGTACTGGTGTTTTTTTATGACTAGGGTAACTGTTGGGGTTATGGTTGCTATTAGAGCTAGGGTTATGGTTGGGATAGGGTTAGGTTTGGGACTATGGTTAGGGTTGTGTTGGGGTTAACGGTTGTGTTGGCGATACGGTTGTGTTGGCGATACGGTTGGGGTTAGGGTGGTGTTGAAGTTGAGGTTAGGGTTGGGATGAGTGGCAGCGGTAGGGCGGTGTTAGGGTTGGAGTTAGAATTGGGAGTTTTCCACTGTTTAGGTACATCAGGGGTCTCCAAACGCGACAAGGTGCCCGCCTTTGATTCTAGCCAAACGGTGCTCCCTCCCTTCTGAGCCCTGCCAAGCGCCCAAACAGTGGCTTTCCCCCACATAAAGGATATTGGCGTACTCAGGAGGAATTGCACAACAAATTTGTTGTTCCATTTTCTCCTGATACCCTTGTGAAAATGAAAAAGTTTGGTTCCAAGGTAAATTTTTTGTGAAAAAGTAAAATGTTATTTTTTTTTCCTTCCACATTGCTTTAGTTCTCGTGAAGCACCTGAAGGGTTAATAAACTTCTTGAATGTGGTTTCAAGCACCTTGAGGGGTGCAGTGTTTAGAATAGTGTCACTTTGGGGTATTTTATGTCATGAAAAAAAATGAGAAATCGCAGGTCAACTTTTAAAAAAGTAGACATGTGGGAAATGTTATTTATTAACTATTTTGTTCGATTTGTCTCTGTGATGTAAGGGCACAAAAATTAAGTTTGACAATTGCAAAATTTTCATAATTTTTGCCAAATTTCAATTTTTTTTAAAAATAAACGCAAGTCATATTGAATAAATTTTACCACTAATATGAAATACAATATGTCACGAAAAATACAGTCTCAAAATCAGTGGGATCCGTTGAAGCGTTCAAGAGCTATAACCTCATAAAGTGACACTGGTCAGAATTGTAAAAATTGTCTTGGTCATTAAGTACAAAATTGGCTCTTTCACTAAGGGGTTAAATGTTGCCGACGACAGCATTTAAATGAAACCTGCTTGTGTTCACAGGTTGGTAACCATTTACCCCTGTTACACAATCAGGAGTCCCTGTAGGATTACATTGACAGCCAAGAGCATGCTTAATGCCTCCATTCCCTGCTCTCTTGGTCTTCCTTTGAATCTCTGCTATATGCTGAGGGTCAGAGGAGACTGTGATTTATACTATATACTGTAATACCTTTGTATTGCAGTATATAACATAAGCGATTGGACGATCGATCACAGGTTCAAGTTATTCTGTGAGAACTAAAATATTAAGTTGTTTTAAAAATATTTTTTTTTAAATAAGCGATTAAGAAATAAAAATAAACATATTTGGTTTCATAAAAGTCCAAACTATCAATATATAAAATTAATTAGCCCTATTGGGAAATGCCATAATGAAAATAGATTCAAAATGGCATGATTGCGTGTTTTTGGTTAGCACGCTTTCCTAAAGAAAAATGTATATTAATAAAACAGTCAGCTTATAACGCAAAGAACAAGCCCTCACACAGCTCAATCAATGGAACATTAAGGGTCTCAGAAAATGAAGACACCCAACAAAAAAGAAATATTTTGCACATTTATAAATGAAGAAAAATCTAAATCCTATTTAGTCATACTGGACTGGAGAATCATGGTCATTTTATTACAGAATGAACTCCATTAAAAAAAAAAATCAATGGCAGAATTGCATTTTTTTTACAATTTCACCTGACTTGGACTTTATTTCCCATTTTCCAATATGTTATTTAAGGGCAGTCCCACACGTCCAGATAATTCCGATACCGGAAAAATCGGTACCGGAATTATCCGTGTCAGTGTGCCCGTGCGTTTCTGTGGCACACGTGTGCCACCCGTGTGCCCACTGGGTACCACACGCACCGTGCAGGAGACAGCGCTAAAGTTTAGAGCTGTCCCCTGCATCTGGTGCTGAAGCCGCCATTCATATCTTCCCTGCAGCAGCGTTTGCTGTAGAGAAGATATGAATATTCCTTTTTTTTTTTTTGTTTCTCGTGTTTAAAATAAAGATCCATGTCCCCACCCCCTGTGCGCCCGCCCGCTGTTCTTAAAATACTCACCCGGCTCCCTCGCTGGCTGGCGCTGCTTCCTGTCCTGGCCGCACCTTCTACTGTATGAACGGTCACGTGGGGCTGCTCATTTACAGTAATGAATATGCGGCTCCACCCCTATGGGAGGTGGAGCCGCATATTCATGACTGTAATCGGCTGCCCCACGTGACCACTCGTACAGTAGAAGGTGCGGCCAGGACAGGAAGCAGCGCCAGCCAGCGAGGGAGCTGGGTGAGTATTTTAAGAACAGCGGGCGCACAGGTGGTGGGGGGGTGGGGACATGGATCTTTATTTTAAACACAAGAAACAAAAAAAAAGGAATATTCATATCTTCTCTACAGCAAACGCTGCTGCAGGGAAGATATGAATGGGGCTTCAGCACCAGTGGGGGGGACAGCGCTTACTGTAGCACTGTCTCCTGCACGTCCGTGTGCGGTACGTGTTTTACACGGACCCATTGACTTTAATGGGTCCGTGTAATCCGTGCGCTCCCACGAACACGTCTCCGTGTTTGGCACACGGAGACACGGTCCGCAAAAAATCAATGACATCTGCATAGATACATTGATTTCAATGTGTCTACGTGTGTCAGTGGCTCCGGTACGTGAGGAAACTGTCACCTCACGTACCGGAGCCACTGACGTGTGAAACCGGCCTAAAACGAAGCGTCATTGAAAACTACAACTTATTATGCTTAAAGCAAGCTTTCTTCCAGCTATGTAGATGGAAAAACTAAAAAAAAGTTATGGCTTTTGCAAGGAGAGGGAAAACCTAGAGCACAAAAACGAAAGTTGTCAAGGGAAGGGGTTAGGCTACTTTCACACATCAGGTTTTCACCATCAGTCTCAATCCAGCAAATTTTGAAAAAAAAACGGATCCGGCGAAATTTGCCGCCTGATCTGTTTTTTTCTCATAGACTTGTATTAGCGCTGGATTGCAACAGATGGCCTCACATTTCGTCCGTTTTAAAATTGTTTTTCCGGCGTCTGGAAAAAATGTACACAGTAAAGTTTTTTGTCCGCGGTGAAAAACCAGACAGCGCCAGATCCGGCGCCTTCCGGCTTTTGCTAGAATGGAAGCCTATGTGTGCCAAATCCGTCAAATGACGGAATCCGGCAACGGATTCCATATTTTTTAACTGAGCATGCTCCAATTTTTGGGGGATCCAATTAACTGGATTAGCTAGTCGGATCCATCGAAAAAACGGATCCGTTGCATAAGTTTTTCACAATCTGCGACGGTTACGTTATTTTCCGGATTGAGCCTGACTGCAAAAAACTGATTTGTGAAAGTAGCTTTAGGCTATGTGCACACGCTGCGGATCCGTGTAAACTTATGGGAAACGCAATCCGCAGTGCACATGCTGCGAAAAAAAATGTGCGGAAACGCAGTGGTTTACATTCCGCGGCATGTCAATTCTTTGTGCGGATCTGCAGCGTTTCTGCACCCATTGACTTGCATTGAGTCGGGCAATTCCACACCAAAACCGCAGACATAAAAAAGATCTGCGGTTTAGCTGTGGTGAAACGCTGCTGATCGGGAGGGGGGAAGAGTGTGGGTGGTGCGTGGACGGAGACTACGTGTCTGTGTGGGCCTGCCGGGGGGTCTGTGCGGGCTGTGTGGGCCTCTCGGGGGTCTTTGTGTGTGTATGCAGGCATCGTCCGATGGGACTACGCCTGCTACAATGACAGTGATTGACACATTAGCCAATGATGGGACAGTAGTAGTCCCATCATCCGGCTAATGTGTTGAATGTAAAAAAAACCCACAAACATACATACTACATACAACATACTACATACAGTACATACAACATACATACAACATACATACTACATACATACATACAACATACTACATACATACTACATACATGCTACATACAGTACATTCATACATTACATACAATACATGCATATAGACATACAGTACATATAACATTAGAGTACATACTCACCATCACTTGTCACTTTGATCTCCGAAGCCAGTGTCACCTGTAAAAAATATTAAAATAATAAACAACCAATATACTTCCTGATCCGCAGAAATCCAATAAAAACTAGTGTCCCACGACGATCTCCCCTGGAGAGCAGCAGCGACCGCTCTCTAGGGGCTCCAGGAATACGACGGGAGGAAGGTACCCTTCCTTACTGTATTCCTCCACCACTGTAAAAAATAGTCCCTAGTCTCACTTTTGGCACTGTTGTGTGAGAAAGTTCCCATGCAGCAATGGGATAAAGTGAGACCCTGAACTGAGGTAACCTCAGTTGTCTCCTTTCAGTGTGACACTGGAGGTCCTATAGAGTGGTGACATCATCCGATGTCACTGTTCTATAGGGGAGATCGTCGTGGGACACTCGTTATTAATTGGACTGCGTCGGACAGGGAGTATACGGTTTATTATTTTACATTTTTTGCAGGCGATAGAGTATGGTAAGTATGGTTAAATTAAGAGTAATAAAATACTTTTTTCTGGATGCGTCATAATTTTTTTTTTTTTAACTCTTTCACTACTCTAGGATTAATAATGGATAGGCGTCTTATTGACGCCTCTCCATTATTAACCCGGCTTAATGTCACCTTACAATAGGAAGGTGACATTAACCCCTTATTACCCCATATCCCACCGCTACTTGGGAGTGGGAAGAGAGGGGCTAAGTGCCGGAATTGGCGCGTCTTACAGATGCGCCATTTCTGGGGTGGCTGCGGGCTGGTATTTGTAGCCGGGGAGGGCCAATATCCATGGCCCCTCTCTAGGCTATGAATATCAGCCCACAGCTGTCTGCGTAGCCTTTCTGGCTATAAAATATAGGGGGACCCCACGTAACTTTTTTTGGGGGGGTCCCCCTATTTTAATAGCCAGTAAAGGCTACGCTGACAGCTGCGGGCTGATATTCATAGCCTGGGAAGGGCCATGGGTATTAACCCCTTCCCAGGCTACAAATATTGACCCCCAGCCGTCGGCTTTACCCCTCTGGCGCAGAAAATTGCGCGGGAGCCCACGCCATTTTTTTTTTCTTTTTTTTGTTTTTTAATTAACCGCTCATTAAGAAACATCGGCCTTGCTATTATATATCTATGGCTATATCGATCTATAGATGTATTTATAGATGGATAGATATAGCTGTAGATACTGTAGGGATTTCACTCACTGGGGTGCGACGGCTGAGACTCAGTTCACAGGGTTTATTGCATCATAAACCACATGGCGAAATAACAGAAAGCAAATAGTCTTTGGCTCAGGAAAAGGAAAAAACAAGTGTCCAGTCCTACCGGCTCAGTCCTGGAGCCTTGACACACTCAGGAGGGTTTCACCTCCTCACATATCTGCTGTGTAAAGGATTAGCCAGTCTTATATAGAGCTAACCACACCCAGTAACCCATCACATGATTAGCCATGTGGTCTGACATCACCACAGGTCCTGAAACACATATATATACAAGGTTATGTGCAAGAAAGAAATACTCCGGGCTACATTACAGCAACAAGGCACTTATGTGGCACATACCTCACGTCGACTACACACTCTTTAGCCATGCTAAAATACATAGATATATCTATCCATATATCTGGCTGCTTTTACGCACGTTTTTGCCGTCAGGCACAATCCGGCGAGTTTTGAAAAAAAACGGATCCGTTTTTTCCGCTGGATCCTTTTTTTCCTCATAGAGTTGTATTAGCACCGGATTGCGCCTGATGGCCACACGTTTCATCCGTTTTTTGCTGGATCCATCAGAAAATCTGTCTCCGGCGGATGGAGAAAACGTATAGAAGAACATTTTTTTTTTTGTCTGGTGAAAAAACGCATGATGTATGAACTGAGATGTGATATGAAGAATTTGGCCTCCGAATACGGTTTTTCATGCATTTTTTCCATTGAAATCATGTACATCTTCCATTCTCTCTAAAAAAAAAAAAAAAAAAACGGATCATTTGTATCAGTTTTTCACGATTTGCAACGGATCCGTTTTTTCAAAAATTCGCCGGTTCCTGCCTGATGGATAGATGTAGATAAATATATGGATAGTTAGGCTGCTTTCACACATCAGTTTGTTTCCGTCAGACAGGATCTGGTGAATTTGTGGAAAACCGGATCCGTTGCAAATAGTGAAAAACTGATGCAATTGATCTGTTTTTTTAGAGAGAGGGAAAACGGAAAATGTACATGATTTCAATGGAAAAAAATTCATGAAAAAATGGATTCGGAGGCCGGATTCATCATTTCACATCCGTTTCATACATTTTTTGCCAGATCGGTCCCTGCACGTTTTTTCAACGGACAGAAAAAACTTTCTTCTGTATGTTATCTCCGTCCGGCGGAAAGTTTTTTTTTTTAACGGATCCGGAAAAAAACGGATGAAACATGTGGCCATCTGGCGCAATCTGGTCACTAATACAACTCTGAGAAAAAAAACTGATACGTCGGAAAAAAAAAGGATCAGTTTTTTTCAAAACTCGCTGGATTGTGCCTGACTGCAAAAACCTGATGTGCGAAAGTAGCCTAACTATCCATATATCTATCTACATCTATCTATCTCATTCCTTCTGTCTATCTATGTATCTATCTATGTATCTATCTGTCTATCTATCTGTCTATCTATGTGTGTAATGGAGTGTGGGTTGGACAAATGTTAAAGAGGAGGTTGGACAAGACATGACATCACAAATCTTTTTTTTGTTCAATAATACATCTTTATTTAGCTGTCAAAAACGCATACAAAACTGCATTAAAAAAGTATCAAAAAAGTGTCAAAACCGCGCAAAAACGCACCTGCGTTTTCTGCCAAGACCTGCGGATTTAGTGCAGAAAAATCCACAGGCAAATCTGCAACGTACCCTTAGGGTATGTGCACACTTTGCGGATTGTCTGCGGATCCGCAGCGTTTTTTGCAGTGCAGAAACGCTGCAGATCCGCAATTGATTTACAGTACAATGTAAATCAATGAGAAAAAAAAATGCTGTGCACACTTTGCGGAGAATCCGCTGCAGAAACGCTGCGGTTTAAAAGAAGTAGCATGTCACTTCTTTTTTGTAGATCTGCAGCGTTTATGTACCCATTCCATTATAGAAAACCGCAGTAAAAAATGCAGCAAATCCGCAAGAAAACCGCAGGAAAAAGCGCACAAAAAACGCTGCGGAACCGCACAAAAAATGCGACAAATCCGCAGGTGCGTTTTCTGCCAGGAGAGGCAAAATCCACACCAGAAATTCCTAAGCCTAATCCGCAACGTGTGCACATAGCCTTAAGCAGTTTATACACAAATTGCACATATTGGCCATTGCCATCCACTTGTCAGACAACAGCATCAGACAAAAATCAGAGAGTAATTAGCTGATGGCCATCATGAACGTATGTTCTTTTGTAACTTTTAAAAGATGTTCAGGTGACTTTTATCTTTTGTGTGGACCACTTCTAGTTGATGATGTATGTTAGTGGTGTTGTGTCTGATATACAGTATATTGGCAAAAGATAACCATTGTCCAAGTTCTAATAACCCATTTCCCTTTTATTTTTATTAATTTATTTAATTTACTCGCTTGTATAGCGCCCTTTGCAGACATTAGCTTCGCTGTCCCCTTTGGGGCTCACAAACACAGGGAGAACATACAAACTCCTTGCAGATGTTGTTCTTGGTGGGATATGAATCCAGGACTCGAGCGCTGCAAAGTTGCAGTGCTAACCACTGAGCCATCATGCTACCCTACATATAGTAGAGTTCGAACCACTGAGCTACCGTGCTACCCTGTATATAGTACAGTGCTAACCACTGAGCCATCATGCTACCCTACATATAGTAGAGTTCGAACCACTGAGGTACCGTGCTACCCTGTATATAGTACAGTGCTAACCACTGAGCCATCATGCTACCCTACATATAGTAGAGTTCGAACCACTGAGCTACCGTGCTACCCTGTATATAGTACAGTGCTAACCACTGAGCCATCATGCTACCCTACATATAGTAGAGTTCGAACCACTGAGGTACCGTGCTACCCTGTATATAGTACAGTGCTAACCACTGATCCATCATGCTACCCTACATATAGTAGAGTTCGAACCACTGAGCTACCGTGCTACCCTGTATATAGTACAGTGCTAACCACTGAGCCATCATGCTACCCTACATATAGTAGAGTTCGAACCACTGAGGTACCGTGCTACCCTGTATATAGTACAGTGCTAACCACTGATCCATCATGCTACCCTACATATAGTAGAGTTCGAACCACTGAGCTACCGTGCTACCCTGTATATAGTACAGTGCTAACCACTGAGCCACTGTTGTCCTGCATATAGCACATTTCTAACCACTGAGCCACCATGCTACCCTTTATATAGTACAGTTTTAACCACTGTGCTCTCCTACATATAGCACAGTGCTAATCGCCGAGCCGCCGTGCTGTCCTGTATATAGCAGAGTGCTGAGCCACTGTGCTGCCCAATAATGTGCTGCCCAATAATGCCCTGACTATTTGGTTAATTCTTTTTTTTCCAACTCATGTTGTTCTTGTTCTGTATAGCAAATTCAGATTATTCTGTCTTTGGGTGAAGAGTGGAATCTCGCATCTAGGCTCTCTTGGCCTTCTCTCTGAGGGAACCTGTAGTGAGGACAATATGAAGTACATCAGTGGAGTTTTTGTCACCTTAACCTTGTAAATGTCAGCACACCTCTACGTTCTTGTGGATGAGAACTGAGTCACAGATAGCACATTGACCTAAAATGCTTTTCTCGGAAGAATGCTGGAGTGACGTGAGTCGGTCAGATCATGAAAGGGCTGTCGGGGCTGGAAGCCAGTCAACATGAGATGAGCTTCAGCCTCTAATTCAAAGGAAGAAATGAATCCAGTATGTTGGCCAGGGAAAAAAACTGCTGATCCCTGAAGTGGAGGAAGGAGGAGGAGGTGCAGGCTCCCAGTGCCTGACTCCTGGAATAAAATATTTCTCTCTGTGAGAAATGCAGGTCCTCGCAGGTCACATGGTCTGCGTTCACTGGTGGAGAGGAGAATGTGTTCTGTGGTATTTCCTGAGACTTCATAAACAGAGGAGGAACATGAGGGGGTTGGAGAAGGGAGGCTGAGGCTGAGAGAGGAGGTGATGGCACTGCTCCATTGCTTTATGGTCTATAAAATGTACAATCAGATAATGATGCCTGCTGAAAGGTCATTGTGATTCAACAAGTGCTACAGGCGTTTTCTTTATATAAAACCTAGAGGAGAGGCTTTACGAAGACGTGAATTGCTTATAAAACCTTCGTAAATAGGGTATTGTTAATAGAGGCACGAGGGTTGTGCAAACTATATTTCACCCAGTTTTACAGTGCTTTAACATATACTTATTCTGCTTTAAATCAGTAGTTAAGACATGCAAGGGCAATAGAGGCCACTGGAAAAACTATTTGGTGGGCGCCCCATTTTAGGTATTTGTCATAATATGCATTGATAGCCTAAATAATTGTCAGCAGAGTCTGACTATAATCTAATGTGCCTTATTATTAATGTGCATGGCCAACCAAATGTAAAAAGTGTTGGAGCGAAACACCACAGACACTAAGGGAGGTCATCAATAACATAACAAATAACATAGAGGACAACTCCTTTTCTTTTTTTCTGCATCACCGTCACAGAAAGAACGAAACCTTTAAACCAGGATGTTAAACTCAAATACCCAGAAAGGAAAAATAAAAAGCTTGGACAAAGTTGTGAGCCAACCTTAATATTTCTTAAAATTTGTTGTCAATTGGGGAAGTTTTTCCTTATCAATATAGTGATGAACTTTTTCATTTGTAAACTAACCTAAAAGGGGTTGTTCCACGAACAAAATACATTTTAATTAATAGATCTTAGAATAAAATATTGGAATAATATAACTTATATTAGACCAGTAAAAAGATTATGGCCAATAGCCTAATTTAAATTTGTAATAACAAAGCATAAAAAACCCTTGAATAATACAGATAAAGTATGATGTCAACAAAAGTGCCCCCCAAACACAGTATGATACCCCCACAGTGAATTTCTACACAGTACCCTCCATATGCACGGTGTAATGACCCTTCTGTACCCCCCGGCAAAGAATGGTGACCTCATCACAGTATGATTCCCCAACTGTAGTCCTCACACAGCCCTCCATACAGTATAATGGCCACAAAGAGTGCTCAGTATAATGGGCCCCACATAGTCATCCATACAGTATAAATGGGTCCTGTATTACCTTCCATATAGCATAATAGCAACAAAAAGTGTTCCATACAGTTTAATGGACACATAGTGCTCTGTACAGTATAATGGCCTAACATAGTGCTCCATAGAGTATAAAGGGCCCAACAGAGTGCTCTATACAGTATATTGTGCCTCACATAGTACTCCATACAATATAATGGGCCCTCATAGTGCCCCATACAGTATAACGAAGTTTGACATATGTGCTTTAAACAGTGACCATTCTGGGTTGTCTGTGGGATGCAGGACAGGACTTACAGAAGGTGAAACCATCTTTGGTCAAGAGATGAGGATCCTGAGCAAGAAACTGCAGTCAATTAAAATGCTGTTATCACACAATGACACTTATCACCTTTCTTATGCATAAGTGATTACATTTCCTTAATCAGAAAGCCTCTATAAAGTGAGTCTTCTAAACCAGGGGTGGACAATTAATTTTCCCAACAGGCCACATGAGAGACCATGACTGTTGTGAGGGCCGAACCAATAGGCTGAAATTAATTCTGCTCAATAATAGCATAAGTATAATTATTTTTTATATAAATATTGTATCACTTAATATTGAGCAGATTTAAGTATGCTGACATTCTATTATATACTGTATGAGGCCCCACAACCCTCTATATACAGTATGAGACCCCACATAGCCCCGATATACAGCATGAGCCCCCACATAGCCCTTATATACAGTTTGAGACCCCTTATAGCCCCTCTATATACAGTGTAAACCCCACATAGCCCCCCAATATACAGCATGAGCCCCCACATAGCCCTTATATACAGTATGAGCCCCCTCATAGCCCCTCTATATACAGTATAAACCCCACATCGCCCCTAAATACAGTATGAGCCCCCCTTTTGCCTCTCTATATACAGTGTGAATCCCCACATAGTTTGAGCCCCCTCATAACCCCTCTATATACAGTTGTGGCCAAAAGTATTGAAGAAACTGAGTGTTATCTGACAGAATTGCAGGGGTGTCAATACTTTTGGCCACAACTGTACAGTATGAGCCCCGACATAGCCTCCTATATATATGCCAACTTCCAATACACATATGAAAAACGAAAAAAAAAAAAAGCAACATACTCACCTTGCTTCTGTTGCGCTCTTCTCCGGTCTCCGGTAACATGACTGTCCGCACAGCAGACCTGATGTGAGTCGGTGGCCCCTCCTATCATATCTAAATATCTATATTCTTCAATAGCTCTGAAACCGGACAGTATAGTCCTCCATACAGAATAATGAACCCCATATATTGCTCCTTACAGTATTATGGGCACCACATAGTGCTCCATCTATCTATATATATGTATAATTGTCTAAGGGGTACTTACATCTGTCTGTCTGTCTGCAACTTCTGTAACGGAAATTCCGCGTCGCTGATTGGTCTTGCCAGCTGCCTGTCATGGCTGCCGCGACCAATCAGTGACGGGCACAGTCCGATTAGTCCCTCCCTACTCCCCTGCAGTCAGTGCCCGGCGCCCGCTCCATACTCCCCTCCAGTCACCGCTCACACAGGGTTAATGCCAGCGGTAATGGACCGCGTTATGCCGCGGGTAACACACTCCGTTAACACTGCTATTAACCCTGTGTGTCCCCAACTTTTTACTATTGATGCTGCCTATGCAGCATCAATAGTAAAAAAGATGTAATGTTAAAAATAATTAAAAAAACAAAAAACCTGCTATGCTTACCTTCTGTAGTCCGACGATGCGCTCGCGCCTGCCGCCAGCTTCCGTTCCCAGAGATGCATTGCAAAATTACCCAGAAGACTTAGCGATCTCTCGAGACCGCTAAGTCATCTGGGTACTTTCGCAATGCATCCTGGGAACGGAAGATGGCGGCAGAGCTTAAGGCCGGCGTCACACACAGCGTATGAAAATACGGTCCGTATATTACGGCCGTAATACGCTGAAAAGTCCCGAAAATAGTGGTCCGTAGCTCCTCCGTAGGCAGGGTGTGTCACCGTTTTTTGCGCATGGCATCCTCCGTATGTAATCCGTATGGCAGCCGTAATGCGTGTTTTTATCGCAGGCTTGCAAAACCGACATACGGCTATACAAGGGATCCATGTGTAAAAAAAAAAATATATATATATATACAGTGGGGCAAAAAAGTATTTAGTCAGTCAGCAATAGTGCAAGTTCCACCACTTAAAAAGATGAGAGGCGTCTGTAATTTACATCATAGGTAGACCTCAACTATGGGAGACAAACTGAGAAAAAAAAATCCAGAAAATCACATTGTCTGTTTTTTTTATCATTTTATTTGCATATTATGGTGGAAAATAAGTATTTGGTCAGAAACAAACAATCAAGATTTCTGGCTCTCACAGACCTGTAACTTCTTCTTTAAGAGTCTCCTCTTTCCTCCACTCATTACCTGTAGTAATGGCACCTGTTTAAACTTGTTATCAGTATAAAAAGACACCAGTGCACACCCTCAAACAGTCTGACTCCAAACTCCACTATGGTGAAGACCAAAGAGCTGTCAAAGGACACCAGAAACAAAATTGTAGCCCTGCACCAGGCTGGGAAGACTGAATCTGCAATAGCCAACCAGCTTGGAGTGAAGAAATCAACAGTGGGAGCAATAATTAGAAAATGGAAGACATACAAGACCACTGATAATCTCCCTCGATCTGGGGCTCCACACAAAATCCCACACCGTGGGGTCAGAATGATCACAAGAACGGTGAGCAAAAATCCCAGAACCACGCGGGGGGACCTAGTGAATGAACTGCAGAGAGCTGGGACCAATGTAACAAGGCCTACCATAAGTAACACACTACGCCACCATGGACTCAGATCCTGCAGTGCCAGACGTGTCCCACTACTTAAGCCAGTACATGTCCGGGCCCGTCTGAAGTTTGCTAGAGAGCATTTGGATGATCCAGAGGAGTTTTGGGAGAATGTCCTATGGTCTGATGAAACCAAACTGGAACTGTTTGGTAGAAACACAACTTGTCGTGTTTGGAGGAAAAAGAATACTGAGTTGCATCCATCAAACACCATACCTACTGTAAAGCATGGTGGTGGAAACATCATGCTTTGGGGCTGTTTCTCTGCAAAGGGGCCAGGACGACTGATCCGGGTACATGAAAGAATGAATGGGGCCATGTATCGTGAAATTTTGAGTGCAAACCTCCTTCCATCAGCAAGGGCATTGAAGATGAAACGTGGCTGGGTCTTTCAACATGACAATGATCCAAAGCACACCGCCAGGGCAATGAAGGAGTGGCTTCGTAAGAAGCATTTCAAGGTCCTGGAGTGGCCTAGCCAGTCTCCAGATCTCAACCCTATAGAAAACCTTTGGAGGGAGTTGAAAGTCTGTGTTGCCAAGCGAAAAGCCAAAAACATCACTGCTCTAGAGGAGATCTGCATGGAGGAATGGGCCAACATACCAACAACAGTGTGTGGCAACCTTGTGAAGACTTACAGAAAACGTTTGACCTCTGTCATTGCCAACAAAGGATATATTACAAAGTATTGAGATGAAATTTTGTTTCTGACCAAATGCTTATTTTCCACCATAATATGCAAATAAAATGTTAAAAAAAAGACAATGTGATTTTCTGGATTTTTTTTTCTCAGATTGTCTCCCATAGTTGAGGTCTACCTATGATGTAAATTACAGACGCCTCTCATCTTTTTAAGTGGTGGAACTTGCACTATTGCTGACTGACTAAATACTTTTTTGCCCCACTGTATATATATAATGTCAGTAGACACATATATGTACTGTATATATATTAATATTTCTTCCAGCGCTAGACAGCTTTAAAGCCGGTAATTCAATTACCGGCTTTTGCTATCTCCTTCCTAAACCCGACATGATATGAGACCTGGTTTACATACAGTAAACCATCTCATATCCCCATTTTTTTTGCATATTCCACACTACTGTTAGTAGTGTGTATATGCAAAATTTGGCCGTTCTAGCTAGTAAATTAAGGGGTTAAATGGCAGAAAAAATTGGCGTGGGCTCCCGCACAATTTTCTCCGCCAGAGTGGTAAAGCCAGTGACTGGGGGCAGACATTAATAGCCTGGAGAGGGTCCATGGTTATTGACCCCCCCCCCTCCCGGCTAAAAACATCTGCCCCCAGCCACCCCAGAAAAGGACCATCTGGAAGATGCGCCTATTCTGGCACTTGGCCACTCTCTTCCCATTCCCGTGTAGCGGTGGGATATGGGGTAATGAAGGGTTGATGCCACCTTGCTATTGTAAGGTGACATTAAGCCAAATTAACCCCTTTCTGACATCGGACGTACTATCCCGTCCATGTGGGGTGGGCCCCTATGACCATGGACGGGATAGTACGTCCAGCGCGATCGGCGGCGCTCACGGGGGGAGCGCCGCCGATCGCGGCCGGGAGTCAGCTGCCTATCGCAGCTGACATCCGGCACTATGTGCCAGCAGCGGTTACGGACCGCCCCCGGCACATTAACCCCTGGCACACCGCGATCAAAGATGATCGCGATGTGCCGGCGGTGCAGGGAAGCACCGCGCAGGGAGGGGGCTCCCTGCGGGCTTCCCTGAGCCCCCCGCAGCAACGCGATGTGATTGCGTTGCTGCGAGGGTCTTACCTCCCTCGAGCCCCGGATCCAAGATGGCCGTGGATCCGGGTCCTGCAGGGAGGGAGGTGGCTTCACAGAGCCTGCTCAGAGCAGGCACTGTGAAGCAGCCTGCACTGCTCTCAGATCGGTGATCTGACAGAGTACTGTGCAAACTGTCAGATCACCGATCTGTGATGTCCCCCCCTGGGACAAAGTAAAAAAGTTAAAAAAAAATTTTTTCAAATGTGTAAAAAAAAATATTCCAAAATAATGAAAAAAAAAAAAAATATTATTCCCATAAATACATTTCTTTATCTAAATAAAAAAAAATAAAAGTACACATATTTAGTATCGCTGCGTCCGTAACGGCCCGACCTATAAAACTGGCCCACTAGTTAACCCCTTCAGTAAACACCGTAAGAAAAAAAAAAAAAAAAACCGAGGCAAAAAACAACGCTTTATTATCATACCGCCGAACAAAAAGTGGAATAACACGCGATCAAAAAGACAGATATAAATAACCATGGTACCGCTGAAAACGTCATCTTGTCCCGCAAAAAACGAGCCGCCATACAGCATCATCAGCAAAAAAATAAAAAAGTTATAGTCCTGAGAATAAAGCGATGCCAAAATAATTATTTTTTCTATAAAATAGTTTTTATCGTATAAAAGCGCCAAAACATAAAAAAATGATATAAATGAGGTGTCGCTGTAATCGTACTGACCCGAAGAATAAAACTGCTTTATCAATTTTACCAAACGCGGAACGGTATAGACGCCTTCCCCAAAAGAAATTCATGAATAGCTGGTTTTTGGTCATTCTGCCTCACAAAAATCGGAATAAAAAGCAATCAAAAAATGTCACGTGCCCGAAAATGTTACCAATAAAAACGTCAACTCGCCCCGCAAAAAACAAGACCTCAAATGACTCTGTGGACCAAAATATAGAAAAATTATAGCTCTCAAAATGTGGTAACGCAAAAAATATTTTTTGCAATAAAAAGCGTCTTTCAGTGTGTGACGGCTGCCAATCATAAAAATCCGCTAAAAAACCCGCTATAAAAGTAAATCAAACCCCCCTTCATCACCCCCTTAGTTAGGGAAAAATTAAAAAAATGTATTTATTTCCATTTTCCCATTAGGGCTAGGGTTAGGGCTAGGGTTAGGGTTAGGGCTAGGGTTAGGGCTAGGGTTAGGATTAGGGTTAGGGCTAGGGCTACAGTTTGGGTTGGGGCTAAAGTTACAGTTAGGGTTTAGATTACATTTACAGTTGGGATTAGGGTTAGGGGTGTGTCTGGGTTAGAGGTGTGGTTAGGGTTACTGTTGGGATTAGGGTTAGGGGTGTGTTTGGATTAGGGTTTCAGTTATAATTGTGGGGTTTCCACTGTTTAGGCACATCAGGGGCTCTCCAAACGCGACATGGCATCCGATCTCAATTCCAGCCAATTCTGCGTTGAAAAAGTAAAACAGTGCTTCTTCCCTTCCGAGCTCTCCCGTGTGCCCAAACAGGGGTTTACCCCAACATATGGGGTATCAGCGTACTCAGGACAAATAGGACAACAACTTTTGGCGTCCAATTTCTCCTGTTACCCTTGGGAAAATACAAAACTCGGGGCTAAAACATATTTTTTGTGGGAAAAAAAAAAGATTTTTTATTTTCACGGCTCTGCGTTATAAACTGTAGTGAAACACTTGGGGGTTCAAAGTTCTCACAACACATCTAGATTAGTTCCCTGGGGGGTCTAGTTTCCAAAATGGGGTCACTTGTGGGAGGTTTCTACTGTTTAGGTACATTAGGGGTTCTGCAAACGCAATGTGACGTCTGCAGACCATTCCATCTAAGTCTGCATTCCAAATGGCGCTCCTTCCCTTCCGAGCTCTGCCATGCGCTCAAACGGTTGTTTCCCCCAACATACGGGGTATTAGCGTACTCAGGACAAATTGGACAACAACTTTTGGGGTTGAATTTCTCCTCTTACCCTCGGGAAAATACAAAACTGGGGGCTAAAAAATAATTTTGGGGGGAAAGATTTTTTTTTTTAATTTTCACGGCTCTGTGTTACAAACTGTAGTGAAACACTTGGGGGTTCAAAGCTATCACAACACATCTAGATGAGTTCCTTAGGGGGTCTAGTTTCCAAAATGGTGTCACTTGTGGGAGGTTTCTACTGTTTAGGTACATTAGGGGCTCTGCAAATGCAATGTGACACCTGCAGACCATTCCATCTAAGTCCTTATTCCAAATGGAGCTCCTTCCCTTCCGAGCCCTCCCATGCGCCCAAACAGTGGTTTCCCCCCACATATGGGGTATCAGCGCACTCAGGACAAATTGGACAACAACTTGTGGGGTCGAATTTCTCCTGTTACCCTCGGGAAAATACAAAACTGGGGGCTAAAAAATAATTTTTGTGGGAAAAAATTTTTGTTTTATTTTTACGGCTCTCCATTATAAACTTCTGTGAAGCCCTTGGTGGGTCAAAGTGCTCAGCACACATCTAGATAAGTTCCTAAGTGGGTCTACTTTCCAAAATGGTGTCACTTGTGGGGGGTTTCTACTGTTTAGGTACATTAGGGGCTCTGCAAACGCAATGTGACACCTGCAGAACATTCCATCTAAGTCTGCATTCAAATGGCACTCCTTCCCTTCTGAGCCCTCCCATGTGCCCAAACAGTGGTTCCCCCCACATATGGTGTATCATCGCACTCAGGACAAATTGGGCAACAAAGTTTGGGGTCCAATTTCTCCTGTTACCCTCAGGAAAATACAAAACTGGGGGCTAAAAAAATAATTTTTGTGGGAAAAAAATTTTGTTTTATTTTTACGGCTCTGCATTATAAACTTCTGTGAAGCACTTTGTGGGTCAAAGTGCTCACCACACCTCTAGATAAGTTCCTTAGGGGGTCTACTTTCCAAAATGGTGTCATTTGTGGGGGGTTTCAATGTTTAGCCACATCAGGGGCTCTCCAAACGAAACATGGCGTCCCATCTCAATTCCAGTCAATTTTTGCATTGAAAAGTCAAATGGCACTCCTTCGCTTCCGAGCTCTGCCATGCGCCCAAACAGTGGTTTACCCCCACATGTGGGGTATTGGCATACTCAGGACAAATTGTACAACAATGTTTGGGGTCCATTTTCTCCTGTTACCCTTGGTAAAATAAAACAAATTGGAGCTGAATTAAATTTTTTGTGAAAAAAAGTTAAATGTTCATTTTTATTTAAACATTCAAAAAATTCCTGTGAAGCACCAGAAGGGTTAATAAACTTCTTGAATATGGTTTTGAGCACCTTGAGGGGTGTAGTTTTTAGAATGGTGTCACACTTGGGTATTTTCTATCATATAGACCCCTCAAAATGACTTCAAATGAGATGTGGTCCCTAAAATAAAATGGTGTTGTAGAAATGAGAAATTGCTGGTCAACTTTTAACCCTTATAACTCCCTAACAAAAAAAAATTTTGGTTCCAAAATTGTGCTGATGTAAAGTAGACATGTGGGAAATGTTACTTATTAAGTATTTTGTGTGACATATCTCTGTGATTTAATTGCATAAAAATTCAAAGTTGGAAAATTGCGAAATTTTCATAATTTTCGCCAAATTTCCGTTTTTTTCACAAATAAACGCAGGTACTATCAAATAATTTTTACCATTGTCATGAAGTACAATATGTCACGAGAAAACAATGTCAGAATCACCAGGATCCATTGAAGCGTTCCAGAGTTATAACCTCATAAAGGGACAGTGGTCAGAATTGTAAAAATTGGCCCGGTCATTAACGTGCAAACCACCCTTGGGGGTAAAGGGGTTAATAATGGAGAGGCGTCAATTATGACACCTATCCATTATTAATCCAATACTAGTAAAGGGTTAAAAAAAACACACACACACACACACACATTATTAAAAATTAATTTAATGAAAAAAACACAAAGGTTGTTGTATTAATTTATTCTACTCTCAATCCACTCACTGAAGACCCTTGATCTGTAAATAAAAAAAAATAATAATAAACCAAGAATATACATACCTTCCGAGGATTTGTCACGTCCAACGATGTAAATCCATCTGAAGGGGTTAAAATATTTTGCAGGCAGTAGTTCTGTTAATGCAGCGCTACTCCTGCCTGCAAAACCCCAGCGAATGAAGGTAAAGTAGGTCAATGACCTATATTTAGCTTCATTTGCGGTGAGGCGCCCTCTGCTGGCTGTTCCTAGATCGTGGGAACTTTCCTAGAAAGCTCCCTGGCTCGAGATCATAAGAGGCGCCCTCTGCTGGTTGTCCTCATATGAACTCGAGCCAGGGAGCTTTCTAGGAAAGTTCCCACGATCAGTTTAATACGGCAGATAGGAGCAGGGGCATAGAGAATAATTGTGCCGTATTTTTTGCAAGTTTTACGGGCGTAGTTTCTGCGCTCTTACGTCCGTAAAACTCGCAAGTGTGACGCCGGCCTAACAGTCCCTGTATTACATTACACACTCAAACGGATCTGATCTATAGAAAAAGTATTTCTAAGGCTGTGTGCACACATCAGGATTTCTTACAGAAATTTTCCTGATAAAAAACGGACATTTCTGCCAGAAATCTGCATGCGTTTTTTTCCGCATTTTTTCATGCGTTTTTGACGCGTTTTTGACGCGTTCTTTCCCAAATGCATAGAATAGCAGTAAAAACGCAGAAAATCTGCAAAATTAATGAACATGCTGCTTTTTTTTACCGCGATGCTTTTTTTGCGGAAAAAAAAATGCATCATGTGCACAAAACATGCAGAATGCATTCTAAATGATAGGATGCATAATGTATGCGTTTTAATGAGTTTTTATAGCGAAATAAACGCGTAAAAACCTGAACGTGTGCACATAGCCTAAAGTCCGTTAATGATATGTAAATGAAGGCTTTGACTAGTTGATTAGTGTCCCCAGACTAGTCGGCCATGAGCTCTTGTATAGTATAGCAGTATGGGTCCGGAGACTCTCCAGCGGAGCTTTGTACTGCCATATACTGCCATATACAGAATTGCAGGAATTGTGGAGGTTAGTTTTTTTTTCAGACGTAAATGACAACCAGCAAGGAGCCTTGATGTTGTAGAGCTTCCTTCACCCTTGATAACTCACTAGCTGAACATTAGAGGCTAAAGAAGTTCTTGTTAACTGTATTAATGTCATTGCATTGGCAGCTTCTTAGAGAAAATTTTACCGGATCCAAGAGGAATGTGGGCTAGCTTGCGATTCCCTTGTTTAGGAGCCCAACTTTGTCTTGGTGACTGAAAATCAGATAATTTTTTGGAGAAAATCTGAAGTCTGACATTTTCCACTATCAACTGTAGCATTTACCACAAAACATCAATAATCTTGGCAATTTAACCATGACTTAACTTCTATTTGTTCCTCTTTTTCTTGCTCTGTGATCAGCTGGTTAGTGTGGGTCCTGCAGGGGGCATGTATTATTACATAGCATCTATTCAAGTGATCCACGTCCTGACTCGGAGGGGGTGCTGAGAGGGAAACTCCCATTACAGTGCCAGTATGGCAAACTACTTTAAAACCAAAAACTGTCTTAGATATTATTTTTCATGCTAGTTGAGTAGAAAGTACCTTTATGAAAGCTGTTTTGACCTGTTATTTTATTGTATGACCTGTTGGTTGATTGAGAACACTTGATGGTACCATTTTTAAGTATGCAGTTAAACATTGTTGTCAAAATTACGGTACTTTTTTCTCCAGCTCGATCCTCCTTGTTTGTGCTGTTGCATGTTCCTGCTATAATGTGGCTTTAAAAATAAACAAATAAAAACTCATGCTGTAATTCCAATTATTGTGTGGCCCACTGGCAAGTTTGTGTAGGCATCGTAGACTCTTCCATGAACCCAGGAGACATTCTACGGTAATTGTTTTTCACTAGAGAGGCTTTCAGAATTGTGGGCTCTTACATTAAGCCCCCACATGTCTCCAATGTTTCCTACCTGAGGCCGAGGGGGCGTTCTCTTTTCTAGTGCTGTTTTTCGCTTGTATGTAAAGACTGACTCCTTTATTGCAATATCTTTATGTCAAAAATGGTTGTTTGAACAATATATTTCCATTGAATCTAAGGATTTTGTGAAATCTAAAGTCATGCTGTGAAACATTTATTTCAATCTCTATAACTATCTCACAATAATAAAAATTGATAAACTATAGTAGGGCACAAATACTATTTGCAATCACTTAGGGCTTGTGCACACAACCATATTTTCGTCTGAGTGATATCTGGTAAATAAACTAATCGCGCTCGGACCAATGTTATTCAATGGGGCAGTGCAGAGAATGATTTTTTTTCTTTCAATGAATCTGCATGTAAAACAACTTGCAGCATGCACAATTTTCTTCCGAAAATCAGGTGAGACTCACCCAGTCAAAACTGTAGGTGTGACAAAAAAAACAGGAGCCAAAGTATAATATACAATGTTTACAAATACAGTGCAATTTTGTAATACTAAACTATAAATGGTCCTGTAAGTTCCACATCAGGTTTTTTCCGTCAGGCACAATCCGGCGAATTTTGAAAAAAAAAAACGGATCAGTCACATCAGTTTTTCACAATTTGCAACGGATCCGTTTTTTTCAAAATTAGCCGGATTGTGCCTGACTGCTAAAAACTGATGTGTGAAGAGGCCTAAAAGATTAATAGCTGCTGAGTAAAAAAAAAATGGATTGCATACGGATTGTACACTGATAACAAATGAGAAAAAAATTATGTGATACTGACATCAAATGTTGAACACTTTTTGCTAAAATGTTAGCTGTTCACTACGATTACACTTAACATTATAAGGGTTCTTAAAAATCACTAAAATTGGCCAGATTTAAAAAATCCCTTTTGTCCTTGAGCTGTGTTTTGTATTGCATATCAGTCTGATTCACTTGAATAGGAATGAGCTGTAATAGACGATCCATTGAAAAAAGTGCTACCGATTTGCTTTTCAGAGAAGGCAGAGCAGTATAATAAAGCGCCAGCCTTGACTGTCTATACTTGAGGCTTGCTCTTTCTCAGTGTTTCTTTTGCTCATTTAGATATTGATATGGTAACTTATTCATACACATTAGCTTTTTCTGTCTAGCTCCTGCCATTTCTTAATATGGTGAAAGACTGACATGGGTGAAGCCTGATAATCGCTCTATCAGGTCCTGTCGGTGTGTCCACTGTTTTGATGAACACATGTGCTATATGTTTTTACTGTTTGGTGAGGGCTGTTATTTACTTTTTAAATAGTGATGTCCGGCTGGTTCATATTGTGCACTTGACCCCATCCCATCCCACCTCCTCCCCAACCTCACCACCACACTAATCCCATCCCTAACCCATCTCTTCAACCCATCACTAACTTCTGGTACCTTCCCCACTGCTTTCAAACATGCCACAATCACACCTATCCTCTAAAAGCCATCACTTCACCCAAGCGCTATGTCCAGCTATCGTCCCATATCTTTGCTCCCATTTGCATCCAAACTCCTTGAGCAGCACGTCCATGCTGAACTTTCCTCTCACTTTGCATCTAACTCTCTCTTCAACAACCTACAATCTGGCTTCCGACCCCAAAATTCCACTGAGACAGCCCTGACCAAAATTACTAATGACTTACTTACAGCCAAAGCTAACAGACAATTCTCTATACTCCTACTACAGATCCTCTCTTCCTTTGGGGTCAAAGACCTCGCCCTATCTTGGATCTCCTCATACCTTACCAACCGCACATTTAGCGTTTCCTACTCCCATACTACCTCTTCATCTCACCCCCTTTCTGTTGGTGTCCCTCAAGGCTCTGTCCTTGGGCCCTTGCTCTTCTCAATCTGTACACTCGGCCTGGGACAACTCATAAGGTCCTATGGCTTCCAGTACCATCTATATGCTGATGACACTCAGATCTACCTCTCTGGCCCAGATGTCACCTCTCTGCTCTCCAGAATCCAAGATTGTCTATCAGCCATATGCTCCTTCTTCTCCTCTCGCTTCCTCAAGCTCAATGTGGACAAATCTGAACTAATTATCTTTCCTCCACCTTGCATATCTTCCCTACCTGATCTATCTATCAAAATAAATGTAATCACACTTTCCCCTGTCCCCAAAAGCCGGTGCCTCAGAGTAACCCTGGATTCTGCCCTGTCCTTCAAACCGCACATCCAAGCTCTCGCCACCTCCTGTTGCCTCCAGCTCAAAAATATTTCCAGAATCCGTCCTTTCCTCAACCCTCTTTCTACCAAAATGATTGTGCATGCCCTAATCATCTCCCGCCTCGACTACTGCAATATCCTCCTCTGTGGCCTACCTTCTAACACTCTCGCACCCCTCCAGTCCCTCCTTAACTCTGCTGCCCGACTATCTAATTTCTCTCCTCGCTACACTCCTGCTTCCCCTCTTTGCAAATCCCTTCACTTGTTCCCAATTTCCAAGCGTATCCAGTTTAAATTACTAACACTATAAGCATAAGGATGAATGACCTCGGGGAGATCAAAACATCCAACACCGCGGAGACACCATCACGTGTTTCTCAACGCAGTGATCCAGAACACTGCTCCCATCCGTTATGGGAAATATGCAAATGCATGTAGAAAAGCCGCGGAGACACCATCACGTGTTTCTCAACACAAGCAATAAATAGCCAGGTCTTTCACCGGGAAGGAACAACCACGGGAAGGGCAGCATCCAAAAGGAAAACCACCTCTGCCAAAACATGGTATCCATCCACAGACAGCTGTTTTCGGGGTATTTGCTCCTCATCAGTGTGGAGTAGGAAACTGGCTAGTAGGAGCAGCGCCTAGTAAAAGGACTATAAACATAAGGATGACGAATCGGTCCCCCGCCGTCAGCTTCCCTGCACTGACTGTCAACGCCGGCCGTAAAGCAGAGCACAGCGGTGACGTCACCGCTGTGCTCTGCTTTACGGCCGGCGCTGACACAGTCAGTGCGGGAAGCTGACGGCGGGGGACGTGACAGACATCGGATTGTGAGTATGTACTGTTTTTTTTTTAACTTTTACAATGGTAACCAAGGTAAATATTGGGTTACTTAGCGTGGCCCTGCACTTAGTAACCCGATGTTTACCCTGGTTACCCGGGGACTTCGGCATCGTTGAAGACAGTTTCAACTATACCCAAGTCGTTCCCCTGATCGTTGGTCGCTGGAGAGAGCTGTCTGTGTGACCGCTCCCCAGCGACCACACAACGACTTACCAATGATCACGGCCAGGTCGTATCGCTGGTCGTGATCGTTGGTAAGTCGTTTAGTGTAACGGTACCTTTAGTCTCAACACAAGTCCTTTCTGTAATGCAATCAGCTATCAGTGATCTGTTGAGTCTACACTGTAATCACTCACTGTATTCACACACAAAGATAACTGGACATTTTAACAAGCAAATAGCTCAAAGACCGTGGGAGCTGGGACTAGAAGAATTGTTCTGGGAGAAGATGATGCTGCGGGTTGGTGATTTTACAAGATTTATAACAGCAGCTTGTCATGAGTTGACAGGGAGGGAGGTGCACACATAACTGCTGAATAGACATCAGTGGGCTAGAGAGACGTGACCAGTATGCTAGAGTTAACTGCTTTCTTGGAATACTACCGCATGGTAGTGGTTGAGCTCCATGGAAACCAGCTGTACGCTATGTAAGATAAAGACTGAAAAAAGATAGAAAAATCAAGTCAATTGCAAACTTGCTTATATTCATCCTTTCTAATCAAAGCAATTTAATAACCTGAGGAGAATAGCCATTTAAGCGAGATAAATGGAAGCTTACCACTTTAGCCCAGTGTGAATTAAAAATTTGGAATCAAAGGCTTATTTAACACTTCCACAATGTGTTGGGTCCACTGCTTTAATGCACTACTTGTACAAGTCAATAATAGTTGGTATATATTGATTAGTTTTTTATGAACGCACAGCCAGAAAAAAAAGATTTTGGACTACTTATCTTCTCCACAAGACAAATAGATTACCGTAATTTGATATTAAGGGGTTAATTTTCAGCATTGACTTTCCTTGCTTCTGTCAGTTCAAGGATGGTGCAGTGCTTTTCTTTCTACCTCCCTAGTTACTGGATGGCCTGAGCTGAGTGGAGAGCATAAATGAACCAGTTATTTTCCATCTTTCAAGCCGAGCAGTGTCTAAATTTCAGTGTCCTAGCTTCAACTTCCCCCTATCTAACTGCTGCAGTGTGTGCTTTGCTTTCCCTCCCTCTTCTGTTTTTAAAAAAAAATGGATCCTGTAAGCCTCAGATTTGCACACGGCTAAATACTTCAGCCAAGCGGGTACATCCGGATGCAGTGTGAGTTAATGAAACAAGCGTCGCCTTCAGAGGCTGGTTGTCCTGTCTGAAGCCCTTTTGTGCTGGATGCATCCTTTGTACAAAGCACAGGTGTCTGGTCTCCGTATCGTGGTAAAAGATTTTCTCATAGAATACACAGGAAAAAGACCATTTTATTTGCTCTAATAAAATTTGTAAAAATATGAAATCAGCTTTACTGCAATACAAAATTCCAAATATGTATTATTTAGTCTGCTTGTTAAACATGCATAGTTAGCCTGGGTTTTCCTGGGCCCATCAGAGGGTATGTTTCTCGAGGCCCTCCTTGCATCTGATCAGAACATCTTCACATCCATTTTTGATGGCTTTATTTGCTCCTGGACCTTTTGAGACCCTGCTTTATTATGTGAACCAGACCGACATAGAAAACACCCCTGCAAACCAAACTGAATAATCTATTAATTATTCTTAAAAGCTTATTATTCCTCATTTAATCTGTGTATGAATATCTTTGAAAATGCAAAAACGTTGGTAAAATGCTTACACAATATATTAGGAAACATTTAGTAAAAATGCAAGAGGAGGATCAATGTTCCATTGCAACCAACTTAGAATACTGTATTTCCTTATGTACAGACATTTACTTGTGTACTGTCAATTTCTCAAAGAAAGGTGTAGACGTCTTTCACTGACTTTGTACATTCCCTGCCTTGCTTTAATGCATTTCCATTAACCAAAGGCGTTTAGTTTCTTACACATGTGTATATCTGCTTGCAGACCTCTGACACTGAGGATGCTTCTCATTAGGTTGTCACCAATCACCTAATATAAAGCCCCCAGTATGAAGACTCAGAGTAGCCAGAAAATACAGGACTTTAATGAAAAATGTGGTGGAAGAGCAGGACCCTAATGCCAATTTTTCCCTCAATCTTTTTTTTTCATATATTTTGCTTCTCTGTGTACAGCTTTCATGTGCCTAGATTAAACTACTTCGTTTGGCGATTTTTCATTTTATTTAGATAATATGCCTGTATTTGTGCTTTTGTCTGAAAACCGTAAATAATTAGCACTGTAATATTGTTAGTATGTTGCATGTTGCCCCATGGAATGACATGGCCGAGTGGTTTAAGATGCCGAGACTGTCAGCTAAAGCTAATGAAAACAATGTAACATCCTTCATCCGCAGGTTTACATTAGGATTTAGATTTAGCCCTCCGTGTTTGCGAGCATTTGGACTTCTCTATTAAAGCACCAAATCTCTTAAGTAACACACATCAGAATTAAAGTAGAAAAACTCTCTCTTTTTTTTTCCCCTTCTCCCATATACAAAAGGGGAAAAATGATCTTTCAGGGTTTCTTTGTGCTCCAATCAAATTTGTCAAGGTAGTGTTTTGTTTTGTTTTGTTTTTAGCTCTTTTTCAAAAATAACTTCAATCAGCCAAGAAAAATTAAAACAGTAAAAAATGTTAACAGTCCTTAAAGGGCAATTCTCACGTTGTCTCTTGAGCAGCTCACATTCTGCAGTTTCCTTACTGTCTCCTCACTTCCTGGTTTCTGGCAGGGTGGGCTCTCCTCCTTGAGTGTCAGTTTCGGTGAGTTCGGGGGAGGTTGTATTGTGATTCTACTGTTACGACTAGATGGTGAGAGGGAGTGTGAGGTTTGTGAGCACATAACTGCTCATACATTTAATGGACTGGAGAGAACTGACTGGTATGTTAAAGGGGTGGACCAAAGGCAAAATACATTTTCATCTAAATCACTATTTAGTGCCATAAACTAATTTATAATATGCTTGCATTAAAAATTCCCTACTTTTCTCTCTCTACACTATCTTATGGCTATTGGATTTTTTTCCCTACTTCGTGTGTGATCTTTTGAGATTCCCAGTGCATGCTGGGATACTCGACCAAAGCATCATGAGGGGGTAGAGGCTGCAGTCCCTGTCACAGCCCCTGCCTCTCCCTAAAATGAAGCATCATTATTGATGCTCGTTTCAGGTACATGGCTAGTCTCTACTGTGTCTCAGCATGCTCCCCTCTCCCCTCTGTACCAGTCTGTCATTGTAAATTTACTAAGTTTACAGTAAACGATATCTATAACTCTGCATGTAACCCCTTCCTCATGTACAGCACCATGGAATTAATGCTATATAAAAATAATAAAATAATGCTGTGCATTGTGCGATGTGCACAATGGCAGAGCGTGCTCTGTGTTGCTGGATCAAATCAGCATTAATGAGCCAGCAACACAGAGTGCGCGCTGTCATTGTGCACATCACACAGTGCCCTGGGACACAACATGGATTAGCCTTACCCCTGAAATGAGTGTCAATGATAACGCTTCCTTTCAGGGAGGAAGCCAGAGCTGCGGCAGTGACTGCAGCCTCTGCCCCCTGATGATGTTTAGTTTGAGTATCTGAAGTGTCATCATACATGAAGTGGGGAAAAAAGTACAGTAGCAATTAGAGACTGAACAATAGGGAATTTTTTATACAAGCATATTGGAAATTAGTTTACAGCCATGGTTGAAACTGTTGGCACCCTTAAAATTGTTCCAGGAAATGTAGTATTTCTCCTAGAAAATTATTCCAATTATGGTACATGTTTTGGAATTTTTTCTCACTCTTCTTTTGCAAACTGCTCTGGGTCTCTCATAATTGAGGGGTGCCTTCTCCCAATAGGTGTTCAATGGGATTTAGATCCATACTCATTGCTGGCCACTTCAGAACTCTCCAGCGCTTTGTTTCCATCCATTTCTGGGTGCTTCTTGATTTATGTTTGGGGTCATTGTCCTGCTGGAAGACCCATGACCTAGGACAGAAACCTAGCTTTCTGACACTTGGCAGTAAAATCTAAGCTAAAATCCTTTGGTAATCTTCAGATTTCATGATTGCTTGCACACAGTGAAGGCACCCAGTGCCAGAAGCAGCAAAACAACCCCAAAACATCTTTGAACCTCCACTATATTTGAGAGTAGATTATTTTCTTTGTAGGGCTCATTCCATTTTAGGTATACGGTAGAATTATGTGCTTTACCAAAAAGCTCTATCTTGGTCTCATCTGTCCACAAGATGCTTTTCCAGATGGATTTTGGCTTACTTATGTACATTTTGGCAAACTGCAGTCTAAATTTTGTAGATCCACTGTCTATGGTGATATCAGTATAGATGGTATTTGCTTCAACAGTCGTGTGTTATTGTGCTGCCAAAGACAACAGGGTGTGCTGGAAAGCTGGGGATAGTGTAGGATTCAAAACTAAAGTACATTACTTCCTCTCATTTATAGCAATATAGAGCCCACTAGAAGTATTTAAAAGAAATTTTCAGGAATATTAACCACTGGTCCAATGAGATACAGTCTGTACACTGATGAAGGTTGTTATTGTTCGACCAAAACGTCTTGTATCATCTGTACTAAATTTGAAGAATTCCACGACTTTTGGACCACACTAAAATGATTTGCTTCTCATCTGTTTGAGTGCCAAGTCTCTTTAAGCTAAGCGAGTTTCAATGAGACACTGACTGCTCTCATGCACTGCTGTACACTAGTGATCAAAGTAAAAATTATACATGTCTTACAGTTAAAGTGTAAACAAGTGAAAAAAGTAAAATAAAATGTTAGAGTAAAAAACACAAAAAAGCGCACACAAATCACTAAAATCCGTTTCACCACGCAAAACGCATGATGCTGATTCTGATAAAACAATAATAAACAAAAAAAGTACACATAATTGTACCGCCATAAAAAAGTAATAGAAAACACGCCAAAAATGTCACTTTTTCATCATAGTGACTCACAAAAAAGTGAATAAAAAGCAATCAAAAAGTCATATGTGAATAGATGAAAACTCCAAACCTGCACAAAACAAGCACTAATATGGCTCATTCGGCAAAAAAAATAAATAAAAAGGTTACAGCTCTCAGAATAGGACGATGCAAAAACAGATTCATTTTGCTAAAATATTGTTTCTAGTGTGTAATTGTAGCAAATCATAAAAAATAGATAAATCTGGTATTGCTGTAATCATACAGACCCAAGAACAAATTGGTCTTATCACTTTTACCACATGGTGAACGGCACAAATAAAAATAAAATAAAAACAATAACTGAATTGCTGGTTTTTGTTCATTCTGTGTCTGAAAAATTTGAATAAAAAGCGATCCCAAAAAAATTATGTACTCCAAACTGGTACCAAAAATATCTGCAACATGTCTCACAAAAAATAAGCCCTCGTACAGCTGTGTTCGCCAAAAATAAAAAAAAAGTTACAACTCTCGGAATATGGCAATTAAAAAAAAACACTTTTTATAAATAAAAAAAAAAGCATTTTTATTTTGTCATAGTTTTTTTTTTAGGTTCTGCTGCTATGTACATCTAGTATCGCGATAATCGCACTGACCCGAAGAATAAATCTGCCACATGGCTTATACCGCACGGCAAACATCGCAAAAATAAAATAACTTGTACCGCTATTTGTTCAGTCTACCTTCCAAAAATTGGAATAAGGCTCAGCTCACATTTATCCTGCACTCTCCACTGAACGCTTACGTTGGGGTTTCCGTGTAAATTCCCCAAAACCGCGATTCAGACAGCACCCCATTAGAACCACTCACTTATGAAAAAGCTGGAGTAACTTTATACGACTGGTCTGTGTTCAGCGGTGTCCCACCATTTTAGGCGTCTTTTTAGCACACAAGTGTGGGTGACCACAGATCTGTGTACGCCTAAAAAGATGGAAACCACCAGAGCAGACGCCAAATTGAGTACAAAGTGTCTCCATCTGCCTCATGGTGGTTGGTTTCCTTGGGGGTTTCATCTGAATCGCATTTTTGTCGGATTTACATTTCTACAATGAGGTCACTTCTGGGGGGGGGGGGGGGGGGTTTGCTGTTCTGGCAACTTCGGTGCTCTGCAAATGTCACCAGCAAACTATTTTAGCAGAATCTGTGCTCCAAAATCTTAGCCATGACGTGTGGCCTAGCAGTAATTTCTGACAACACATGAGGCAATGCCGGTGCAGGAGGAACTATGCAAGAAATTGTGGTGTCTAGTTTCACCTATTAACCCTTGTGTACATGACAAATTTGCAGCAAATACAAAAATTACGTTTTTACCAAACCTCATATTTCCACGTCTCAATGTCCTAGAATTCTGTGAGGTGCCAATGGGTTCATAATACTCACTGCACCCCTAGATGAATTCCTTGAGGGGTCTAGTTTTCAAAATGGGGTCACTTGTGGAGGATTTAGGTTGTTTTCACTCTTGAAATGCGACGTAGCATTCACAATCTGTCCCAGGCAAATAGCACTCTTTACTTTCCAAGCCCTGCCATGTGCCCAAACAGAAGTTTTTGACCACGTATAGGCTGTGTTCAGGACAAATTGCGTAACAAATTATGGGGTCTGTTTTTTCCTATTATCCATTGTGAAAATTACACATTTGGGACTAAAGCAACATTTTCATTAAAAAAAAAAAAGAAAATTGTCAATGCGACTACCTAATTTTATAAATTTCTGTGCAGTACCTGTGGGTTCAAAATAACACTATACCTCTGGATAGAATCCTTGAGGGGTGTAGTTTCAAAAATGGGGTCATTTGTGTTTTTTTTTCACTGTTTAAGCACTTCAGGGGCTCTCCAAATGCAACATGACGTCCACAGACCATTCTATCAAAGTAGTTGCAAAATGTCATTCCTTCCTTTCCAAGCCCTAATGTGTGCCCAAACAGTGGTTTTCCTCTACATATGGGTTATCGGCACACTCAGGAGAAATTGCCCACCACATTTTTTGGTCAATTTATTGTTGTTACCCTTGTGAAAATAAAAAAATTTGTGGCTAATTTTTCCACAGTTTCATTTTATAAACTTCTGTGAAGCAATTGGGGGTTCAAGGTGCTCATGACACATCTAGATAAGTTCTCTAAGAAGTCTAGTTTCCAAAATGGGGTCACTTGTGAGAGGTTTCCACTGTTTATACGTACTGTATCAGGGGCTCTCCAAACGCTCATGGCATCCGCTCTCGATTCCACCCATTTTTACATTCAAAAAGTCAAATGGTGCTCCTTCCCTTCTAAGCTCTGCCGTGCACCCAAAATAGTAGCATTCCCCCACATATGGGGTCGGGGTGTACTCAGTAGAAAATGTACAACATATTTTTGGTCCATTTTCTTTTGTTACACTTGTGAAAATAAAAAGATTGTGGCTAAAGGTACATTTTCCTGGGTAATAAACCTCTGTGAAGCACCTTGGGGTTCCAGGTGCTCATGATACATCTAGATAAGTTCCCTAAGTGGTTTAGTTTCTAAAATGGGGTCACTTCTCTCCAAGCACGATATGTTGTTCTCTAATTGTTCCAGAAAAATTTGTATTCAAAAGTCAAATGGTGCTCCTTCACTTCCAAGTCCAGCCATGCGCCCAAACAGTGGGCTTCAAATCATTCAGCTGCGGCAAGAAAAACTAAATCTCCGAGCACTAAAAAATACTCTGAGGACCCCCGAGCGTGCTCAGGAAATCTCAAGTAATGAGTATATTCACTCATCACTAGTTGTAATGTAGAAAATGGGTAAAAAGCCAAGGGGAGGGATACTTTTGCAAGCCACTGTACATGCCACTCCCCAGACATTTGCCTCATACGTACCTATTACAGTTGACACGATACATATACAATTCCTGGCAAAGCATTGCCCCTTTGTGTCACTAACCCACTCCCAATCAGAGCCCAACATACATCCTTTATTCTTATGCTCAGCTGCACTGACTGTACAGTTGGGAAGGAAGGGCCTATTTCCTCTTTGGAACCTGGTGCAGCTGAGCTGGTTGCACAACATGCGTCTTGTTTTCCCTCCTTTGTCATTTGATGGGGTTCATTATGACACATTGGTTGTATTTGGGGTAGCTTTATACTTTTTTGAAGGAAGGCTTGGAAGGGCATTACTAATAATTGCCTTGTTTTATGCCGTATTCGGAAATCCATATGTCACTGTCTGAGCATGGATTGTGATGCACAGACTTCCTGCGGGTCTCCTGACCTGAACTTGTCAGCGTCATATATGTCAATTTCGGGTCAGGAGACCTGTAGAAAATCCATGCACCACAGTCGGTACTCGGACCATGACATGGATGTGTGAATTCAGCGCAACGCTTATGTTTTTCTGCGTAGTCAATAAGGGAATTTTTTCCAAATCGTATGTCTTTTTTTTTTACCTCACTACAACAGAAGCCTGGCTCAGATGTCCCTTGTCCACTGTAGAAGGTTCATGAGACTACCTGCTTGGCCCCTGCTGAAACCTCTGGTCCTGGCCATGCAACAGTTTAACTTCCGCTCTTCTCGCATGATGGGTTAGCTATGGTCGTACTTAGTTGTCCTACTAAAGTGAGCAAATTGCTAGTGGTATTTAAAAAAAAAAAAAAAAAAAAAAAAAAAAAGCTTTAAAAATTAGATAAAAATTAATAAATATAATAAGCTATACCTTTATTTTGTGATATGGTAGCAATGAAAGCTTCAACTCCTCGCCCTCCAAAAATGATTCCGCACACAGCGTACAGAATGACATTAACATGCTTTTTAGGCCACAATGTGATTGTAAAATGGAAAAAATGGCAGTTAAACAATAAGTTATATGTATCCCAAAATTGTGCTATTGAAAAATACATCTCATTCCACACAAAAATGATCTCCACAAAAAAAAAAAACCTGTCTCCTGACTTATGCTACCAAATCCACAGACAGAATCAGAGCCTGGCCGCATCATTTTTCTCTAAGATGCTTGGACGTTTCAGAGAAAATATAGTTTAAGCTATGACCAAAGACGAGACTAGTCCGACTCTGCCTCAGGTCAACTTTTCCCACTGCCGCTGCATGCATCATATAAAATAAAGGAACATTTTGGTTCTCTGCTTTTCAGGTTAGTTTCAGTGGGGTGGAAGCTCTTATATGAGCTCAGTATTAGTGCATGAGCTAGTCATCATTGTGCTGAAGCAGGAGATCTGGCCATTCCTTGTGCTTAGGCTGAGGTGAGTGCTGAACAGACTGATCCTTTGAGGAACTACAATGAGAAAACTCTTGTGTTAGTGGTCAGAACAAAGGCATGATCAGTAGCAGGCTCCAAGGTGTCTCCTTACAGAGCCTGTGAGCAGTTAAGACCTCATCAGCTAACAAGCCATTCCAAGTTGTGCTGCTGGAGTTCATGGAGAGATTAATGTGATTCTCCAGAGTGTGGTCTTCCCTCTGGATCCAGTGAAGCTTATTGAGCTATGAAGACAAGAATTTAAGAAACTAGCTTGAGATTTACTTAGATAAACAAACAGAAACGTTTATTAAATTAAACACATTTGATAAGTATAAACGTGTTTTTAAAGCTTGCATCACATGGTGATCAAGCCTAGAATCACACAGCTTATCTTTAGAAGTCTGTAGTCCATATTGCAAAGATACCAGTAGTTGTATAAAGGGATTGTCCCTATATAAGCTCAGAATGCCACATTAGGGTATTTAACCAAACAGCCTCTTGAAATAAAGTAATTTAATTTATTTCTGTCCATACTGATTGCACAGTTGTCCCTGCAGAAGCGATCACTAATAGATATGTTATTCATATAATGAATATAGATTTAGTAGTCAAAATATTTGCACATAATCTTAATGAGAGTTTTTCCAACTTCTCCACTTTATACTTTGCACCAGTGACAGTTTGTATCCATGTTAAGATACACCTTTACTTTCACAGGAAAATGAATATAGCGTAGGACTCTGCAGTATAATATTTTATAAGTCCTACCATCTTAAGGATACTTTCACACTAGCGTCGGTACGGGCCTGTCGCAGTGCGTCGGGCCAACATACCGACGCATGCTGTGAAGTAAAAGCACAACGGGGGCAGCGGATGCAGTTTTTCAACGCATCCACTGCCCCATTGTAAGGTCTGGGGAGTAGGGTGCGGAGTTCCGGCCACGTATGCGCGGTCGGAAATGGCGGACATGACGCACAAAAAAAGTTGCATGTAGCATTTTTTTTGTGCCGACGGTCCGCCAAAACACGACGCATCCATCACACGACGGATGCAACGTGTGGCAATCCGTCGCAATGCGTCGCTAATGAAAGTCTATGGAGAAAAACGCATCCTGCAGGCAACTTTGCAGGATGCGTTTTTTCTCCGAAACTGCGCATTGCGACGGAGGCCAAACGACGCTAGTGTGAAAGTAGCCTAAGTGTGGGAGCAAGTGCTGTAAAATCCTATGACGTGCTCTCTCACTGAAGACAGGGGACTAAGCAGAAGGAGGAAGCTCTCTAGTCTATTAGGTGGTATTATGTATTGCGGGGTATCCACACAAAAAAACACGTCTAGAGTGTTCCTGCATTGTTATAAATTATAACTGCTATCAGAATGCTGAAAGTGAAAATCCCATAGTGGGACTAAGTAAAAAAAAAATTTTTTAAATCACAAAATATACAGTACAGACCAAAATTTTGGACACACCTTCTCATTTAAAGATTTTTCTGTATTTTCATGACTGAAAATTGTACATTCACACAGAAGGCATCAAAACTATGAATTAACACATGTGGAATTCTATACTTAGAAAAAAGGTTTGAAACAACTGAAAATGTCTTATATTCTAGGTTCTTCAAAGTTGCCACATTTTGCTTTGACTGCTTTGCACACTCTTGGCATTCTTTTGATGAGCTTCAAGAGGTAGTCACCGGGAATGTTCTTCCAACAATCTTGAAGGAGTTCCCAGAGATGCTTAGCACTTGTTGGCCCTTTTGCCTTCACTCTGCAGTCCAGCTCACCCCAAACTATCTCGATTGGGTTCAGGTCTGGTGACTGTGGAAGCCAGGTCATCTGGCATAGCACCCCTTCACTCTCCCTCTTTGTCAAATAGTCCTTACACAGCGTGGAGGTGTGTTTGGGGTCATTGTCCTGTTGAAAAATAAATGATGGTCCAACTAAACGCAAATAGCATGGAATAGCATGCCGCTGCAAGATGCTGTGGTAGCCATGCTCGTTCAGTATGCCTTCAATTTTGAATAAATCCCCAACAGTGTTACCAGCAAAGCACCCCCACACCATCAAACCTCCTCCTCCATGCTTCACGGTGGGAACCAGGCATGTAGAGTCCATCCGCTCACCTTTTCTGCATTGCACAAAGACACTGTGGTTGGAACCAAAGATCTCAAATTTGGACTCATCAGACCAAAGCACAGATTTGCACTGGTCTAATGTCCATTCCTTGTGTTCTTTAGCCCAAACAAGTCTCTTCTGCTTGTTGCCTGTCCTTAGCAGTGGTTTCCTAGCAGCTATTTTACCATGAAGGCCTGCTGCACAAAGTCTCCTCTTAAGGCTTTGTGCACACGTCAGGATTTCTTGCAGAAATTTCCTGAACAAAACCGGACATTTTCTGCATGAAATCCGCATGCGTTTTTCTCGCGTTTTTCCTCGCATCTTTTGTGCGTTTTTTCCAGAGCTTCCCAATGCATTAAATTGCGGCAAAAACGCAAAAAATCCACAAAATTAATAAACATGCTACATTTTTTACCGCGATGCGTTTTTTTTTGCGGGGAAAAAAATGCATTGTGCAGAAAAATTGCAGAATGCATTAAAAATTATGGGATGCTTATGTATGCGTTTTTTATGCATTTTTTCAGCGGAAAACGGCCAGAAAGCCATGAAAAATCCTGAACGTGTGCACATAGACTTACATTTGTTGTAGAGATGAGCCTGCTGCTAGAGCTCTGTGTGGCATTGACCTGGTCTCTAATCAGAGATGCTGTTAACCTGCGATTTCTGAGGCTGGTGACTCGGATAAACTTATCCTCAAAAGCAGAAGTGACCTTTGGTCTTCCTTTCCTGGGGCGGTCCTCATGTGAGCCAGTTTCTTTGTAGTGCTTGATGGGTTTTGCCACTGCACTTGGGGACACTTTAAAAGTTTTCCCAACTTTTCAGACTGACTGACCTTCATTTCTTAAAGTAATGATGGCCACTCGGTTTTCTTTACTTAGCTGCTTTTTTTCTTGCCGTAATAGAAATTCTAACAGTCTATTCAGTAGGACTATCAGCTGTGTATCCACCATACTTCTGCACAACACAACTGATGGTCCCAACCCCATTTATAAGGCAAGAAATCCCACTTATTAAACCTGACAGGGCATACCTGTGAAGTGAAAACCATTCCCAGTGACTACCTCTTGAAGCTCATCAAGAGAATGCCAAGAGTGTGCAACGCAGCCATCAAAGCAAAAGATGGCTACTTTGAAGAACCTAAGGTTTGCTGTGTCTGTCAGTGTGGTGTCCAGAGGCTGGAGGCGCTACCAGGAGACAAGCCAGTACACCAGGAGATGTCGATGGGGCCATAAGAGGGCAACAACCCAGCAGCAGGACTGCTACCTCAGCCTTTGTGCAAGGATTAACAGGAGGAGCATTGCCAGAGCACTACAAAATGACCTCCAGCAGGCCACAAATGTGCATGTGTCTGCACAAACGGTTAGAAACCGACTCAATGAGGATGGTCTGAGTGCCCGACGTCCACAGATGGGGTTGTGCTCACAGCCCAACACTGTGCAGGACGCTTGGCTTTTGCCACAGAACACCAGGATTGACAAAAGTGCCACTGGCGCCGTGTGCTCTTCACAGATGAAAGCAGGTTCACACTGAGCACATGTGACAGAGTCTGGAGACACTGTGGAGAGAGCTCTGATGCCTGCAACTTCCTTCATCATGACCGGTTTGGCAGTGAGTCAGTGGCATTTCTTTGGAGGGCCGTACATCCCTCCATGTGCTCGCCAGAGGTAGCCTGACCCCTTGTGAGACCATATGCTGACGTGGTTGGCCCTGGGTTCCTCCTAATGCAGGCAATGCCAGACCTCATCCGGCTGGAGTGTGTTAGCAGTTCCTGCAAGATGGCATTGAAGCTATGGACTGGCCCGCCCGTTCTCCAGACCTGAATCCGATTGAACACATCTGGGACCACAGAGTGTCCAGGAGTTGGCGGATGCTTTAGTCTAGGTCTGGGAGAAGATCGCAGTAAGTCTCGGCTTGCATTTATCCTGCGCTCTACACCGAGCGCTTACACCAGTGTTTTCTTGTAAATCTCTGACCTGAATCCGATTGAACACATCTGGGACCACAGAGTGTCCATGAGTTGGCCACACACACTACTGAGCATCATTTCCTTGTCTTGAGGAATTTCCACTGAAGTTGGATAAGCCTGTAACTTAATTTTCCACTTTGATTTTGAGCATCATTCCAACTCCAGACCTCCGTGGGATATTAAATGTGATTTACGTTGATCATTTTTAGGTTTTATTGTTCTCAACACATTCCACTATGTAATGAATAAAGATTTACAACTAGAATATTTCATTCAGTGATATCTAGGATTTGGGATTTTAGTGTTCACTTTATTTTTTTGCCCAGTGTATATTGTACCCATAAATAAATATTTTTATGGGAAAAAAAAACAAAAAAGTACACATATTTGGTATCGCCTTGTACAGAACGATCTGACCTATTAAACTGTCCCACCAATTAACCCTTTCAGTGAACACCATAAAAAAAAGTAAAAAATGATGCTGTATTGTCATACTGCCAAATAAAAAGTATAATAAAATGTGTTCAAAAAGTCGAATGTAAATAAAAATCATATCACTGACAAGTCATCTTATCCCACAAAAAACAAACCACTATACAGCTCAATCAGCAGAAAAATAAAAAGTTATAGCTCTCAGATTATCGCGATGCAAATATAATTATTTTGATACAGTTTTTCTCTCTGTAGTCATACTGACTCAAAGAATAAAGCTGCCTTATCAATCTTACCATGCAAGGAACAGCATAAAAAAAAATCCTGATGTTTGTTCATTCTGCCTCCCAAAAATTGGAATAGATAGCGATCAAAAAATGTCATGTGTCCAAAAATGGTACCAATAAAATATCAACTTCTCCCGCAAAAAACAAGCTGTCACATGACTCTCTTGGCAGAAATATGGGAAAATTATAGCTTTCAAAATATGACGATGTAAAAACTTGTTTTTGCAAAAAAAAACAAAAAACTTTTTAGTGTATGATAGCATCCAAACATAAAAGCCCGATATAAATTTGGTATTACTGTAATCACACCGACCCGAAGAAAAACATTGTCTAATCACTTACACTGCACAAGGAACGGCATAAAAAATAAATAATACTAATTGTTCAACTGCAGTTTATTTGTTTATTTTGCCTCCCAAAGATCGCAGTAAGTCTCGGCTTGCATTTATCCTGTGCTCTACAACGAGCGCTTACACCAGTGTTTTTGTGTAAATCTCTGACATACTTGATTCAGACGGAACTGCCAGTGGAAGATTCCCTATAATGAGGCAGATAGAGACACTATGGACACCATAAGACCTGTGATCCGGCGGTGTCTGTCTTTTTAGGATTGCATAAAAGTGCCATCAGCCACAGTTTTGTGCACTTCTGAAAAGAAGGGCAGTGCTGAACAGAGGCCAAACGGAGTCCAGAGTAACTCTGCTGTCTCGTTATAGTGAATGGCTACCTACCTGTTTCATCTGAATCACGTCACGCGTAGATTTAGATGGAAACCCCAAATTAAGTGCTTATCGTAAAGTGCCAGATAAATGTGATACGAAACGTTATGTAAAATGTTCCCACTCTGGTCCATCACCTCTTAATTATAGGGGAGTTCCACCTTACTGGTAGTACAAAGGCTTTGGAGAATCAAAATGACTCCTCATACACCAAAAGAAATCCAGTGAATTCTGAGCTCCCAAATCTAAATGCCCCACTCCCTTCTGAGCTCCACAATGCACCTAAACCACATATAGCGTCCGCATATTTGGCATTTATGTAGCGATGACAGTCCACCTTATATACGGGTGTGTGTCTCCAGAAGCATGAACTGTGCACAATGTACTGATCACTACATTGCATTGGTCACTACAATGGCAGTTCGCAATTTTCACTCAGCAATATCCACTACTGCTTTTTTCTGGTAAGCATCCATGGTGGCAAAGTCATTACTACACCTGTAGATAAATTCCCAAAGAGGTAACATTTCCAAAATAGGGTCACTAGAAGGGGGGAATTCTTCTCTTCTAGCACTTAGGGGGTCTGTATATGGAGTCCACAAACTATTCTAGGAAAATCTGCTCTCCAGGAGGCAAATAGCCCTCCAGAGTCCCGCTTTGTGGTTAAGCAGTACTGTACAGCCACATATGGGGTACTTCCACATTCAGCAGAAATTTGGGGACAAATTTTGGTGCCATTTTTGCCTATTTCCCAAATAAAATTATTTTTTTCTTCACAGCCCAATGGTATAAAATTCTGTGACCCACCTGTCGTGTCAATATGATCACTGCATCTCTAGAGCAATTAATTGGGAGGTGTAGTTTGTAAAAAGGGATCTGTTATGGAGGATTCTGCTGTTCCTCGCACCTTAGGGGCTTTGCCAATGTGACATGGCACTCTTAAACCTGCCCAGCAAAATCTGAAGTTCAGTATGGTGCTTCTTCACTTCTGAGCTGTGCACTGTGCCTGAAAAGTATTTTTCTATCACATATGGGGTATTGGCTTACTCAGGAGAAATTGCACAAGAAATTGTTATACTTATGTATGCGGATGGTGCCGCATGCTTCGTTTTGACGATGCGGTGACCAGCGGAGATGCAGCCATGTAGCTTTTTTTTTTTTCGCATCGTCAAAACGACGCATGCGGCACCATCCGCATACAGCTGCATGACCTGCGTACCTAATGTTAAATATAGGTACGCAGGCCGCATGCGGGCCGCATGCAGATGTAGGCGGAGCTAGCAGCGGTGGTGCGGCCGAGGGCGGGGCTTCGCCGAGGAAGTCCGCAGCCCGCCGCACATCAGGGGAACGCTAGTGTGAAACTAGCCTTAGGAACTTATCTAGATGTGTTGTGAGAACTTTGAACCCCCAAGTGTTTCATTACAATTTATAACACAGAGCCGTGAAAATAAAAGATCTTTTTTTTTCGACAAAAATTATTTTTTAGCCCCCAGTTTTGTATTTTCGCAAGGGTAACAGGAGTAATTGGACCTCAAAAGCTGTTGTCCAACTTGTCCTGAGTACGCTGATACCCCATATGTGGGGGTAAACCCCTATTTGGGCGCATGGCAGAGCTCGGAAGGGAAGGAGCGCCATTTGGAATGAATACTTAGATGGGTTGGTCTGCAGGCGTTACGTTGCATTTGCAGAGCGCCTGATGTACCTAAACAGTAGAAATCCCCCACAAGTGACCCCATATGGGAAACTAGACCCCCAAGGAACTTATGTAGATGTGTTGTGAGAACTTTGAGCCCCCAAGTGTTTCACTACAGTTTATAACGCAGAGCCGTGAAAATAAAAAATCTTTTTTTTTCCCTCAAAAATTATTTTTTAGCCCCCAGTTTTGTATTTTCCCAAGGGTAACAGGAGAAATTGGACCCCAAAAGTTGTTGTCCAATTTGTCCTGAGTACGCTGATACCCCATATACCCCAAGTGTTTCACTACAGTTTATAACGTAGAGCCGTGAAAATAAAAAATCATTTTTTCCCACAAAAATGATTTTTTATCCCCCAAAGTTTTATTTTCCCAAGGGTAACGAGAAATTGGACCCCGAAAGTTATTGTCCAATTTGTCCTGAGTACGCTGATACCCCATATGTTGGAGTAAACCCGTTTGGGCGCATAAGAGAGCTCGGAAGGGAAGGAGCACTGTTTTACTTTTTCAACACAGAATTGGCTGGAATTGAGATCGGACGCCTTGTCGCGTTTGGAGAGCCCCTGATGTGCCTAAACAGTAGAAACCCCCCAATTCTAACTGAAATCCTAACCCAAACACACCCCTAATCCCAACCCTAACCATAACCCTAACCACACCCCTAACCCTCACACGCCCTAACCCTAATTCCAACCACACCCCTAACCCCAACTGTTGTGAATTCTGTGGCCAAGCTCCCTCCTGTGGTCGTGAGTGGTACTTCGGCTGGTTCTGTCTATGAGCTTCCTTTGGTGGATGAGAGTGGTACTGCGGCTTCTGAGTTTCCTTCCTCAGGTGATGAGGTTGGATCGTTAGGTGCTGCTCTATTTAACTCCACCTGGTGCTTTGATCCTGGCCTCCAGTCAATGTTCTAGTATTGGTCTAGCTTCCTCCTGGATCGTTCCTGTGGCCTCTCTATCCTGCATAAGCTAAGTTCTGCTTGTGTTATTTTTGTTTGCTATTTTTTCTGTCCAGCTTGCTATATTGGTTTTTCTTGCTTGCTGGAAGCTCTGAGACGCAGAGGGAGCACCTCCGTACCGTTAGTCGGTGCGGAGGGTCTTTTTGCCCCTCTGCGTGGTTGTTTGTAGGTTTTTGTGTTGACCGCAAAGCTATCTTTCCTATCCTCGATCTGTTCAGTAAGTCGGGCCTCACTTTGCTAAATCTATTTCATCTCTGTGTTTGTATTTTCATCTTTGCTCACAGTCATTATATGTGGCGGGCTGCCTTTTCCTTTGGGGAATTTCTCTGAGGCAAGGTTGGCTTATTTTTCTATCTTTAGGGCTAGTTAGTTTCTCAGGCTGTGCCGAGTTGCATAGGGAGCGTTAGGCGCAATCCACGGCTACCTCTAGTGTGGTGTGATAGGATTAGGGATTGCGGTCAGCAGAGTTCCCACGTATCAGAGCTCGTCCTATGTTTTTGGTAATTGTCAGGTCACTGTGTGCTCTGAATTTCAAGGTCCATTGTGGTTCTGAATTACCTGTTCATAACACCCAACACACCCCTAACCCTAATCCCAACCCTAACCACACCCCTAGCTTCAACACACCCCTAATCCCAACAATAACCCTAACCACACCTCTAACCCTGACACACCCCTAATCCGAACCATAAATGTAATCATAACCCTAACTTTAGCCCCAACCCTAACCCTAATGGTAAAATGGAAATAAAAACATTTTTTTAAATTTTATTATTTTTCCCTAACTAAGGGGGTGGTGAAGAGGGGTTTGCTTTACTATTTATAGCAGGTTTTTTTAGTGGATTTTTATGATTGGCCGCTGTCACACACTAAGGCTATGTGCACACGTTGCAGATTAGCCTCTGGAATTTTTAGTGCGGATTCTATATCTCTTGGCAGAAAACGCAGGTGCGGATTTGATGTGTTTTTAATGCGGATTTGATGCAGATTTACTGCGGATTTTGTGCAGATTTCTTGCGTTTTTAACCCTGCTGATTTCTATAATGGAATGGGTGCAAAAACACTGCAGATCCTCACAAAAGAAGTGTGACATGCTACTTCTTTTAACCCTTTTCTGCCATATGATGTACTATCCCGTTGAGGTGGTGTGGGCCCGTATGCCCACCGACGGGATAGTACGTCATACGCGATCGGCCACGCTCACGGGGGGAGCGCGGCCGATTGCGGCCGGGTGTCAGCTGCCTATCGCAGCTGACAACCGGCACTATGTGCCAGGAGCGATCACGGACCGCTCCTGGCACATTAACCCCCGGCACACCACGATCAAACATGATCGCGGTGTGCCGGCGGTGCAGGGAAGCATCACGCAGGGAGGGGCTCCCTGCGGGCTTCCCTGAGCCCCCCGCAGCAACGCGATGTTATCGCGTTGCTGCGAGGGTCTCCTACCTCCCTCCCTGCAGCAGGCCCGGATCTAATATGGCCGCGGCATCCCGGTCCTGCAGGGAGGGAGGTGGCTTACCAAGTGCCTGCTCAGAGCAGGTTCTTGGTAAGACTGCACTGCTCTGAGACAGATCGGTGATCTGACAGAGTGCTGTGCAAACTGTCAGATCACCGATCTGTGATGTCCCCCCTGGGACAAAGTAAAAAAGTAAAAAAAAAAATTTCAAAATGTGTAAAAAAAAATAAATAAATAAATAAATAATTTTTTTTTTCTAAATAATGAAAAAAAAAAAATATATTATTCCCATAAATACATTTCTTTATCTAAATAAATAAAAAAAAACAATAAAAGTACACATATTTAGTATGGCCGCGACCGTAACGACCCGACCCATAAAACTGGCCCAGTTAACCTTCAGTAAACACCTTAAGAAAAAAAAAAAAAAAACGAGGCAAAAAACAAAGCTTTATTATCATACCGCCGAACAAAAAGTGGAATAACACGCGATCAAAAAGACAGATGTAAATAACAATGGTACTGCTGAAAACGTCATCTTGTCGCGCAACAAACGAGCTGCCATACAGCATCATCAGCAAAAAAATAAAAAAGTTATAGTCCTCAGAATAAAGCGATGCAAAAATAATTATTTTTTCTATAAAATAGTTCTTATCGTATAAAAGCGCTAAAACATAAAAAAATAATATAAATGAGGTATCACTGTAATCGTACTGACCCGAAGAATAAAACTGCTTCATCAATTTTACCAAACGCGGAACGGTATAAACGCCTCCCCCAAAAGAAATTCATGAATAGCTGGTTTTTGGTCATTCTGCCTCACAAAAATCGGAATAAAAAGCGATCAAAAAATGTCACGTGCCCGAAAATGATACAAATAAAAACGTAAGCTTGTCCCGCAAAAAACAAGACCTCACATGACTCTGTGGACTCAAATATGGAAAAATTATAGCTCTGAAAATGTGGTAACGCAAAAAATATTTTTGCAATAAAAAGCGTCTTTCAGTGTGTGACGGCTGCCAATCATAAAAATCCGCTAAAGAACCTGCTATAAAAGTAAATCAAACCCCCCTTCATCACCCCCTTAGTTAGGGAAAAATTAAAAAAATGTATTTCCATTTTCCCATTAGGGTTAGGGCTAGGGTTAGGGCTAGGGTTGGGGCTAGGGTTAAGGCTACAGTTAGGGTTGGGGCTAAAGTTAGGGTTGGGGCTAAAGTTACGGTTAGGGTTTAGATTACATTTACGGTTGGGATTAGGGTTAGGGGTGTGTTTGGATTAGGGTTTCAGTTATAATTGGGGGGTTTCCACTGTTTAGGCACATCAGGGGCTCTCCAAACGCGACATGGGTCCGATCTCAATTCCAGCCAATTCTGCATTGAAAAAGTAAAACCGTGCTCCTTCCCTTCCGAGCTCTCCCGTATGCCCAAACAGGGGTTTACCCCAACATATGGGGTATCAGCGTACTCCGGACAAATAGGACAACAACTTTTGGGGTCCAATTTCTCCTGTTACCCTTGGGAAAATACAAAACTGGGTGCTAAAAAATAATTTTTTGGGGAAAGTTTTTTTTTTTTTTTCACGGCTCTGCGTTATAAACTGTAGTGAAACACTTGGGGGTTTGAAGCTCTCACAACACATCTAGATGAGTTCCTTAGGGGGTCTACTTTCCAAAATGGTGTCATTTGTGGGGGGTTTCTACTGTTTAGGTACATTAGGGGCTCTGCAAACTCAATGTGACGCCTGCAGACCATTCCATGTAAGTCTGCATTCCAAATGTCGCTCCTTCCCTTCCGATCCCTCCCATGCGTCCAAACGGTGGTTCCCCCCCACATATTGGGGTATCAGCGCACTCAGGACAAATTGCACAACAACTTTTGGAGTCCAATTTCTTCTGTTACCCTCGGGAAAATACAAAACTGGGGGCTAAAAAATTATTTTTGTGGGAAAAAATTTTTGTTTTATTTTTACGGCTCTGCATTAAACTTCTGTGAAGCCTTTGGTGGGTCAAAGCGCTCACCACACATCTAGATAAGTTCCTTAGTGGGTCTACTTTCCAAAATGGTGTCACTTGTGGGGTGTTTCAATGTTTAGGCACATTAGTGGCTCTCCAAACGCAGCATGGCGTCCCATCTCAATTCCTGTCAATTTTGCATTGAAAAGTCAAACGGGGCTCCTTCCCTTCCGAGCTCTCCCATGCACCCAAACAGTGGTTTACCCCCACATATGGGGTATCAGAGTACTCCGGACAAATTGTACAACAACTTTTGGGGTCCAATTTCTTCTCTTACCCTTGGAAAAATAAAAAATTGGGAGCGAAAAGATTATTTTTGTGAAAAAATATGATTTTTTATTTTTACGGTTCTTCATTATAAACTTCTGTAAAGCACTTGGTGGGTCAAAGTGCTCACCATACCTCTAGATAAGTTCTTTAGGGGGTCTACTTTTCAAAATGGTGTCACTTGTGGGGGGGTTTCAATGTTTAGGCACATCAGGGGCTCTCCAAACGCAACATGGTGTCCCATCTCGATTCCAGTCAATTTTGCATTGAGAAGTCAAATGGCGCTCCTTCGCTTCCGAGCTCTGTCATGCGCCCAAACAGTGGTTTACCCCCACATATGGGGTATCGGTGTACTCAGGACAAATTGTACAACAACTTTTGGGGTCCATTTTCTCCTGTTATCCTTGGTAAAATAAAACAAATTGGAGCTGAAGTAAATTTTTTGTGAAAAAAGTTAAATGTTCATTTTTATTTAAATATTCCAAAAATTCCTGTGAAGCACCAGAAGGGTTAATAAACTTCTTGAGTATGGTTTTGAGCACCTTGAGGGGTGCAGTTCTTAGAATGGTGTCACACTTGGGTATTTTCTATCATATAGACCCCTCAAAATGACTTCAAATGAGATGTGGTCCCTAAAAAAAAAATGGTGTTGTAAAAATGAGAAATTTCTGGTCAACTTTTAACCCTTATAACTCCCTAACAAAAAAAAATTTTGGTTCCAAAATTGGTGCTGTTGTAAAGTAGACATGTGGGAAATGTTACTTATTAAGTATTTTGTGTGACATATCTCTGTGATTTAATTGCATAAAAATTCAAATTTGGAAAATTGCAAAAATTTCAAAAGTTTCGCCAAATTTCCGTTTTTTTCACAAATAAACGCAGGTAATATCAAAGAAATTTTACAACTATCATGAAGTACAATATGTCACGAGAAAACAGTGTCAGAATTACTGGGATCCGTTGAAGCGTTCCAGAGTTATAACCTCATAAATGGACAGTGGTCAGAATTGTAAAAATTGGCCCGGTCATTAACGTGCAAACCACCCTTGGGGGTAAAGGGGTTTATCCGCAGCTTTTCTGTGCGGAATTTTTCACATCATTAGCACAGCAATTTTTTTTCATTGATTTACATTGTGCTGTAAATCACTTGCGGATCTGCAACGTTTCTGCATGGTAAAAAACGCTACGGATCCGCAGGAAATCCGCAAAGTGTGCACATAGCCTTAAGCCCTTCACGCCGCAGCCCTTCTTCATTTTTGCATTTTTGTTTTTCACTCCCCTCCTTCACAGAACCATAACTTTTTTATCTTTCTGTCAATATGGTCATCTGAGGTCTTATTTTTTGCAGGACGAGTTGTACTTTTGAACGACTCCATTGGTTTTACCATGACTTGTACTAGAAAACGGGGAAAAAATTCCAAGTGTGGTGAAATTGCAAAAAGAAATGCAATCTCACACTTGTTTTTCGTTTGGCTTTTTTTGCTACGTTCACTAAATGCTAAAACTGACCTGCCATTGTGATTCTCCAGGTCATTACGAGTTCATAGACACCTAACATGTCAAGGTTATAAGTGGTAAAAAGAAATTCAAAACTTTGCCATTTTCAGATACCCGTAGCGTCTCCATTTTTCGTGATCTGGGGTTGGGTAAGAGCTTATTTTTTGCGTCCTGAGCTGACGTTTTTAATGATACCACTTTTTGTGCAGATACATTCTTTTGATCGCCCGTTATTGCATTTTAATGCAATATCGCGTGGACCAAATAAAGTAATTCTGGCGTTTCAAATTTTTTTCTCGCTACGCTGTTTAGCGATCAGGTTAATGCTTTTTTTAACCCCTTTCTGCCATCAGATGTACTATTCCGTCCATGTGGGGTGGACTTTACTTCCCAAGGACGGAATAGTACGTCATAGGCGATCGGCCGCGCTCACGAGGGGAGCGCGGCCGGGTGTCAGCTGCTTATTGCAGCTGACATCCGGCACTATGTGCCAGGAGCGATCACGGACCGCCCCCGGCACATTAACCCCCGGCACACCGCGATCAAACATGATCGCGATGTGCCGGCGGTGCAGGGAAGCATCGCGCAGGGAGGGGGCTCCCTGCGGGCTTCCCTGAGACCCCCGCAGCAACGCGATGTGATCGCGTTGCTCCGGGGGTCTCCCACCTCCTTCCCGCAGCAAGTCCCGGATCCAAAATGGCCGCGGATCCGGGTCCTGCAGGGAGGGAGGTGGCTTACCAAGTGCCTGCTCAGAGCAGGCACTTGGTAACGCTGCACTGCTCTCAGACAGATCGGTGATCTGTCAGAGTGCTGTGCAAACTGGCAGATCACCGATCTGTATTGTCCCCCCCTGGGACAAAGTAAAAAAGTTAAAAAAAAAATTTACAAATGTGTAAAAAAAAAAAAATCCTAAATAATGAAAAAAAATATACAGTGGGGCAAAAAAGTATTTAGTCAGTCAGCAATAGTGCAAGTTCCACCACTTAAAAAGATGAGAGGCGTCTGTAATTTACATCATAGGTAGACCTCAACTATGGGAGACAAACTGAGAAAAAAAAAATCCAGAAAATCACATTGTCTGTTTTTTTATAATTTTTTTTGCATTTTATGGTGGAAAATAAGTATTTGGTCAGAAACAAACAATCAAGATTTCTGGCTCTCACAGACCAGTAACTTCTTCTTTAAGAGTCTCCTCTTTCCTCCACTCATTACCTGTAGTAATGGCACCTGTTTAAACTTGTTATCAGTATAAAAAGACACCTGTGCACACCCTCAAACAGTCTGACTCCAAACTCCACTATGGTGAAGACCAAAGAGCTGTCAAAGGACACCAGAAACAAAATTGTAGCCCTGCACCAGGCTGGGAAGACTGAATCTGCAATAGCCAACCAGCTTGGAGTGAAGAAATCAACAGTGGGAGCAATAATTAGAAAATGGAAGACATACAAGACCACTGATAATCTCCCTCAACCTGGGGCTCCACGCAAAATCCCACCCCGTGGGGTCAGAATGATCACAAGAACGGTGAGCAAAAATCCCAGAACCACGCGGGGGGACCTAGTGAATGAACTGCAGAGAGCTGGGACCAATGTAACAAGGCCTACCATAAGTAACACACTACGCCACCATGGACTCAGATCCTGCAGTGCCAGACGTGTCCCACTGCTTAAGCTAGTACATGTCCGGGCCCGTCTGAAGTTTGCTAGAGAGCATTTGGATGATCCAGAGGAGTTTTGGGAGAATGTCCTATGGTCTGATGAAACCAAACTGGAACTGTTTGGTAGAAACACAACTTGTCGTGTTTGGAGGAAAAAGAATACTGAGTTGCATCCATCAAACACCATACCTACTGTAAAGCATGGTGGTGGAAACATCATGCTTTGGGGCTGTTTCTCTGCAAAGGGGCCAGGACGACTGATCCGGGTACATGAAAGAATGAATGGGGACATGTATCGTGAGATTTTGAGTGCAAACCTCCTTCCATCAGCAAGGGCATTGAAGATGAAACGTGGCTGGGTCTTTCAACTTGACAATGATCCAAAGCACACCGCCAGGGCAACGAAGGAGTGGCTTCGTAAGAAGCATTTCAAGGTCCTGGAGTGGCCTAACCAGTCTCCAGATCTCAACCCTATAGAAAACCTTTGGAGGGAGTTGAAAGTCCGTGTTGCCAAGCGAAAAGCCAAAAACATCACTGCTCTAGAGGAGATCTGCATGGAGGAATGGGCCAACATACCAACAAGAGTGTGTGGCAATATTGTGAAGACTTACAGAAAACGTTTGACCTCTGTCATTGCCAACAAAGGATATATTACAAAGTATTGAGATGAAATTTTGTTTCTGACCAAATACTTATTTTCCACCATAATATGCAAATAAAATGTTAAAAAAACAGACAATGTGATTTTCTGGATTTTTTTTTCTCAGTTTGTCTCCCATAGTTGAGGTCTACCTATGATGTAAATTACAGACGCCTCTCATCTTTTTAAGTGGTGGAACTTGCACTATTGCTGACTGACTAAATACTTTTTTGCCCCACTGTATATATATTATTCCCATAAATACATTTCTTTATCTAAATAAAAAAAAAAACAATAAAAGTACACATATTTAATATCGCCGCGTCCGTAACGACCCGACCTATAAAACTGTCCCACTAGTTAACCCCTTCAGTAAACACCGTAAGAAAAAAAAAAAACCGAGACAAAAAACAACGCTTTATTATCATACCGCCGAACAAAAAGTGGAATAACACGCAATCAAAAAGACGGATATAAATATCCATGGTACCGCTGAAAGCGTCATCTTGTCCCACAAAAAACGAGCCGCCATACAGCATCATCAGCGAAAAAATAAAAAAGTTATAGTCCTGAGAATAAAGCGATGCAAAAATAATTATTTTTTCTATAAAATAGTTTTTATCGTATAAAAGCGCCAAAACATTAAAAAAAATGATATAAATGAGGTATCGCTGTAATCGTACTGACCCGAAGAATAAAACTGCGTTATCAATTTTACCAAACGCAGAACGGTATAAACGCCTTCCCCAAAAGAAATTCATGAATACCTGGTTTTTGGTAATTCTGCCTCACAAAAATCGGAATAAAAAGCGATCAAAAAATGTCACGTGCCCGAAAATGTTACCAATAAAAACGTCAATTCGTCCCGCAAAAAACAAGACCTCAAATGACTCTGTGGACTCAAATATGGAAAAATTATAGCTCTCAAAATGTGGTAACGCAAAAAATATTTTTTGCAATAAAAAGCGTCTTTCAGTGTGTGACGGCTGCCAATCATAAAAATCCGCTAAAAAACCCGCTATAAAAGTAAATCAAACCCCCCTTCATCACCCCTTTAGTTAGAGAAAAATAAAAAAATGAAAAAAATGTATTTATTTCCATTTTCCCATTAGGGTTAGGGTTAGGGCTAGGGTTAGGGCTAGGGTTAGGGCTAGGGTTAGGGCTAGGGTTAGGGCTAGGGTTAGGGCTAGGGTTAGGGCTAGGGCTAGGGTTAGGGCTAGGGCTAGGGTTAGGGTTAGGGCTAGGGTTAGGGTTAAGGCTACAGTTAGGGTTGGGGCTAAGGTTAGGGGTAGGGTTTGGATTACATTTGCGGTTGGGAATAGGGTTGGTATTAGGGTTAGGGGTGTGGTTAGGGTTAGGGGTGTGTTTGGATTAGGGTTTCAGTTATAATTGGGAGGTTTCCACTGTTTAGACACATCAGGGGCTCTCCAAACGCGACATGGCGTCCGATCTTAATTCCAGCCAATTCTGCGTTGAAAAAGTAAAACAGTGCTCCTTCCCTTCCCAGCTCTCCCGTGTGTCCAAACAGGATTTTACCCCAACATATGGGGTATCAGCGTACTCAGGACAAATTGGACAACAACTTTTGGGGTCCAATTTCTCCTGTTACCCTTGGGAAAATACAAAACTGGGGGCTAAAAAAAAATTTTTGAGGGAAAAAAAAAGATTTTTTATTTTCACGGCTCTGCGTTATAAACTGTAGTGAAACACTTGGGGGCTCAAAGTTCTCACAACACATCCAGATAAGTTCGTGGGGGGGTCTAGTTTCCAATATGGGGTCACTTGTTGGGGGTTTCTACTGTTTATGTACATTAGGGGCTCTGCAAACGCAATGTGACGCCTGCAGACCATTCCATCTAAGTCTGCATTCCAAATGGCGCTCCTTCCCTTCCGAGCCCTCCCATGCGCCCAAACGGTGGTTCCCCCCCACATATGGGGCATCAGCGCACTCACGACAAATTGGACAACAATTTTTGGGGTCCAATTTCTCCTGTTACCCTCGAGAAAATACAAAACTGGGGGCTAAAAAATAATTTTGGGGGGAATTTTTTTTTTCACAGCTCTGCGTTAGAAACTGTAGTGAAACACTTGGGGGCTCAAAGTTCTCACAACACATCTAGATAAGTTCCTTGGGGGGTCTAGTTTCCAATATGGGGTCACTTGTGGGGGGTTTCTACTGTTTAGGTACATTAGGGGCTCTGCAAACGCAATGTGACGCCTGCAGACCATTCCATCTAAGTCTGTATTCCAAATGGCGCTCCTTCCCTTCCGAGCCCTCCCATGCGCCCAAACGGTGGTTCCCCCCCACATATGGGGTATCAGCGCACTCAGGACAAATTGCACAACAACTTTTGGGGTCCAATTTCTCCTGTTACCCTCTGGAAAATACAAAACTGGGGACTAAAAAATAATTTTTGTGGGAAAAATTTTTTGTTTTATTTTTACGGCTCTGCATTATAAACTTCTGTGAAGCTCTTGGTGGGTCAAAGTGCTCACCACACATCTAGTTAAGTTCCTTAGGGGGTCTACTTTCCAAAATGGTGTCACTTGTGGGGGGGTTTCAATGTTTAGGCACATCAGTGGCTCTCCAAACGCAACATGGTGTCTCATCTCAATTCCTGTGGATTTTGCATTGAAAGGTCAAACGGCGCTCCTTCCCTTCCGAGCTCTCCCATGCGCCCAAACAGTGGTTTACCCCCACATATGGGGTATCAGAGTACTCAGGACAAATTGTGAAACAACTTTTTGGTTCCAATTTCTTCTCTTACCATTGGGAAAATAAAAAATTGGGGGCGAAAAGATAATTTTTGTGAAAAAAAAATTATTTTTTATTTTTACGGTTCTGCATTATAAACTTCTGTGAAGCACTTGGTGGGTCAAAGTGCTCACCACACCTCTAGATAAGTTCCTTAGGGGGTCTACTTTCCAAAATGGTGTCACTTGTGGGGGGATTCAATGTTTAGGCACATCAGTGGCTCTCCAAACGCAACATGGCGTCCCATCTCAATTCCAGTCAATTTTGCATTGAGAAGTCAAATGGCGCTCCTTCGCTTCCAAGCTCTGTCATGCGCCCAAACAGTGGTTTACCTCCACTTATGGGGTATCGGCGTACTCAGGACAAATTGTACAACAAGGTTTGGGGTCCATTTTCTCCTGTAACCCTTGGTAAAATAAAACAAATTGGAGCTGAAGTAAATTTTTTGTGAAAAAAAGTTAAATGTTAATTTTTATTTAGTGGATGCTTTCCTGAAACGGAAAGTACTTGCAAGCAGCATAATACAAAGAATAGCAGGTTTACCCAGAATCCTTTGCAGTAGGCCGAGCTTTGCAAATCAGCTCTTTCCACAGGTAGGAATTGGTTGGCTGTGTAAATTTAGAAACTAATCCGCAGCATTGCACGCTTGGTGGTTCCAAGCGCTGTGGATTAGACTGGGGTGGAAAGAGATGATTTGCATAGCTCCGACTACTGCAAAGGATTCTGGGTAAACCTGCTATTCTTTGTATTATGCTGCTTGCAAGTACTTTCCGTTTCAGGAAAGCATCCACTATGTATTTCCTTTAAGTAGAGGGCTTTTTGGTCTCTTTCGTCCCGCTACATTTAGCCCAACTTTCGTCTCTCCCCAAGGTGGTTAGCATATATGTAATTTTTATTTAAACATTCCAAAAATTCCTGTGAAACACCTGAAGGGTTAATAAACTTCTTGAATGTGGTTTTGAGCACCTTGAGGGGTGCAGTTTTTAGAATGGTGTCACACTTGGGTATTTTCTATCATATAGACCCCTCAAAATGACTTCAAATGAGATGTGGTCCCTAAAATAAAATGGTGTTGTAAAAACGAGAAATTGCTGGTCAACTTTTAACCCTTATAACTCCCTAACAAATAAAAATTTGGGTTCCAAAATTGTGCTGATGTAAAGTAGACATGTGGGAAATGTTACTTATTAAGTATTTTGTGTGACACATCTCTGTGATTTAATTGCATAAAAATTCAAAGTTGGAAAATTGCGACATTTTCAAAATTTTTGCCATATTTCCGTTTTTTTCACAAATAAACGCAGGTAATATCAAAGAAATTTTACCACTATCATGAAGTACAATATGTCACGAGAAAACAATGTCAGAATCACCGGGATCCGTTGAAGCGTTCCAGAGTTATAACCTCATAAAGGGACAGTGGTCAGAATTGTAAAAATTGGCCCGGTCCATAACGTGCAAACCACCCTTGGTGGTAAAGGGGTTAATTGATAGATCGGGCGATTCTGAAGACGGCGATACCAAATATGTGTAGGTTTGATTTTTTTTTTATTGTTTTATTTTGGATGGGGCGAAAGGGGAGTGATTTAAACTTTTAGATTTTTTTTATTTTTTTCATATTTTTAAAAACATTTTCTTTTAACTTTTGCCAGCTTCTAGCCTCCCTGGCACAACTTGATCTGCTCAGCTACATAGCAGCGATAATCAGTTCGCTGTTATGTAGCTGAATTGCAGGCTTGCTATGAGCGCCTTCCACAGGGTGGTGCTCACAGCAGGCCGGCATCAGTAACCATAGCGGTCTCAAGGACCTCTATGGTTACCATCCTGACGCATTGCTTACCCCCGATCATGTGATGGGGGCGGCGATGCGCTCATTTCTGGCCGCCTGTTAAATGCCGCTATCAGCGTTTGACAGCGGCATTTAACAGGTCAATAGCGGCATGTGGATCGCAATTCCACCTGCCGCTATTGCGCACACATGTCAGCTGTACATAACAACTGACATGTCGCGAATTTGATGTGGGCTCAGTGCCGGAGCTCACATCAAAGGGGGAGACACGACATGCGCCGTATTAGTACCGGGCATGTCGTGAAGGGGTTAAAGACGCTTTTCATAGCGAAAAAAATAGTTTTTGGGTCTCCACATTTTAAGAGCTATAATTTTTCCATATTTTGGTCCACTGAGTCATGTGAGGTCTTGTTTTTTGCGGGTCGAGTTGACGTTCTTATTGGTACCATTTTCGGGCATGTGTCATTTTTTTATCGCTTTTTATTCCGATTTTTGTGAGGCAGAATGACCAAAAACCATCTATTTATGAATTTCTTTTGGGGGGGCGATTATACCGTTCAACGTTTGGTAAAATTGATAAAGCAGTTTTATTCTTCGGGTCAGTACGATTACAGCGATACCTCATTAATTTTTTTTTATGTTTTGGCGCTTTTATACGATAAGAACTTTTATATTAAAAATAATTATTTTTGCATCGCTTTATTCTGAGGACTATAACTTTTTTATTTTTTCGCTGATGATGCTGTATGGCGGCTCGTTTTTTGTGGGACAAGATGACGTTTTCAGTGGTACCATGTTTATATCCGTCTTTTGACCGCGTGTTATTCCACTTTTTAGACCTCAACTATGGGAGACAAACTGAGAAAAAAAAAATCCAGAAAATCACATTGTCTGTTTTTTTAACATTTTTTTTGCATTTTATGGTGGAAAATAAGTATTTGGTCAGAAACAAACAATCAAGATTTCTGGCTCTCACAGACCTGTAACTTCTTCTTTAAGAGTCTCCTCTTTCCTCCACTCATTACCTGTAGTAATGGCACCTGTGTAAACTTGTTATCAGTATAAAAAGACACCTGTGCACACCCTCAAACAGTCTGACTCCAAACTCCACTATGGTGAAGACCAAAGAGCTGTCAAAGGACACCAGAAACAAAATTGTAGCCCTGCACCAGGCTGGGAAGACTGAATCTGCAATAGCCAACCAGCTTGGAGTGAAGAACTCAACAGTGGGAGCAATAATTAGAAAATGGAAGACATACAAGACCACTGATAATCTCCCTCGATCTGGGGCTCCACGCAAAATCCCACCCCGTGGGGTCAGAATGATCACAAGAACGGTGAGCAAAAATCCCAGAACCACGCGGGGGGACCTAGTGAATGAACTGCAGAGAGCTGGGACCAATGTAACAAGGCCTACCATAAGTAACACACTACGCCACCATGGACTCAGATCCTGCAGTGCCAGACGTGTCCCACTGCTTAAGCCAGTACATGTCCGGGCCCGTCTGAAGTTTGCTAGAGAGCATTTGGATGATCCAGAGGAGTTTTGGGAGAATGTCCTATGGTCTGATGAAACCAAACTGGAACTGTTTGGTAGAAACACAACTTGTCGTGTTTGGAGGAAAAAGAATACTGCGTTGCATCCATCAAACACCATACCTACTGTAAAGCATGGTGGTGGAAACATCATGCTTTGGGGCTGTTTCTCTGCAAAGGGGCCAGGATGACTGATCCGGGTACATGAAAGAATGAATGGGGCCATGTATCGTGAGATTTTGAGTGCAAAACTCCTTCAATCAGCAAGGGCATTGAAGATGAAACGTGGCTGGGTCTTTCAACATGACAATGATCCAAAGCATACCGCCAGGGCAACGAAGGAGTGGCTTCGTAAGAAGCATTTCAAGGTCCTGGAGTGGCCTAGCCAGTCTCCAGATCTCAACCCTATAGAAAACCTTTGGAGGGAGTTGAAAGTCCGTGTTGCCAAGCGAAAAGCCAAAAACATCACTGCTCTAGAGGAGATCTGCATGGAGGAATGGGCCAACATACCAACAACAGTGTGTGGCAACCTTGTGAAGACTTACAGAAAACGTTTGACCTCTGTCATTGCCAACAAAGGATATATTACAAAGTATTGAGATGAAATTTTGTTTCTGACCAAATACTTATTTTCCACCATAATATGCAAAAAAAATGTTAAAAAAACAGACAATATGATTTTCTGGATTTTTTTTTCTCAGTTTGTCTCCCATAGTTGAGGTCTACCCATGATGTAAATTACAGACGCCTCTCATCTTTTTAAGTGGTGGAACTTGCACTATTGCTGACTGACTAAATACTTTTTTGCCCCACTGTATATATATATATATATATATATATATATATATATTCACAACTTTTTAACTTTGTCCCAGGGTGGGACATGGTTGTATAGCATCAGATTACTGATCTGGCACTTTGCAAAGCACTGTGTCAGATCAGCAGGCTTGCCGGCACCTGCTCTCAGCAGGCGCTTGCAAGCCACCTCCCTGCAGGACCCACGCAGCCATCTTAGATCCGGGGCCTCTCAGCGAAGCACGCAGGGAGCCCCCTCCCTGCGCGATGCTTCCCTATGCCGCCGTAACGCTGTGATCATGTTTGATCGCAGTGTTCCAGGGGTTAATGTTTCGGGAGCAGTCCATGACCGCACCTGGCACATAGTGCCGGATGTCAGCTGACACCCGGTGGCGATAGGCCGCGCTCCCCCTGTGAGCACGGCTGATCGCCCATGACGTACTATTCCATCCTTGGGAATTAAGTCCCAGGTCACGTCGACGGGATAGTACGTCATATGGTAGGTTAAGAAGCAATGGTGAGTGCTGTTTCTTTTTTCAATATTGAATATACTGGGTCTTCAACACATTTTTCATGCACCATCTAGCTCACTACTATGTGGTATGCTCTATATTAAGGACTGATTCAGACTGCAGTCAACAGTTTTGTGTCATTTCTTCAACTGTTCCACTTTTTGCACCTGTAGAATCAATGTGCTCACGACACATCTACAGGGTGGGCCATTTATACGTATACACCTTATAAAAATGGGAATGATTGGTGATATCAACTTCCTGTTTGTGGCACATTAGTTTATGGAAGGGGGAAAACTTTTCAAGATGAGTGGTGACCATGGTAGCCATTTTGAAGTCGTCCATTTTGGATCCAACTTTAGTTTTTCCAATGGGAAGAGGGTCATGTGACACATGAAACTTATTGAGAATTTCACAAGAAAAATAATGGTGTGCTTGGTTTTAACATAACTTTATTCTTTCATGAGTTATTTACAAGTTTCTCTTTGTTTACAGCCCTGCCATGCGTCCAGACAGTAGTTTTGCCCCACATATACCGTATGTTGTTGGCATGCTCAGGAGAAACTGCACAATAAATTTTCTTTTTTTTTTCAAGTGTTCCATTTTTTCCTGTTAACTTTGAGAAAATAAAAAAGTTGCATCCGAAGTAATTTTTTGTTAAAAAAGTTGAATATTAATTTTTCCTTCCACTTTCTAAAAAGTCCTATGAAGCACTTGAAGGGTTAATAAACTTCATGAATGGGGTTTTGAGCACCTTGAGGGGTGCAGTTTTTAGAATGGTGTCACGTTTGGGTATTTTCTGTCATATAGACCTCTTTATGAACTATTTTGTGTGACATAAAGGGCATAAAAATTAAGTTTGAAAATTGCTAAATTTTCAACATTTGTCCAAATTTCTATTTTTTTTCATAAAGAAACGCAAATCATATTGAAGAAATATTGTACTTCATGAGAGTGGTAATCTGTCACGAGAAAACAATCTCATAATCCGTGTGATTCGTTGAAGCGTTCCAGAGTTGTTACCTCATAAAATGAAACTGGTCAGAATTGTAAAATTTGGCCTGGTCATGAAGGTAACATAGTAACACAGTTAGTAAGGCCGAAAAAAGACATTTGTCCATCCAGTTCAGCCTATATTCCATCATAATAAATCCCCAGATCTACGTCCTTCTACAGAACCTAATAATTGTATGATACAATATTGTTCTGCTCCAGGAAGACATCCAGGCCTCTCTTGAACCCCTCGACTGAGTTTGCCATCACCACCTCCTCAGGCAAGCAATTCCAGATTCTAACAGTAAGGCCGGCGTCACACTAGCAGTATTTGGTCAGTATTTTACATCAGTATTTCTCAGCCAAAACCAGGAGTGGGTGATAAATGCAGAAGTGGTGCATATGTTTCTATTATACTTTTCCTCTATTTGTTCCACTCCTGGTTTTGGCTTACAAATACTGATGTAAAATACTGACCAAATACTGCTAGTGTGACGGCAGCCTAATAAGGTGCAAACAGCCTGTGCGTGGAGAGGGGTGGAAATGTTAAAGCGTCACTCCAGTGTTTTTGTTTTTCAGTGCTGGAGTGGTGCTTTAGTGATCTAACCAATTTTGACCTTAATGACCAAACCAATTTTTACAATTCTGACCACTGTCAGGTAATAACTCTAGAACGCTTCAACGTATCCCACTGATTCTGAGACTTTTTTCGTGAGATATTGTACTTCATGTAAAATTTCTTCAAAAACACTTGGGTTTATTTTTAAAAAAGATGGAAATTTTGCAAAAATTTTGTAATTTTCAAACTTAATTTTTATGCCCTTAAGTCAGTCATGTAACACAAAAGAGTTATTAAATAACATTTACCAGATATCTACGTTACATCAGCACAATTTTGGAAACATGATTTTTTTTGTTAGAAAGTTGTCAGGATTACAAGTTGACGAGTGGTTTTACATTTTTCCAACAAAATTTACAAAAACATTTTTTTTAGGGACCACATTACATATGAAATGAGGGGTCAATATGACAAAAAAAGACTCAAAAGTGACAACATTCTAAAAACTGCACCTCTCAAAGTGCTCAAAACTACATTCAATAAGTTTATTAACCCTTCAGGTGCTATACGAGAACTAAAGCAATGTCAAAGGAAAAAATTAACATTTACCTTAAGGCCATGTTCACACTTTGCGGTGTGCTCTGCAGGTTTATCCCGCAGCGGAATTGATAAATCTGCAGGGCAAAACCGCTGCGGTTATCCCTGCAGATTTATCGCGGTTTGTTCCGCAGTTTCCGCTGCGGGATTACTCCTGTACTATTGATGCTGCATATGTAGCAATATGCAGCATCAATAGTAATGATAAAAATAATAAAAATTGGTTATACTCACCCTCTCTGATGTTCGGATCTCCTGGGCGCTGCACCCGGCGGTCCGGTTCCAAAGATGCTGTGCCGAGAAAAACCTTCGTGACGTCACGGTCATGTGACCGCGGCGTCATCACGGTCCTGTGACCGCGACGTCACCACAGGTCCTGCTCGCACAGCAAACCGAAGACCGGACGGCCGCGGGCAGCGCTGAGAGGTGAGTATAACATCATTTTTTATTTTAATTCTTTTTTTTTTTTACACTATTTTATGCTTCCCAGGGCCTGGAGGAGAGTCTCATCTCCTCCACCCTGGGTACCACCCGCACATTATCCGCTTACTTCCCGCAACGTGGGCACAGCCCCATGCGGGAAGTAAGCGGTTCAATGCATTTCTATGGGTGCAGAATCGCTGCGATTCTGCACAAAGAAGTGACATGCTGCGGGTTTTAAACCGCTGCGTTTCTGCGAGGTTTTTCCCGCAGCATGTGCACAGCGGTTTGCGATTTCCATAGCGTTTACATGTTAATGTAAACGCTATGGAAACTGCTGCGGACCCACAGCATCAAAATCGCCACGGATCCGCGGTAAAAACCGCAAAGTGTGAACATGGCCTAACTCTTTTCACAAAACATTTACTTTAGACGCAATTTTTTTATTTTCACAAAATTTGTTGTTCAATTTCTCCTGAGTACACAGACACCCCTTATGTGGGCGAAATCCACTGTTTGGGCGCATGGCAAGGGCTCAGAAGGAAGGGAGCACTGTTTGACCTTTTGAATGCAAAATTGGCTGGAAACGATGGCGGGCACCAAACAGTGGAAACCCCCAATTCTAACTCCAACCCTAATACAGTCCTAAACGCAGCCCTAAGCCCAGCACACCCCTAACCCTTACCACAACCCTAACCCCTGCTCAAGCCCCCATGCAACCCTAACCCCAGCTCAAACCCCAACACTAACTGCAAATAATGGAAAAAATTATAAGTTTTTCATTTTATTATTTGTATGTAACTAACGGACTGACATAGAGTCGGTTTGATTTAATATTTTTTTTAATTTTGATCACTGTGACAGGGTTTATCACAGTGGTCAAAATGAACCAATAGGAAAAATCTCCTATTGTTACCAGGTACCGGGCAGCAGATCTCTGCGGGCACACTGCGCTTGTGCACACTTTTTTCTTCCAGGAAGGTGACGCTGAGGGGCAGGGGACGGAGCATGATGATCCGGGGATGGCTGTGGTATCGGGGTGTTCAGGGGACCCCATTTCTCTCTCCTCTGGTATGCAAGATCACATCAGAGGAGAGCGAAATAAATGGAAAACCAGACTTTTTTTTGTGTGTGATCGCTGGCATTCAGTGCCGTTAAAAAGCAGCGCTGAGGAATCGTCTTGTGTGCTCAGCTTCTGACTGTCCGGAAGTCCGAAGCGATTTCACAAGCTCCCAATGCAAGTCTATGAGATCCAGGAGGAGACTTGAATTGAAAAGTGACCTCCATTGTGCTCCATGAAACAGTGGAGCTGCAGTTAGGTCATAAATTGCTGGAGACTAAGGCCGGGATCACACATGCGAGAAATACGTCCGAGTCTCGCATGATAATACCCGGCATTGCCGCCGTCACTCAGGAGCGGAGCGTGTGGCTGCATGTATTTCTATGCGGCCGACGCTCCGCTCCTGAGTGACGGCGGCAATGCTGGGTATTACCATGCGAGACTCGGACGTATTTCTTGCATGTGTGATCTCGGCCCAGATGAAAAGGCCCGAAGGAGAGTATGAGATGGGGCGGGGGACTCTCATTTAAAGCACCACTCTAGTGGTGTAATATTAAAAAACACTGTAGTTGTGTGTTAAAAAGACAAATCATCACTTTTACTTTAAATATTCAGAGTTCAGGTTTATTAATCTTTCGGGCCAACCAACAGCCCTGTAGTTGTTCAATAATAAAATGAATAATTAAATATACTAAATTGCACACACAGAGTATAATTTTCTTGTGATAGTAGAGGTATGCTTTAGCTATCTGCAGGAAGTAGCATTTTCTTTGGACTGTGCACAGGGGTAGTTATAATTGTCATCTTTTCCAGTTTTCATTTTTGAAAATGTGACACCATCATTTCTATAGAGCAATTGCTAGACATGTTCTGCAATATGAGTGCTAGCACCAATATACAACCTTTCCAGGGAATTATTTTTTTTGTAAATATTGTGAAACCTAATGTGACATTCTTGGTAATCTTCATGGAGTGTAGCATACACTATTTTCTTTCCTGGGTACGTTTAATTGTGAATACAGATGTTCAGAATAAGTGAAGCTTCAAGAAATCACATGTTTATTCTTTGTTTGCTTGCTACTAATTACTTTAGTGTGAATGGAGCAAATGGGAAGTTGCATGCATGCGACGACCTGCTGGGAAGGGGTTAAAGGTAGGAACGTGAATATGAAAAACAACATGTTTCCTGTTTGCTGCAGGCTGCAAAGATGGTTGGAGTGAATCCTCTGTTCTCCCCTCCCTCTCTGTGCTCAGGAAATGTTTGGTCCTCACTGTGCTTTAAAATAAACCTGCAAAATGGTCTAGAGGCGGCTCTGTATGGCTTTGTGTTCTGGGGCAAGGAATTCATTGTGACTTCTGCTGCGACACAAACTCCGGTACTGATAACACAAAACATTTGCAGTCGAGTGATGAGCTGTCCTATAATACCTATAGTGGAACTTGGTTTTTTTTGTGTGTGATTTACTGTACTTTTTGTTTTTTTGCTTGGAAAATACAAGGCATTCTCTTTCTTGTCTTTAAGCTGTTACCAGTAGAACATTGCCTTTATCTCATTTGGTAAATTGTGAAATAATCGTCCATCAGTGCTCTGGCATCATGCAGAAGGGCATGTATGTGTGGATGTGTCATCTCTTCTGCTTGCAGCTCAAATCCGAAGACTTTGGGAGTGTTATGGGCGCTGTAGTAAGCGTTTTTCCATTGACTGCTCGCAGTACCGCTATCGGATCGGAATAGATGATGAATAGCATGATAGAGCTGTTGGAGGGAAAGATCTATCAAGGTTTAGAGACGTAGACAAGAGCTATGCAATTAAGAATCTGATTCGACTTGACGTGCCTAAGAAGAGGCAAGCTGCTTCTCTAACCTTGCTGTGATATCACTTGCTAAAAGACGTTAGTGACGCCATTCTGGGAGTGTTTCTTACCTAGACAAGGTTGTCAGGCCCACTGCATATGTGCTGGGCTTGGGTTTTTTCTTAAATATGTGGAATTTGTTAAAGTCTACCATTATATAAAGGTCTGACCTATGTGCTGTATTTAACATAATTTTATTATCCTGTGGTATATGCAGGACCTTTTAAAAGGAGAGTATTGTCATTTGCAGAATGAATGAAGTTTAATTGAAAAGGAATAGAAAAATTACAGAAACATATATTACATAGCTTTTCTTTAATCCAGTAAGTGTATTTCATCCTTTGACTGAATTTCTTACAGTGGGCTAACATTTTATCTCTTTATCCTGTGTTTTCAGTTCCTGTTTCCAATATACAATAATGACTCAATATATAATCAATTTAAAGGGTCTGTGTCATAAAGGCAACCCCAGCCTATATACAATGGGATATGTAGGAGGACCTGCAGTACATGACATGTGAACAGAGCCTTACTGTACAATTCTTCTGTTCATGTGCTCCGTTCCCTGTTAGATATTGAGGTACTCTGCGTTTTCTGATGAGCGACTGCTTGTTTATTTTTTTATCTTATTAACTGTCAGGGAATTAAAGGAGTTGTTTGTCTCCCCACACAGCAGAAAGGTGTAAGCAGTCGGCTTCCTATGCTCCCAAGAGCTCAATTTTAACAATTAAACCAATGATACTTCAAAAATTGATATTATGGCTTGTCTGATAAATGTATCTGCCAGTCTCCAAGGTTTTTTCTATCTAGTGCTCAATGCACAGCATAAGTCACATCGGGCCACATGAAAGCTGAATTATGTGATGTTTGGATTGCTGATCAAATATTGCTTGTGGCTTCATCATTTACTAAAGCTACTATCTAACCTTTCAGATGTTGGGATATACTCAATCATTCTTTCTCCATATACTGATGCCTCATTTATAATTACAGGATACTCTGCATTTATACAGTTGTTCTGCTGTATTTTTCCTTCATAGAAATGTTCCCAAATTTTCTTTGTTTCAGGGGTCTCTTTCTGACAGAAAAACAATTAAATTTTTGTTTGGCTATCACACTAAATGTATGTTACATTTTATGGCAATGTTATAGAAATTGTCCACTACTTGGACAATTTCTTCTTCTACCCCACGCTAAGGCTGGGTTCATACTGCGTTCTGGCATAACGCGGTGTAACACAGTCCGTTAACGCTGCCATTAACCCCTATTTCGGGCGCATCGCCAATGCATGCCATAATGGGCGTGTGCTAGCGATGTGCCGTCATTGAGTGATGGACCCTCGGACGCGGGCAGCAGCGTTTCCAGGTCTGTCACCGCTAGCGCAGATAGAGCATCTGCTAGCTCTATCTGCGCTAGTGCGATTGCATTTCGGCAGTTGAGTTAACGCAGTCCGTTTAACGCATGCGTTGAAAGGGCTGCTTTAATGCAATGTGAACCTAGCCTTAATAAAGCTTATACTCGCCTCCCGTGCTGACGCCATTCCCGTGGTGTCGATACTCCGTCTTTCAGGGCTCCTGTACTGTTGTTGTGACACATGACATCCGTGCCCAGTTAGCTCTGGTGTCACTGTACCCTTCTCCTGTCAAATTGAGCAGGAAGAGGTAGTCGGGGATCAGCTGCAGCCCAGACTTCCCCTTCATGTTTGGTTTATCCAAAGGCGGAGACTGTGGGGCTAGCGCTGATTGGGCACCAGGCATCACAAAAGCAGCACTGGAGCCCTTTTAACTTATTAGTGTACTACTACTTGTTGTGATGACTCTTATTTGTCCAAAATCAGGAAATTGTAATTCTGAAAAAAATATATATTTTTTTTTTGAGGGTATAGCAGCAAACGACTTATTTTTTTTTTCATTAGAATGTATATAAAATGTACGCCCATGGGAAATAAAATATTTTATTTAATAAGCCTGTACATGTACCAAGATCGCTGATACATTACTGTGATTTCACTATGATTGAGTGTGCTAGTCAGTCGGAAACCCACTGGTCACTGAAGAAAGAAACACCGGATAGAATAATATTTTCAAGGGTCAGCAAAGAAAATGTAAGGTCAGCAAGAAAAGAGATGCCAAGAGAATTCCTTATAGATTGTAAGCTAGCGGGCAGGGTCCTCATTCCTCCTGTACTTTGCAATGGTTTTATTGTCAGTCCCCATTTAATTGTAAAGCGCTGCAGAATATGTTGGCTCTATAGAAGTAAAATTATTTATTATTATGCCAAATCCCTGTTTTAAAAAGGGACATATAACTCCCATATAAACTGAAATCTGTGCATATATATATATATATATATATATATATATATATATATATATATATATATTGTGTGTATATATGTATGTATATATATATATATATATATGTGTGTGTGTGCTTGTATATCATGTATAGTCTCACTAACAATCTCACATGCTTAAGACTGTCGCTCAATATTTTTTTTTGTTGTTTTCTCCCTTCTAAAACTCATCTAAATGGAAAACACATTGTCTTCATTATGTGCCTGTATTGAATGAACCAAGTTGCCATGGAAACAGCCATCTGAGGCCTGGCTGATTCTAGGCCAGTGAATGGGGTTTGAGCAAATGCAGCACCTTCCTAACCAGAAGGGAACAATCGCTATTCATTCAAGCCAGGTTTAAGATCGGAAAATCTTGTTAGTGAGAAAAATGTAGATGAGTATGTCAGCTGAAGAAAATCATCTTGGACTATAACACGCCTCCATTTATTTATTTAGTTTTTTCTTTTTATTTTCTGGTATCGCACTTTGGTGCACATTAATACCACCTATCAATATTTTGGTGGCAGTGGGGTTACCTCAATAGGAGAATATTTTCCAGAATGTCCACTTCTCCATAAAATGAGACTGGCAGTGTTCCAGCTCGCTCAGCATCTGCGATTTTAATCCCGTTCGTGTTCAGCAATGGGTTGCAGATCTGTTCCTGCCTGGATGGTGCTCACTCTGAAGGGGTCAAAGCAATGAATGAACCAAGGATTGGGGTCCATTATCTCACTTAAAGGATGTATTCGGTCTTCTGCCAGAATGCAACCAACTTTCTATCTCACCTGTTTTGAAATAATTGGAAATAAAGGGAATTTTAGAAACTTTCATAATGGAAGACAAATCAACTGGAGAATGAAGGAACCACTTACATTTTTTTATTTCAAATGCATCCAAAATGTATGTGTGATCAGCACATGTTATTACGGTGACCGGTGATTATTCAGCTTTTTCCATTCCACTGCACTTCATTTAATCGATGCGGGAAAGGATCACTTTTTTAAGTGTTCTTTTATTTTTTTCTCTCTAAAAATCTATTACAGCATAACTTTTTGTCAGGTATAAAGATGGGAATCAGAAATTTGTTGTAAGCCACCATAGCCATAAAAAAGAAGTTCCAGCTCCGTGTGTAACCACAAAAACGCCATTCGTTGGTAAACATGAAAAATTGTTTAAATAGATGCTTTAACCCCTTAGTGGCCACCAATATGTATTTTTACTGACCTGCATTATAAGAGACTAAGGAGTACCAGGCGATAATTTTACTAAAAAAACAGTATAAATCTTTATTTAATGTGGTTTATTTTTTTTTTTTTAGTATTTAATAATGTAACCCATACTCCATGGAGGTACAGACAGGAAGAGAGGTAACCACCTCAGCAGTGCAAGGTATCAGGCACTTACAGTTATATGAAAAAGTTTGGGCACCCCTTTTAATCTTAAGCTTAATGTTTTATAAAAATTGTTTTTTTTGCAACAGCTATTTCAGTTTCATATATCTAATAACTGTTGGGCACAGTCATGTTTCTGCCTTGAAATGAGGTTTATTGTACTAACAGAAAATGTGCAATCTGCATTCAAACAAAACTTGACAGGTGCATAAGTATGGGCACCCTTATCATTTTCTTGTTTTAAATACTCCAACCTACTTTTTACTGACTTACTAAAGCACTTTTTTTGTTTTCTAACCTCATTGAGCTTTGAACTTCATAGCCAGGTGTATACAATCATGAGAAAAGCTACTTAAAGTGGCCACTTGCAAGTTGTTGTTTGAATCTCCTCTGAAGAGTGGCATCATGGGCTCCTCAAAACAATTGTCTAATGATCTGAAAACATAGTTGTTCAGTGGAAGGATACAAAAAGCTGTCTCAGAGATTTAGCCTGTCAATTTCCACTGTGAGGAACATAGTAAGGAAATGGAAGAACACAGGTACAGTTCTTGTTAAGGCCAGAAGTGGCAGGCCAAGAAAACATCAGAAAGGCAGAGAAGAAGAATGGTGAGATCAGTCAAGGACATTCCTCAGACCACCTCCAGAGAGCTGCAGCATCAACTAGCTGCAGATGGTGTCACTGTGCATCGGTCAATTATACAACGCACTTTGCACAAGGAGAAGCTGTATGGGAGAGTGATGCGAAAGAAGCCGTTTCTGCAAGCACGCCACAAACAGAGTTGGCTGAGGTATGCAAAAGCACATTTGGCGAAGCCAATTTCTTTTTGGAAGAAGGTCCTGTGGACTTATGAAACCAAGATTGAGTTGTTTGGTCATACAAAAAGGTGTTATGCATGGCGGCCAAAAAACACAGCATTCCAAGAAAAACACTTGCTACCCACAGTAAAATTTGGTGGAGGTTCCATCATGCTTTGGGGCTGTGTGGCCAATGCCGGCAGCGGGAATCTTGTTAAAGTTGAGGGACGCATGGATTCCTCTCAGTATCAGCAGATTCTTGACAATAATATTCATGAATCAGTGACAAAGTTGAAGTTACACAGGGGATGGCTCTTTCAGCAAGACAATGATCCAACACACCGCTCCAAATCTACTGAGGCATTCATGCAGAGGAACAATTACACTGTTCTGGAATGGCCATCACAGTCCCCAGACCTGAATATCATTGAACATCTGTGGGATCATTTGAAGAGAGCTGTCCATGCTCGGCGACCATCAAACTTAACTGAACTGGAATTGTTTTGTAAAGAGGGAATGGTCAAAAAATACCTTCATCCAGGATCCAGGAACTCATTAAAAGCTACAGGAAGCGACTAGAGGCTGTTATTTTTGCAAAATGAGGATCTACTAAATATTAATGTCACTTTTCTGGTGGGGTGCCCATACTTATGCACCTGTCAAATTTTGTTTGAATGCAGATTGCACATTTTCTGTTAGTACAATAAACCTCATTTCAAGGCAGAAACATTACTGTGTCCAACAGTTATTAGATATATGAAACTGAAATAGCTGTTCCAAAAAAAACAATTTTTATAAAACACTAGCTGAAGAGCCCGGCGTTGCCTTGGCATAGTAAATATTTGTGGTTAGTTATAGCACTTCACTTCTCTTATTTTTCCATCACGCCTCTCATTTTCTCCCTCACATCTTTCATTTTCTCCCTCACATCTCTCATTTTCTCCCTCACTCCTCTCATTTTCCCCCTCAGTCCTCTTATTTTCTCCCTCACTCTTCTCATTCCCCCCTCACTCCTCTCATTCCCCCCCTCACTCCTCTCATTCCCCACTAACACTTGTCATTTCGACCTCACATCTGTCATTTTCCGATCACTCCACTATTTTCCCTCATTCCTCTCATTTCGTACTCACACCTTTTCATTTTCACCTCACACCTCTCATTTTCACCTCACACCTCTCATTTTCCCCTCAGTATATACATGTTTGTCATCTCCCTTATATATAGTATACACCTGTATGTCATCTCCTATATATAGTATATACCTGTATGTCATCTCCTGTATATAGTATATACCTGTATGTCATCTCCCCTGTATATAGTATATACCTGCTGTATGTCATCTCCTCCTGTATATTGTATATACCAATGTGTCATCTCCTCCTGTATATAGTATATACCTGTATGTCATCTCCTCATGTATATAGTATATAGCTGTATGTCATCTCCTGTATATAGTATATACCTGTATGTCATCTCCTGTATATAGTATATACCTGTATGTCATCTCCCCTGTATATAGTATATACCTGCTGTATGTCATCTCCTCCTCTATATACCTATGCCATCTCCTCTTTTATATAGTATATTAAGCTTAAGATTAATAGGGGTGCCCAAACTTTTTCATATAACTGTATACTATAGTCATAATGCAAAAACAAGACCACAGAAAAAAGATGCCCCCATATCAATGACATAAACACATCACACAGGATAATACCTGAAAAGTGAAAGGGGACAAGCTTACCCAGGTCTGTGAGATACAGAGGTGATCACCCCAAGGACGGATATCAGCCCTGATGCACGTTTTGCTGGCACAAACGCAGCTTTCCCCTTCAAAAAGTCAAATGATGCTCCTTCCCTTCCAAGCCTTGCTGTGCATCCAAACAATAGTTTTCCCCTTCATATGAGGCACATACTCAGGAGAAATTGCACAACAAATTCTATGGTGCAATTTCTCCTGTTACCTTTATGAAAATGCAAAATTATTTTTTTTATTTTCACGGCTCAACGTTATAAACTTCTGTGTGCTCACCATTCATTTAGCTAAGTTCCCTGAGGGGTCTAGTTTTCAGAATTATGTCACTTGTGGATTTTCACTGTTGAAGCACATCAGGGGCTGTCCAAGCAAACTCAACATGGTGTTCGCTAATTGTTCCTTCCGAGCTCTGCCGTGCGCCCAAAGAGTGGTTTTCCCCCACATTTGGGGTATCGGCATGTTCAGGAGAAATTGTGCAACAAATTTTGGAGTCCATTTTTTCCTGTTACCCTTGTGAAAATAAAAAAAATTGTGTCTAATGTAAAATGTTTGTGAAAAAGTTAAATGTTCTTTTTTTTCCCACATAATAAACTTCTTGAATATGGTTTTGAGTAGGGTTGAGCGAAACGGGTTGGCCATTTTCAGAAGTCGCCGACTTTTGTGTGGGGTCGGCCATGAGGTCGGCGATCTTCTGAATCTGGTATCGGAATTCCGATCCCGAGTTCCGATATGTTTGCAATATCGGAAATCGGTATCGGAATCCATATTTAAGTGTAAAATAAAGAGTTAAAATAAAAAATATCGCTATACTTACCCTCTGACGCGCCCTGGTACTAACCGGCAGCCTTTCTTCCTTCGAATCAGCGCTTGCAGGACCTTGCGGTGACGTCGCGGCTTGTGATTGGTCGCGCGACCGCCCATGTGACCGCTCGCGCGACCAATCACAAGCCGCGACGTCACCGCAAGGTCCTGCAAGCGCTGATTCTTAGGAAGGAAGGCTGCCGGAAAGAAGCAGGGCGCGTCCGAGGGTGAGTATATACCTAATAGGAATATACTCACCCTCGGACGCGCCCTGCTTCTTTCCGGCAGCCTTCCTTCCTAAGAATCAGCGCTTGCGGTGACATCGCGGCTTGTGATTGGTCGCGCGAGCGGTCACATGGGCGGTCGCGCGACCAATCACAAGCTGCGACGTCACCGCAAGGTCCTGCTAGCGCTGATTCGGAGGAAGGAAGGTTCCCGGTTAGTACCAGGGCGCGTCCGAGGGTGAGTATAGCGATATTTTTTATTTTAATTCTTTATTTTACACTTAAATATGGATTGCAGGGCCTGAAGGAGAGTTTCCTCTCCTTCAGACCCTGGGAACCATTGGAAATCCAATGCACTGCATTGGGTTTCGAGTTTCGGCCAACCCCGACCCCGACTTTTTTATAGGATCGGCCGATTTCACTGAAACCCGACCCGATCCTATAAAAGTAAAAGTCGCTCAACCCTAGTTTTGAGCACATTCACTTCAAATGTGATGTAGTCTCTAAAAAAAAAATGGTTTTGTAAATTTTGTTGGACAAATGAGAAATCGCTGGTCAACTTTTAACCCTTATAACTTCCTTAAAAAAAATAATGTTTTAAAAATTGTGCTGATGTAAAGTAGACATATAGGAAATGTTATTTATTATCCATTTTGTGTGACATATTTCTCTGATTTAAGGACATAAGAATGCAATTCTAATTTTTCCTCATTTTCGCCAAATTTCCGGGGTTTTTTTTACAAATAAATAAATGCAAGTCATCTCAAAGACATTTTACCACTCTCATGAAGTACAATATGTCACGAAAAGAACGATCTCCGAATCAGTGGGTTCTAGTGAAGCGTTCCAGACCTCAGAAAGTGACATTAATCAAAATTGTAAAATTGGCCTGGTCATTAACATGCAAACCACCTTGGGTGACAAAGGGGTTAAAAAGGTGGTTCCTACAATGTATAATTTGCCCATCGATTTAAACCTTTTAAGTATTTCTGTAAATACCTTATGTTGTCATATATGCTTGTTAGCGGCACTATCACTGCTCACTCAGTCACGATCACATGAGCCCATCTGCAGCCGCTACTGACATTCGCTGATGTCACGTCAACTTCTGGACTTCCTTGATTCAACCAGATGGTACCCACTCGTACGCACCCCCCTGATTGGGCTGGGTGTTGTTTCACTGCACGGCACAGCCCTGCTTCCATTGCGCACTTGCTGCAAATGAAAGCAGAGCACAGAGGGAAAGCGCTCACTGGATACTGGGCTGTGACGTGTGGCTGTGTATTACAGTCAGGACCTGCATCTAACAATCATGATCGAAACTCTGCCTGCGATTTTTAACCTTTTAAATGTTGCTGTCAGTTTCTGACAGCAGCATTTAATGCATGCCGTCGTTTTCATCAGCTGACATGTGCCCGCAATAGGCGCGGGCAGAATTGTGATCCGCCCGCACCTATTAACTAGTTAAATACCGCTGTCAAACTCTGACAGCGGCATTTAACAAGCGCTTCCGGCCATCTGGCTGGAAATGCACGCACTGCTGACCCCGTCACGTGATCGGGGGTCAGCGGTGCGTTGGCATGACAACCAGAGGTCTCCTGAAGACCTCTATGGTTGTTGATGCCAGATTGCTATGAGCGCCACCCTGTGGTCGGTGCTCATAGCAATACTGTAATTCTACTACATCCCTCAAAAAATAAGCCCTCACATGGCCATATTGACTGAAAAATAAAAAAGTTATGGCTCTTGGAAAAACGGGAGCGAAAAACAAAAACACAATAACGAAGAAGGGCTGCGGCACAAAAGGGTGAAGGTGAACTTCAAGCTCAAGGAACATCAGTGTCAGATTGCACCATCCGTTGTTGTATGAGCCAAAGTGGACTTCATGGGAGACGACCAAGGAGGACACTATTGTTGAAAAAAATCATTAAAAAGCCAGACTGGAATTTGCCAAACTACATGTTGACAAGCCACAAAGCTTTCTGGAGAATGTCCTATGGACAGATGAGACAAAAATTGAACTTTTTGGCAAGGCAAATGAGCTCTGTGTTCACAGACCAGAAAATGAAGCATATCACGAAGAGAACACTGTCCCTACTGTGAAACATGGTGAGGCTCTGTTATGTTCTGGGACTGCTTTGCTGCATCTGGCACAGGGTGTCTAGAATCTGTGCAGAGTACAATGAAATCTCAAGATTATCAAGGGATTCTAGACAGAGATGTGATGCCCAGTGGCAGAAAACTTGGTCTCAGTCGCAGGTCATGGGTCTTGCAAGAGGATAATGACCCAAAACACAGCTAAAAACACCCAAGAATGGCTAAGAGGAAACATTGGAATATTCTGAAGTGGCCTTCTATGAGTCATGTCCTAAATCCTATTGAGCATCTTTGGAAAGAGCTGAAACATGCCGTCTGGAAAAGGCAACCTTGAAACACGAGACAGCTGGAGCAGTTTGCGGAGGAGTGGGCAAAAATACCTGTCGAGATGTGCAGAACTCTCATTGACCGTTACAGGAATCGTTTGATTGCAGTGATTGCCTCAAAAGGTTGTGCAACAAAATATTAAGCTAAAGGTACCATTATTTCTGTACAGGCCCATTTCATAAGTTTCATTTTTTTTTTAAAAATTCAGTGGAAGCATGGTTGAAAATCAATGTCTGACTTTCATTTGTTAAAGGGGTTGTCCACTACTTTCAATAACCCCCCAATGTACCCCCCGGGGCCCCTAATGAATTGTGTAATTACCTTCTGTTGCCGTTTTCGCCTGTGAGCGGCGCTATTCTGGCTGCTGAGTCCGGGTCACATGACCCCCAGGCTGCAGCCGCCGCTCATTTCCGCCGACGTCACGTCAATTTCCAGATTCTGGAAATTGACGTGACGTCAGCAGCAGGCGTGACCAGCCCCCACAGTCAGCAGTCACTCATCAAGAGTGACTGGGCTGTGGGCGGTACTGGGGGGGCAGGCGGGGCTGTGCTGGGGGCGGGCGGGGCTGTGTGTGCTCACTGCTGCTGGGATCTGCGGGCGGGGCTGTGCTGCGGTCGCCGGGGGGCTGCGTGCCGGCACCGGTATGTGCCGGTGTCAGCATGCCGGCGCCGGTGTCTGCGGGCCGGTGCCGGGGGTCTGCGGGCCGGCGCCGGGGGTCTTCGGGCCGGCGCCGGTGTCTGCGTGCCGGCGTCAGTATGTGCGGACCGGCGCCGGTGTCTGCCTGCCAGCGCCGGTATGTGTGTGCCGGCGCTGGGGTCCGCTGCGGGGGGTGGTTGTGTGTGTGTGTAGGCATCGTCCGATGCGTATTCCTACGCCCCTGTGAGAAAATAGTCCCTAGTCTCACTATTGGCATTGCTGGGTGAGACATTTTCCCATGCAGCAAATGCCATAAAGTGAGACCAGTGAACTAGAGTAACCTCAGTGATGCACTGCAGGAGCCATTGTCTCCTGTCAGTGTGTCACTGAGGGTCCTATAGAGCAGTGACATCACCCGATGTCACTGTTCTATAGGGGAGATCGTCGTAGGACACTTCTTTATTAATTGGACTACGGCGGAAAAGTAGTGTACGGTTTATTATTTTACTTTTTTTTGCAGGCGCTGAAGTATGGTAAGTATGGTTAAATGAAGAATATTAAAATACTTTTTTCCAAATGTGTGTGTGTTTTATTAACCCTTTCTTACTATTCGATTAATAATGGATAGGCGTCTTATTGATGCCTCTCCACTATTAACCCGGCTTAGTGTCACCTAACAATAGCTAGGTGACATTAACCCCTTATTACCCCATATCCCACCGCTACTCGGGAGTGGGAAGAGAGGGGCTAAGTGCCGGAATTGAGATGCGCCATTTCTGGGGCGGCTGTGGACTGGTATTTGTAGCCGGGGGGGGGGGCGCAATATCCATGGCCCCTCTCTAGGCTATGAATATCAGCCCGCAGCTGTCTGCGTAGCCTTTCTGGCTATAAAATATAGGGGGACCCCACGTCATTTTTTTTGGCGGGGTCCCCCTATTTTAATAGCCAGTAAAGGCTACACAGACAGCTGCGGGCTGGTATTCATAGCAGGCTACAAATATTGGCCCCGGCCGTCTGCTTTCCCCCTCTGGCGCAGAAAATTGCGCGGGAGCCCACGCCGTTTTTTTCCGCTTTTTTTTTTTTTCAACGCTCATTAAGACCTCTTTAACTCTTGCGTCGGTACGAGTCCGTCACTATGAATCGGGCCGGCATACCGACGCACGTTGTGAAATTTGTGCACGACGTGGGCAGCGGATGCAGTTTTTCAACGCATCCGCTGCCCATTCTGAAGTGCGGGGAGGAGGGGGTGGAGTTTCTGCCGCGCATGCGCGGTAGAAAATGGCGTACGCGACGGCCAAATTTTTTTTCACTTGAACGTTTTTTCGTGCCGACGGTCCGCCAAAACACGACGGATCCGTTGCACGACGGAGGCGATGTCTTGCCATCCGTCACGATCCGTCGCTAGTACAAGTCTATGGGTGAAACGCATCCTGCGAGCACATTTGCAGGATCCGTTTTTTTGCACCGGATCGTTTTTTTCCGCCAGATCCGTTTTTTTCAACCGGATCCGTTTTTTTCTGCCGGATCCGTTTTTTTTCCATTGGATGTTTTTTTTCCCGCCAGATCTGTATTTTCTCATAGAGTTGTATTAGCGCCTGATGGCCACACGTTTAATCTGTTTTTGCAGGATCCGTCAAAAAAGCTGTCTCCGCCGGACGGAAAACATATACAGAAGAACGGTTTTTCGGTGTGTCGAAAAAATGCACAGCGACGGATCTAGCAAAAAACGGATGAAACGTGTGGCCATCAGGCGCACTCCGGCGCTAATACAACTCTATGAGAAAAAAAGTATCTGGCGGAAAAAAACGATCAGGTGGAAAAATCGGATACGGCGGAAAAAAACAGATCCGGCGGAAAAAAAACGGATCCTGCAAATGTGCTCGCAGGATGCGTTTTGTACCCATAGACTTGTAATCGCGACGGCTGGCCACACGTCGCGTCCGTCGTGCAACGGATCCGTCGTGTTTTGGCGGACGCGACGCACAAAAAAGTTCAATGCAACTTTTTTTGTGCGACGTGTCTGCCATTTCCGACCGCGCATGCGTGGCTGGAACTCCGCCCCCTCCTCCACGCTCATCACAATGGGCAGCGGATGCGTTGTAAAACTGCATCCGCTGCCCACGTTGTGCTAAATTTAGCATAACGTCCGTCGGTACGTCTGGCCGACGGATTGCGACGGCCCCGTACCGACGCAAGTGTGAAAGTAGCCTTACATCTGAATTTGCTGAGTATAATGCAGCCACCCCAGAGTATAATGTAACCCCCCAAAGAATATAATGCAGCCCCCCCATAGAGTATGATGCAATCATCCCTCATAGAATATAAATATAATACAGCCTCCCATAGAATATAATGTAGCCCCGAATAGAATAGAATGCAGCCCACCTCCCCATAGAATATAATGCAGCCCCATCAAAGAGTATGATGCAATCATCCCTCATAAAATCTAATACAGCACCCCATAGAATATAATGCAGCCCACCTCCCTATAATATATAATGTAACCCCCATAGAATATAATGCAGCCCCCCATAGTATATAAGACAGCCTCCCCCATAGAATATAATATACCCCCCATAGTATATAAGACAGCCTCCCCCATAGAATAGAATATACCCCCGCAATAGTATATAACACAGCCACATAGTATATAACATGGCCTCCCCCATAGAATATAATATACCTCCCATAGTATATATCAACGCCCGCATATAATATAGCACAACTTGCATAGTATATAGCACAGCCTGCATAATATAGCACAGCCCGCGTAGTAGTATACAGCACAGCCCGAATCGTAGTATATACATCACAGCCCGCGTAGTAGTATACACAGCACAGCCCGCGTAGTAGTATACACAGCACAGCCCACACAGTGGTATATACACAGCACAGCCCACACAGTGATATATACACAGCACAGCCCACACAGTGATATATACACAGCACAGCCCACACAGTGGTATATACAGCACAGCTCACACAGTGGTATATACACAGCACAGCCCACACAGTGGTATATACACAGCACAGCCCACACAGTGGTATATACAGCACAACCCACATCTCATCCCCCCGATAATGGCTCCACAGTCCAGTAAAAAAAAAACAACACTCTCCTCACCTTTCCTCTTGCCCGCGCTGCTCCTGTCTCCTGTCTCGGCGGCTGCAGTCTGCCCGGGACACAGCAGGTGTGCGATGATATGACGTCATCGCGCACCCGCAGTGTCAGAGGCAGAGCGGGGAATGATGGGAGAGGGAGCGTCAGCGGACGCTCTCTCCTCCATCATTGCATTGAACTATACCGGCGTCATAGATGCCGGTACAGTTGAATGCGGCGGCGGCACTGGCGGGAGTAGGGGGGAAAGAGTGCAGCGGCCCACTACTGGCACCGGCCCTTCTGGCATTTGCCAGAAGTGCCCGATGGCCAGTCCGGCCCTGGTCACCGCCCACACACTTCCCTTCTCCTGAACTGCAGTGTTTCTCGGACCCACATCCGCAACAAAACTGCAGATATTTTTTACATCTCAATGAAAGTCTAAGGCCGGAGTCACACTACAGCGAGATACGGCCGAGTCTCGCAGGTTAAATACAAGCTCTGGCACCGGTACTCCGGAGTGGAGCGTGCGGCTCCATGTATTGTTATGCGGCCGCACGCTCCGCTCCAGAGTGCCGGTGCCAGAGCTTGGTTTTAACCTGCAAGGCACGGCCGTATCTCGCTGTAGTGTGATCCCGGCGTAAGGGTGCAGAAACGCTGCAGTTCGGCACAAAAGAAGTGACATGCGGCGGAGAAAAAAAAAGCTGCGTTTCGGTGCGGCCTTTTCCGCAGCATGTGCACAACAAGTCTGCGGCTCCCATAGACTTACATTGTTTGTGCACAACACTGTGGATTTAATGCAATTCCGTACTGCAAAAAACGCTGCGGATCTGCAGTCAAATCCACAACGAGTGCACACAGTCTTAGCATTTAGTGAACCTAGCAAAAATTTTTTTCACATTTTCTGTTACACAACATGCTAAAACCAATGGTGTCGTTCAAAAGTAGAACTTGTCCCGCAAAAGATAAGCCCTCACACGGCCATATTGACAGAAACATTATGGCTCTGGAAAGAAGGGGAGCGATAAACGAAAAAAGCTCCAGGGGTGAAGGGGTTTAGAAACATGGATATGGATATATCTATGGAAATATATATATATATATTTGTATGTATCTATCTATCCCATATCTATCTAATTCTATCTATCTGTCTGTCTGTGTCTATCTATCCCACATCTATCTATCCCACATCTATCTATCTATCTATCTAATATCTATCTAATATCTATCTAATATCTATCTATCTAATATCTATCTAATATCTATCTATCATCTATCTATCTAATATCCATCTATCTATCCCATATCTATCTATCTATCTATCTCTGTGTGTAATGGAGTGTGGGTTGGACAATTGTAAAAGAGGAGTTGGACAGAAATTACATCACAAATCTTTTTGGAGGGAGAGGAGGGAGGGGTTTGGGTGTGTTTTGGAGTGGGTGTGCTAGGTTCGGGCATAGTGGCCTGTGCAAAGCATCATGGAACTTGTAGTATTAGAGCACAATAAAGGTACCGTCACACTGGACGATATCGCTAGCGATCCGTGACGTTGCAGCGTCCTGGCTAGCGATATCGTCCAGTGTGACAGGCAGCAGCGATCAGGATCCTGCTGTGATATCGCTGGTCGGGGCAGAAAGGCCAGCACTTTGTTTCGTCGCTGGCTCTCCCGCTGACATCGCTGAATCGGCGTGTGTGACGCTGATTCAGCGATGTCTTCGCTGGTAACCAGGGTAAACATCGGGTTACTAAGCGCAGGGCCGCGCTTAGTAACCCGATGTTTACCCTGGTTACCATCGTTAAAGTAAAAAAAACAACCACTACATACTTACCTACGGCTGTCTGTCCCCGGCGCTCTGCTTCTCTACTCTGGCTGTGAGCGCCGGGCAGCCGGAAAGCAGAGCGGTGACGTCACCGCTCTGCTTTCCTGTCGCTGTGCTTACACAGGGCAGAGAAGCACAGCACCGGGGACAGACAGCGGTAGGTAAGTATGTAGTGGTTGTTTTTTTTACTTTAACGATGGTAACCAGGGTAAACATCGGGTTGCTAAGCGCGGCCCTGCGCTTAGTAACCCGATGTTTACCCTGGTTACCGGCATCGTTGGTCGCTGGAGAGCTGTCTGTGTGACAGCTCTCCAGCGACCAAACAGCAACGCTGCAGCGATCCGGATCGTTGTCGGTATCGCTGCAGCGTCGCTTAGTGTGACGGTACCTTAACTCAGGAGAAAGGAAGTTGTCGATTAACCCCATGAGAGTTGAATCCAGCACTGAGGATGTGCTGCTACAGCATGATAACAGGTAATATTGCTAAAATAAACACAGTAGATGTTTTCAGTGGCACATAATAGCAAGATTTATGAAAAAAAAAAAAAAAACTTTATAGTAGTGGACAACTTCTTTAATTTTCATAGATTTTTTATTTATTACTTTTGTCAGATTCAAGTTATTTCTGTGACCATTGAGGGTTTTTCTGTCATTAAACGAGGACTGCCAACAATTTTGACCATGTGTGTCTATAAATAATTAAAAGTTCAAATCACCCCACTTCCCCACTTAAAAAAATTAAATACATATATGTGGTATTGCCACGTTCAGAGAAATTTGATCTATCAAAATATAAAAACAACCCAATCGGTAAACACCGAAAACGGAAAAAATTCAAGAACGTCAAAATTACTTTTTTTTTTGCCACCACAATTCCACAAAAAAATGCTGTAACAAGCTAACAAAAAGTCACATCTGTCCCAAAATGGTACTAATTAGTATGTCGTCTCGCCCCGCAAAACATAAGCTATCATACAGCTCCATCGTATGACAAATAAAAATGTTACGGGTCTCGGAACATGGTGACACAACTCCAAAAGTTTTTTGCAAACTTCACATTTGTTTTTCACCACTAAAATAATAAAAAAGTGACATGTTTGGTATCACCATAATCGTGAAAACAATTCACAAAAACAAAGGTAAAAATTGATACAATTTCACCTGACTTGGATTTTGTTTCCCTTTTTCGAGTACACTATGTGGTAAAATGAATGGTGTTATTCAAAAGTACATCTCGTCCCCGCAAAAAACAAGCCCTCATTTATCTATGTGGACAGAAGAATAAAAGTGTTAAAACTCTGGGAAGAAGGGGAGGAAAAAAGGGAAACAAAAATGGTCTGCTGTGTGAAGGGATTAATGCCATGTACACACATTCAGTATTTGGTCAGTATTTTACATCAGTATTTGCAAGCCAAAACCAGGAGTGGGTGATAAATACAGAAGTGGTGACGGGTGTCTATTATACTTTCCTCTGACTGACTGTTCCTCTCCTGGCTTTGGCTTACAAATAGTAATGGAAAATACTGACCAAATACTGCTAGTGTCCTAATGATATAAATACTGTGAAAACCACTTTAACATCCCACAAATCTCTTCTATATCATAAGGTATTGGAGGCTCTAAGGTGGTTCGCTGTTAGGCCAAATTCACACATCCATGTGTTGTGGTACAGAGCGTGTGTTGCACGTCTCATGACTAAATAGTAAGAGCACATGACGCTCTCATATTGCAATCACAGTTCTCATACCCATCGTCCTTGAAAAAAACAAAAAAAACAAAACTGTCCGATATTGGTCCTGAAAAGTGGGACGAGTGTCATACAAGTGTCATGCGATTTTCATGCCAGTACAATCCGATTTTTAACACTTAGCATCTGAATTACATCCAATTCATATGTGAATACAATCCGATTGCAATGCGATTTTAACATGAGCTTTTATATACAGCAATTCTGTCATTTATACATCGTTTTCAAAGGAATAATTCTTCAAGATACGTGTGTGTGTGTATATATATATATATATATATATATTAGATTAGATATATAAATATATACAGATATAAATAAATGAGTGAGATATACAATCAGTACTTTGTGTGTGTAGTGTACTGTACATGACCAAAACAGTGCTGATAATGTCTGTAAAGCGCTGTGAAGTTAATGGTGCTATATAAGTGAGTAAAAAATAAATAAAAGGCTATTAATCCCAGCTCACAGCTGTATAGCCTCTACTGGTGATTAAAATGGGCCCCCTATAATTAATACCCAGCAAAGGCTAGGCAGAGAGCTGCAGGCTGATATTAATAGGCTAAGAAGAGGCCATGGATATTGGTCCCCTCCCAGACTAAAAAACATCAGCTCTCAGCCGCCCCAGAAATGCCACATCCATAAGATGCGCCAGTTGTGGCGCTTAGCCTCGCTCTTCCCACTTACCCTGGTGCATTGGCAAGTGGGGTGATAGTCGGGGTTGATGTCAAGCCCAGGCATTAGTAATGGAGAGGCGTCTGAGACGCCGCCATTACTAACTCCATAGTCAAATTATTAAAAAAATGCATCCAGAATAAAGTCCCTTATTTGAAATAATGACACAGACTCCTTTATTGAATCTACATTTACCAAAAACACTTTTGAGCATGTACATATAGTGCACCACAGATTTATCTAATCTAAAAGACGAGATCCTTAGATCAGGAACAGACATTTATAGGACATTTCATAACTTTGCTAAATTCTTATAAAAACATATACCGCACATCCTGCACTGAACTACTGAACCCAATTTATTATATATTTTAGGAGTCCATTTTATACCGACTCTTAACTCCATTGAAATGGACACTGACTCTGACTCCACAGTCATGCTAAGGCCTGTAACATTCTGACCATCCCACAGTCCTACCCCACATTTTTTGCAAATGTTTATTTTCTTAGATTATTAAATGGGTTGTACAGGATTTGAAAAACATAACTGATTTATTCCCGAAACAATACCACACCTATCCAGTATTAGCTCAGCCCCATTCCCTTTCAAGAAGTGGAGCTGAAATACCAAATACAACTCATGGACTTGTTGTTTCAGAGAATGCAGCCATTTTTTCTAATACTTTAGTGTATGTCAAATGCATTAACTTTGTAAATAAATTTCAATATTTATTATGCATTAAATGGCTTTCCTAAGATTTTTAAAAGCTTAAGGAATGTAATATCATAAATGGCCATCAGTTACCTTGGAGTCTCCCAACATTACAATGTCGCTGTTCAGAGGTTCCATCAGCTTGCAATGAAGATGTCTGTTTGTACAGCGCCGGCACCCCTGCATGAGTCCCCTTACTCCTCTCAGCAGAGACGCTGACGTGTTCACTCACCTGTCCATGCTGCTTCGGGCCCCGCCGTTTCTGTCTCCTCCCAGGGCCTGCGCACAGCACACAGGTTTCCTGGCGGAATGATTTGGGCGCGCACTCCATGCTTCTTAAAGGGGCAGTCCACGCTTCTGAAAATGTTCCCAGCCAATGGGTGGGAGATATTAGGTATTTAATGTACCTTCCCCAACTGGAGGGTGCCTATACAATGTTAATACCAGTGAGTTTCTGATAACCCATTTGTAACATCCCTGTACCTGTGCGCTCTGAAGCTGATCCTGTCCGTTCCATTTACCTGACCCTGTCCGCCCTGCCTGCACCTGATCCTGTCTGTCCTGCTGCACCAATACCTGAACCCGCCCTACCTGGACCAAGTCATGTTCCTAATCTGTCTGAACCAGCATCTGTCAACCTGCACTTGTGATCTCTTAACTGTGGCTGTCCCGTGTTTCTGCACCTGTCTTGCCTGTGCCTGATCCTGCACCTGTCTGCCAGCCGTATTCCTTCAGATAACAAGTTCCTGGCCTGTTATGCTTCTCTGCCCCTTTGGTAGTCAGCTGCCACGGCTCTGGGGTCTGTCCTGGAGTAGCACTTGGCGTCCACCTGGGCTAAAGTCTTACCACACCATCAGGACCTCCAGTGAAGAACCAGGTGTTTTTCTTAGTCATGCCCCTCCAGGCTCTCTCCGGACTATGGCACAGTGGTTCCGCAACCACGTGCTTAACAATGTCCAACAGTCATGTGATCTCTGCATGCAATCATCTAAGTTTTTCTACACTCACCTGAATTCCATCACACTGTAGAATGAAATAGCAGAAAAGAATGTTGGGACTATAAGCTGATCAGCCTGCGGATTTGTGATTTCTGCTCTGGAAATAATATAGCCTGTAACTGTGCATCACTAATGTAATGAATTCACAAAGAGAATCACTTTCTTCAGGCTCAAAGGTGTAATTTTAGGCACTTAGACATCATAAGCATGTTATCTTGTTTCAGCGCAAGTTTTACACCTTAGTCATGAAGCAAGTTTAAAGGGAATTTGTCAGCCCAAACTGACAGTCTAAACCAGGGGTCCCCAACCTGTAGCTCAGGAGCCACATATGGCTTGCGGTCCCATGAATTGTGGCTCGCAGCTGTCTGCCAGCTTAGTGCATTAGCTCTAGAATTAGTAAACTGGTATGAAGAGCACTTCTCAATATGGTGAACTTTGTGAGTAGCCCTGCAGAGAAGAGCAAATCTGGGTACACATCTACTGGTCTTGGGGGTTTAGAGATAATTTAAAGGGACACTGTCACCTGAATTTGGAGGGAACAATCTTTAGCCATGGAGGCGGGGTTTTTGGGTGTTTGATTCACCCTTTCCTTACCCGCTGGCTGCATGCTGGCTGCAATATTGGATTGAAGTTCATTCTCTGTCCTCCGTAGTACATGCCTGCACAATGCAATCTTGCCTTGCGTAGGCGTGTACTATGGAGGACAGAGAATGAACTTCAATCCAATATTGCAGCCAGCGGGTAAGGAAAGGGTGAATCAAACACCCGAAAAGCCCGCCTCCATGGCTGAAAATTGTTCCCTCCAAATTCAGGTGACAGAGTCCCTTTAAGTATGGTACGCTGGAGACAGGATGATACTACCGGTCAGAGGAGGTGCTTGAAGCTGGATGTGACTGTGTTGGGAGTTTGTGATGGGAGAATGCTGAATGGGGGTTTGGTGGGAACCCCTAGGTCTTGGTATACTGCTTCAGGGTGATTTGTGTGGAAAAGCTTTGGTTATCATTATACCCGTAATGGGGGCTTTGGTTGCCACTACAGTGAGGGGGGACAGGAGCTGGATGTGGCTCATGACCCTCTTGCAGAGCTGAATGTGGCTCTCAAGCTCAGAAAGTTTAGGGACCACTGGTCTAAACTATGCACATCTTGTAGAAGATATAGCCTTATAAAAATTGCACCTCTGGTGTTCTAATTGGTTTGTTCACTGTCCTTGGGTTCTACGCTGGGTCTTCGCCACTACTGCTGATGTCTGTTATTGGCTGCAGTGCTCACATCTGTCTACTTTGTGGCAGCCAATCTGTGAGTTCAGCGGCTCTGCGGTTCCGTCTATACAAGTAGTCGCTGAGCTTTGTGATTGTCTGCCACTCGGTCAACATGACGTAATCGCTGCAGCCAATATCTGACAATAGGTGCAGTGGTGGAGACTTAACAGTGGACTGGGGGATTAGCGTAAAGCGCAGTTTGTATTTTGTAACCTCTTTTAACATATATGCCAGTTATAGCTCCGGGTGCATCCTTGATGTGGACAAAAAGCTCAGTGCTCATTTCTGCCCCCTAGTTTTGCATGCCTCCCTCACTTTGGCTTACCTGTAGTGATTGCTGAGGAAAGACAGGTTAAGCTAGTGTTGTCAGCCACCAACAGGGGAGGCAAGGACAGCAAAAAGTGGGCAGAACAGTGCACCCTAGTTAGCATATTTAATTAATTTCTGCAGAACAGAGGCAGTGATTACAACACCAAAGTGCGATGTGTGGGTTTGTGTTTAGTTCATACGGTCACTTAGGGCTTGTTCATGTGAGACACTAAATCTGTAGAAAAATTCTGTACCCTGCTCCATATCACATGGACAGGGGAGGTGTGCGAGCGGTGTGAGCACCATGTGCCATATAACATATAGCAATGTGATATTTGCGGAGTTGCAATCAAGGTGCCCTTTCTGCAGTAGAAGGGGAGATGATCAAGCCAACAGCTAATTATAGGAACTCGGGACAGAAAAAAACGTTATCTTGGGACGCACTAGCTGGAGATGGAATATGTCAGATTGTAATTAATTCTGCTCCCTGGTCTCACGTTGGCTGCGTGCGAATACAGGGTGCTACCAGGGAGAATACATAATTAGCAGACACATACTACAAACACTAGAAGCTTCACATCTGGAGCCACACAGTCATAGAAACCCACCACAGCTTCCTGGGTTTTGTTTTTTTATTTTGGAAATTTTAATTATTTCACTATGCTGAAACAGGTAGCTCATGCTTCATCCACCTATCTACCCAGTGTAGATTACCAAATGTCTCCACTGATTTCTACAGTGTATTTGTGTGCCATCTTTTCAGACCTGAGGCTTTTTATTTTTATGTGTTGTACAGGATTAAGTAAACATGTCTGCTTTTGTTCTCGAAATGGCACCGCACCAGTACAGCAGTTGTCTGTTTAGTGCCATTCTCCTCCATTAAAGTGTATAGGTCTGAGCTGCAATACAACACACAACTGACGGGCAGGTGGAAGGAACATTTCTGAGCAAGCCTTTTATCAAAAATTGTGTTGGTGCTAAATGTATTTAGCCTTATACTACACACAAATCTTGCATGTATATGTAGGAGGAGATTTCTAGGCTGACAGTTACCTAGTGTATACCACTACTGTATCCGTCTAATCTATAACCTTTCACTTCCAATCCAATTAAAAGTTAATTTATGTGATGTTTTATTGACCACACATCTAGAACCACGCACAGGCTTTACCATGCATTGTCTCTACAATTAGTACATGGAAAATGGTTCACTTGTAAAAACCAAGCAGCCAATGACTGCAATGGTGTGTTAAAGGGACTGTGCACAGTAACCTACAGACACTGTTCGGTTGGTGCTGTAGTACTGATTACAATGATACATGGTGATGAAATCCGTCTTGGGGTTGTTGTTTCATCTTTATTTTCAGTATTGAGTCAATGATATGCTCATGCTCCAGGGCGACCTGTGGTGGTGGTGGTGGTGGTTTATGGTGGTGGTGGTGGTGGTGGGGGGGGGTCTTCATGTGGCTGGTGCTCTGATTAGGTAATCACCAGTATGGCTTCTGACAGGTCACTGATCCCTCAATGACCTACCCCTTAGTTTACATAATGAATATTCTATATACATGTTGGGGGAAAAAACCTTCTGTAGGCACCCTCCACGCCTGCGCAGTACCAGCTATCGGTGTATGTAGAGGTGATCCGATAGCTGCTACTGTGCAGGAGCTGGCGGTGCCATCTTGGCTACTGTACAGGTGCAATTTTCAAACAGATTTTTTTTTTTGGCATATCAGAATAACCTCATACATAGTCAGTATATACACAGTTGATGTCACGCTGTAGTACTGAGAGTTAATGCAGAGTAATACAAACTCCACTAGATGGCAACAGAGTGGAGAGTGAGCTGAATATGCTGCTATGAAGCAGACCCACAGTAATACAGCAGGGCTACCACTAGGTGGCAGCGGAGTAGTCAGAGAGCCGAGTCGATACCAGAAGATAACGCAGTATCAAAGGGGATCCACGGAGCAGAGTCAGACGGAAACAAAACGTTAGTACCGGTCAGTAGAAGAGATACCAGAAGGGAGAGACAGAATCAGGTCAGAGCCAAGCTAAAGGCAATATCGGGGAATCCAAACACAGGGGATAAAGGAGCAGAAACAGGTAGGTGGAAGGTGAACAGACACAGGTCGGGTCAGATAAACGCAGCAGGACAGATCAGGAACTCGCCAGAGCCAGCTAGCACGCCGAAGGCAAGCAATATATTTGGCACTGCACACAGGTTGCGGCACCAAGATATAGCAGACTGGACACGGGAACGAGGCAGGGAAAGTTAACCCCTGACATGATCAGACCAGGAAAGTAAAGACAAAACCAAAACCCGGCCTGGATCATGACAGTGCATATGCGATTATGCTGCAGCGCAGTTGCCACCACAGGCTCCTGCCTGTAGAAGGTTTTTTTTTCAATATGTATATATAATATTCATTGTGTAAACTAGGGGCAGGTCAGTGAGTAATCATTGACCTGTCAGAAGCCAAACACATGAATAACTAATCAGAGCACCACTTGAAGACCCCCCACAGGCTGCCTTTAGCACGAGCATATCATTAACTCAAAACTGAAAATAAAAAATTGAACAACAACCCTAAGACGGATTTCATCACTAGGTATCATTGTAATCAGTATAATGGCACCAACCTGGCACTGTCTGTATGTTACTGTGCACACTTCTGCAAACAAATTCCCTTTAAACACTTTTTAGATGTAGTTTTGATCACATTGGTAAGAACGACTCTTATAATTGAACCCGTTTTATTTTACACAAGCAGATAATTGTTTAGATGAAGACTGTTGCGATCGTAACTCAAGATGAGCAAACAATGGCAGAGAAATGTTTCTACAGGATGAGAATCATGAATGAAATGGTTGAATATCAATCGTTCCCATCCTCCTTTTTGCCGACCTAATTGTTGTACGAGCAAGCAATCTCCATATACATTTCACAACCATTAAAGGGAGTCTGTCACCCCTTTTTTTTCGATATGAGATAAAAAGATTGTTCAATTTAGCGTGAGCTCTGCTTTACCGCAGTACCATTCATATCCCCTGATTCCCCACCTTTGCTGAGAAAATACCTTTGCAATCTCTCCGGCATCCTATGTAAATTACCCCAGTACAATGGGCGGGGCCTATTTGCTGCCCCCCCCCCCCCGCTCCTCGGCGTGCTTGACGTAACGAGATCTGTGAATAGCACAGATCCCATACAGTTTCTGCTCGTACGCATTGAATTGGCTTCTAGCGCCTGCGCAGTATGCTTTGACCAACTGTGGGCAAAATATAAAATCATTATTGCGCATGTGCCGTCTTTTTACCCTATGCTCTGTGCCCCGGAAGTATTGCTGTGGAAATCTTGTGTTCCTGGACTTTGCATGGAAAGACTTCCGGGGCACAGAACGTCATGGAAAATGCCGGCACATGTGCAATAATGAGTTTTATGCTTTGCCCACTGTTGGGCAAAACATACTGCGCACGCACAAGAGGACATTTCAATGCGCAGGTGCAGGAAAACAACGCCAGTGCAGTAAAGAAGAAAAATAAATGCGTAGAGCAAGGCAGGAGGTTGGGAGAGACGGAAAATAGGCCCCACCCATCGGACCAGACTGGGGTAATTTACATAGGACGCCAGAGAGATTACAAAGTTATTTTCTCTGCAAAGGTGAGGAATCAGGGGAAATGAAAGGTACTGCGGTAATGCAGAGCTCACGCTAAATTGAATGATATTTTTATCTCATATCGAAAAAAAGGGGTGACAGACTCCCTTTAAAACATGAACAAGATTTTTTTGTCTCATAAACGGTCATGGACACATCGTTCAGTCCCTGATTCCATGACATAATTATTGTGAGCGATGGGTCGTTACCATTATGAAACGACAGGCTATCTACCAGTGGAAATGGACCTTACATTGGGACTCCAGTTCCAGAGAAGAGTTCTGCACTTAGATTTTGTTTTTAAAAACTTCTATATTTTGAATGCTTGTTGTCAAGGAACAAATGCCGCACCAGGTGTGAGCTTGAACCAGTCAGGGAAATGTCACATGTGTATTTAAAAATAAAATCTTAAGGGGTTTTTAATGACCAGCCAAAGTAAAGAAAAAGGTAGTAGGCCACTTATCTACTATATAATTGTCTAAGGGTCACTTCCGTCTTTCTGTCCTTCTGTCTGTCTGTCTTTCTGTCTGTCACGGATATTCATTGGTCGCGGCCTCTGTCTGTCATGGAATCCAAGTCGCTGATTGGTCGTGGCAAAACAGCCACGACCAATCAGCGACGGCCACAGTCCGGAAGAAAATGGCCGCTCCTTCCTCCCCGCAGTCACTGCCCGGCGCCCGCATACTCCCCTCCAGTCACCGCTCACATAGGGTTAATGCCGGCGGTAACGGACCGCGTTATGCCACGGGTAACTCACTCCGTTACCGCCGCTATTAACCCTGTGTGACCAAGTTTTTACTATTGATGCTTCCTATGCATAAACTTATCCTCAGAAGCAGAGGTGACTCTTGGTCTTCCTTTCCTGGGGCGGTCCTCATGTGAGCCAGTTTCTTTGAAGCGCTTGATGGTTTTTGGCGACACTTTCAAAGTTTTCCCAATTTTTCGGACTGACTGAACTTCATTTCTTAAAGTAATGATGGCAACTCGTTTTTCTTTACTTAGCTGCTTTTTTCTTGCCATAATACAAATTCTAACAGTCTATTCAATAGGACTATCAGCTGTGTATCCCCAAGACTTCTGCACAACACAACTGATGGTCCCAACACCATTTATAAGGCAATAAGAAATCCCAGTTAATTAAACGTGACAGGGCACACCTGTGAAGTGAAAACCATTCCCGGTGACTACCTCTTGAAGCTCATCAAGAGAATGCCAAGGGTGTGCAAAGCAGTCATTAAAGCAAAAGGTGGCTACTTTGAAGAACCTAGAATATAAGACATATTTTCAGTTGTTTCACATTTTTTTAAGTATATAATTCCACGTGTTAATTCATAGTTTTGATGCCTTCAGTGTGAATGTATAATCATAGTCATGAAATTACAGAAAAATCTTTACATGAGAAGGTGTGTCCAAACTTTTGGTAAGTGTGTGTATATATATATATATATATATATATATATATATATACACACACACTGAATGGTGGCCCGATTCTAACGCATTGGGTATTCTAGAATATGCATGTCCACGTAGTATATTGCCCAGCCACGTAGTATATTGCCCAGCCACGTAGTATATTGCCCAGTGACGTAGTATATTGCCCAGCCATGTAGTATATTGCCCAGCCACGTAGTATATTGCCCAGCCACGTAGTATATTGCCCAGTGATGTAGTATATTGTCCAGCCACGTAGTATATTGCCTAGTGATGTAGTATATTGCCCAGCCACGTAGTATATTGCCCAGCCACGTAGTATATTTCACAGCGACATAGTATACAGCACAGAGCCACGTAGTATACAGCACAGACACGTAGTATATTGCCCAGCCACGTAGTATATTGCACAGCAACATAGTATACAGCACAGAGCCACGTAGTATACAGCACAGACACGTAGTATACTGCCCAGTCACGTAGTATATTGGCCAGTCACGTAGTATATTGCCCAGCTACGTAGTATATTGCCCAGCTATGTATGTAACAGGTTAAAAAATAAAAAATAAACATATACTCACCCTCCAAAGGCCCCTTGTAGTCCTGTCGCCTGTGTGCGGTGTACGCGGCAGCTTCCGGTCTCAGGGTTGGTATGAGCGCAGGACCTGTAATGACATCGCGGTCACATGACCATGACGTCATGGAAGGTCCTTCTCGCATAGCATCTTTGGACCCGGAACCTGCCGCTTGCAGTGCCGAGGACAGCACGCACTTCGGAGGGTGAGAATAACCTTTTTTTTTATTATTATTATTATTTTTAACATTAGATCGTTTTACTATTGATGATGCATACGCAGCATCAATAGTAAAAAGTTGGTCACACAGGGTTAATAGCTGCGTAACCGGAGTGCGTTACACCACGCTCCGGTAACGCTGGCATTAACCCTGTGTGAGGGCTGACTGGTTGACTGGAGGGGAGTATGGAGCGGGCACTGACTGCGGAGAGGAAAGATTGGCCATATTGCCGCCGGACTGTGGCTATCGCTGATTGGTCGTGGCAATGGTCGTGGGTGTTTTGCCACGACCAATTAGCGACTTGGATTCCATGACAGACAGAGGCCGCGACCAATGGATATCCATGACAGAAAGACACACAGAAAGAAAGACAGACAGACAGAAAGACGGAAGTGACCCTTAGACAATTACTGTATATAGTAGACTAGATGGTGGCCCGATTCTAACACATCAGGTATTCTAGAATATGTATGTATGTATATAGCAGCCACATAGTATATAGCACAGGCCACGTAGTATATATGAGTACTACGTGGCCTGTGGTATATACCATGTGGCTGCTATATACATACATATTCTAGAATACCCGATGCGTTAATATAGGCCACGCAGTAATTAACACAGCCCACGTAGTATATAACACAGCCCACACAGTATATAGCAGCCACGCAGTAGATAACACAACCCATGTATTATGTAACACTGGCCACGTAATATATAACACAGCCCACGTAATGTATAGCACAGCCCACATAGTATCTAAAAGTGGCCACGTAGTATATAGCACGCAGTATAGAACACAGCCACGTAGTATATAACACTGCCGACGTAGTATATAGCAGCCATGAAGTATATAATGCCGCCCACGCAGTATATAACACTGGCCACGTAATATATAGCACAAACCTACGCAGTATAGAACACAGCCCACATAGTATCTAACACTGGCAAGGTAGTATATAGCAGCCACGCGGTATCTAACACAGCCCACGTAGTAATTAGCAATGTGGGCACCATATCCCTGTTAAAAAAAAAATAATTAAAATAAAAAATAGTTATATACTCACCCGGCGGGATCCAGCGTAGATCCAGCGAACCTCTGGCGATGTGTGCGGTTGCCGCCATTTATAAGGCAAGAAATCACACTTCTTAAACTTGACAGGGCACACCTGTGAAGTGTAAACCATTTCGGGTGACTACCTCTTGAAGCTCATCAAGAGAATGCCAAGAGTGTGCAAAGCAGTCATCAAAAGGTGGCTACTTTGAAGAACCTAGAATATAAGACATATTTTCAGTTGTTTCACAATTTTTGTTAAGTATATAATTCCACATGTGTTAATTCATAGTTTTGATGCCTTCAGTGTGAATGTACAATTTTCATAGTCATGAAAATGCAGAAAAATCTTTAAATGAGAAGGTGTGTCCAAAATTTTGGTCTGTACTGTGTGTGTGTCATTGGCATCTATATATCTATGTATTCTATGTGTATATATCTATTCTATCTATTCTAACCTGTCACTCTGTTATTTTACTGTACGCTGCACATGAAACACACTTTTCCAAGGAGATCAGTGTGTAAAAATTGGACAGCACTTGCATAGTCCTATTGTTGTGTAATTTTTTTCTCGCACCCATTGACTTCTATTGCGGAATGCGATCCAATTTCAAATTACAATTGCAGCATGCTGTGAGTTTTTTACAGTCCGATCGTGATCAGATCTGAGTTGTAAAAAAAAAAACCCATGATAGAATAACATTGGTCCGAATGCAATCCTATCTTTTATCTGATTGCATTTCTCCAATTTAATCGCAAGTGGGAATGAGCCCTAAGGCCAGGGTCACACTTGCGAGTTACCGTAAATGCCAGAAACTCGCGAGAGTCTCTCGCATCAAATCCCGGCACTGCTGCCAGCACTTGGGACTGGAGCGTACGCCTGCATGTATTTCTATGCAGCTGCATGCTCTGTTCCCGACTTCTCCGACGCAATGTATCAAACTCTTATTTTGGTGTGTTTTTAGTTTGGGATTTATTGCAGATCTAACCTTTCAGATGTCAAAGGGTGAAATCTATGATAAATTGTGGAAATTGGATTGGGCTTGCTGCAGATTTTCAAATCCACACCAAATGTCAATTTACCCATGGTACTACACAACAAGTACATAACGTGTGATCATGCCCTATATATGGCCAAGCAGTCAAAGAATCTGCCACTGTTTTGAATGAACTCTGTTTTTAGTGTTGCAGCCTCTTCTAAGTTTCTTCTGTCAGCTCTCCATCCTGTGACCTGTTTGCTATAGTTTTCTTCTGCATTTCTTTATAGTGTCTTGTGCCTTTTTTTTAACCAAAATCCACTACTTTGTGAAGTGGCATAAGTACTGGAACAGACTCGTCTGCTCTGTAGAAAATAAAGTTGCTTACTTGCTGGGTGTAAGGAGACCCCTGGTGTTTCTTTTCTTCAAAAACTACACCTGTTAATTGGTAGAAATATGACTCGTTACTTTGCTTTCATCTTGGAGTACTGCTTCACACACTTGAGAGTAAACCAATGAATTACAACATGATTACACGATAGTACCTAATTAATTAACTCTGTAATTAATATGCAACTGTCTCTTCTTCTAAAGCTGCTTGTATACAAATACACTGCTATAGTAAACCTCGGGCCGTTCTTAGGCCTCATTGAGACGTCTGTTTGTCTGTATTTTTGTGGACCGTTTCACACACTAGCCAAACAAATGAAAATCTGATCCAAACATTATTTGGTTTACTTTTTTTATATTGGTTGAAAAATGGTGGAAAAGATGTTTTCCTTAATGGAGTCATGTTTACATGATGCATTCTTTTTAACATTGGCGGACAAATGTTTTCCTGAAAGAGGCCATGTTTACATGATGCATTCCTGATTCATTTTTTGCATCACCTGTCAAAAATGCAGTAAAATTACCATGTTTATATCACGTTTTCAGAGAAGGTAACACACCCCCCCCCCCCCAAAAAAAAAAGAACCCTGCCTCATGAATGCATTGTGTGAACACAGCCTTAGAGGAATATTGTCAGATGGGTGCAATTAGAACATGCCGTGGTGTGTATCAAAATTATTTTCTTGAATAGCTTTCCTTATTTGCACTCCACCTTGTAATGATTTTTCCAGAATATTCTTCTCTTCCTTTGCCCTGTTTGTGTCCTCTCTCACTAGATACTATTGCTTCCATCAGTCCATTATTCCACTCTTTGTTACTCGTACCAGTTTTAATCCCCCTCCTATGTTCTCTTACTGTTGCCCCCTCCAAGTCTGCTGCTCAGAAGTGATTTGCAATTCTTCATACTATATTAGAGGTCGTAGCTGTGGTCTGAATCATGGGTCATTCCTTCTTCGTCTTCTATTTTGCTGGATATTGAGGTCTGCTATCCAATCTAACCAAACAAATATATACAATTGAATTGTTCCAGATAGATTTGCAAGGAGGAACTTTCAGGCATAAATTGAAACGGGAGGGGGACTTGCGTGACTTGCATCTTGGCGGTTCTCTTTATTCCATCTCAACGGGTTCCCTACTGCCAATACAGCCTAATGTGTCACACACAAGGGAGCAGGTAACTGCAGACCTACAGGATGCTTTCACTGATGGAATCTGGGCACATTGAATTGTTGTCTTTGGTTAAGGAAGATCCCACAGAACTGGAAAACAAAATTCTTGTTTGACTGGAAAGAGTTAACTAGCCTGTGTTATTGAAGGGACTTGTGGAGATGGTGGAAGAATTGTGGTTCACCTCTTTCCAGGAGCAGCCTTACATTTGTGTGGTCAAGGCCGGAGTTTAGAATGGCTGCTTGTGCATGCTCTGCGAGCTTTTTAGTATGGATCATTTAGTTGCCGTTGGAGGATTAGCAGTTGCCTGCAGGCTATTTTTAATAAACTGATAGATCAGATAACTTTGCCAAGGGACTCAATGTATATGTTTGTTCATTTGCCTGCATCTGGGGAGGAGAGCAAAGTGGGGGCATATTGGGTGGGAGGGCTAGATCTGAGAAGAACAGGAGGGGAACTTCAGGCAGCACAATATGACAGTAATAATATTAATATTAGTTAAGCTAGGCTGTGATACGATACCTGCAAAGGACAAACTTGTACATGTGCAGATTATACAGAGAGCTGCTGCTAGTTTACACTCCTAGAAGGGAACAGATTGGCATTAATGACTAAGCAAACAGATGACACATTAGGTTTACTGCCCCTCTTACCATGGGCCTTATGCAGAGACCAGAGGTACAGTGGTCCTTAGTCCGGAGCAACTAACAAAGGTGCTCAATAAGCATGAAAGTAGACCTGATTTTGTTAGTATGGGTTTATGCATCATGTTCGAGGAGATCTGACTTATGATCTGATTTATTATTTTTGTGTTCTTTTCTCACTTTGATTAGAAGGGGTATGTATTTTCTGCAAAATTCTGTATCCATCAACCATAGTCAAGCCGTTAGCAACCAGTTTCTAATGATGCAGCGGAAAGCCGATGCAATATTTACGAAGCGCTGTCCGTGACCCAAACCTTACGGTTTATCCTTTTACTGAAATGAATGAATGTTAGTAGCTATTCTGGGCGGTTTGCTTATATTCTCCGCACTGTTCCATATGTCTCTGAAATGATGAGGTCTTGCTTGTTTTAATGCTATGTATATATGTGCTTATTTTTCCTCCAGGTCATATACTGATACAGTACGTCATATTGTCGTATATTCCCCAAGCCCACTGATTGTGTATTGGCCACACAGCCTTCCTACTTCCCTTTAAACACCGCTACAGATGTGCATGGTGATGAACCAATTTCTGTGCTTCACTGATATTCCTCCCAATGGAAGAGCGCAGGAGACTGGCACAAGCTGTCGGCCCTCCTGTGTGTGATTTCTGAAAGGTGCAACCCAAAATGAACTCTTTGTATGCCAAAAAGGAGCTCTGGCAGATAATGCTCTTCCCTAGGACACAAGCCCCTCTCACACTCCTCATTGTTGCAGAAATAGACATCTCTTTATCTTCTAGTATAAAATATCATGGAAATTTGAAGAAGAGACGGGAGCGCTAGAGAAGGGGGCTGACATTATAGGGAGAGCTTGTACTTACCCTCGTCTAATCTAGCTCATCATGTCTTCATTGGTCCTTTTTGGTTTGTGCATTGTTTCCCTTGTCTTCTGTAATATTTGCTTTCTGGTGGTTTTCTCCTAAGCTCTTTTTATTCTAATTGGGCATCCAGTATACCACTTCTGTGACATTTGCTCTTTCTGTCTACTCGATTTATTCTTTTTTTGATAACGCATCACTCATTCCTTATTGCTAATATAACAAATTCCCTCTGCCTCCTCATCCTTAATTTTCTAATCTGTTCTGTTATTCTTCCCCCCACTGCTTCCTCCTAAACTGCACTTTCCCTCCCCTTCCTTTTATGTCTCCTTATTTCTTCATGGTTTAAGAACAGTTTTTTCCTGAGTGCCTGTCAGTGTGTTTGACTGCTGTTCCTAAGCTCTCTGTTTGCAAGCCCTGGAGGTGTGAAAGATGGCAGGGAATGGGAGATAGTTAATCAATAACCACAAGGTCAGACAGACAGTGTCAGCTTTAGTGCTCCCTGTTAGGAAGCAGCAGCAGAGGATTTGTAGGGACTTGTAAAGGCTTAAAGGAACACAGAGCTGCTGTCTGGGCAGGAAGGATTGCGCTTTGGTAGGTAATGGGGACATCTGCTGGTGAGCAGAGTACATTGTACCTTACAGCTGGTTATAGCTTCATCGGTGCTTGTGGTTTTTCACATAGACAGACAGACATATTAAATGTGTTCAAATAACTTTACCGCAGAGTCACATTGAATGTGCCAACTTTTTTACCAGTAAGATATGATAACGGTAAGCGCAGACTTTTACCATCCATGGACTCATTGTCTTGGCGTTAAGAGAGTTGTGCTTTAGCGAAATATAATTTTAAAATGTTTTACCTTGAATTTTACTGATCAATTTACTTAAAACGATTGACTATTAAAATTTGAGCCTATAAACCAAGGCTCCTTACTTAGATAGCCCAGCCTTAGTACAATTCTAGTCAGAATGCATTAATAGAATGCTAGAATAATGAGCGACTTTCATGCAGTTCTTTCTGGGTGTACATGTATACTAAAAGCGCAGCTTTTCAATGCAAATGATGTGTCTGTCTTTCCCGGGCCCCTGGGAAGTAATATGATCCTGGTGCTGTAACACAGGGCCAGTGTGTGTAATAATGTCCTCCATCATCTGAGGCTAATCCCACTGTTCTGTGACTCCCGGTACATTAAATGGGGTGCAGTATCTATGTAAGGAGGTTCTATATGCAACAATATATTATGTTGGAAGAACATAGAAAGATCAGCATTATTAACACTTGTTTTGATTGTTCATTTTTCTCTGTGCTAGTTTTATTACATCCTGTATTTGCTGTGTTCCGCAACTCCAAATGAAGCCCTTTATTCTTGTTATGTATTTACAGGGCTTCCATATCAGCTGCTTATGGGAATGCTTCTGCTTGTAAAAATCTATGCATACATAGAACAACCTGTATCAAATGGCAACTAATCTCTGTAATTCTACTGGATCTGTGTGCAGCTTTTTGCACTATTACTTACCAACCCCTACTCAGCATGCTGCAATCTATTGGCCAGAAAGTGTTACCTGTTACGGGAGGTGAACTTGCTGCCGCATACGTGTCTGCTCCTATCTCCTCCTTACATACTCATCCACTTTCCATAGACTTTAAAGGGCAGCAACTGTATTTACTGAAGACTGATGCATTATAAAGCTTCTTGTGTTTTCTCCCTCTACTAACCTATCTGAACTTGATATTTCAGTGTTTGTATGTGGCCCTACCATAACTTCCGGGAAGCATGCCCGATCACTCACACTCTCTTGTCACCTGCTACTCAAAGACATCTCCAAAATTGACATTTTCCTTACCATTTAAGTCATAAAAAAGCTAACTTCCCCAGTGAGTCATTCTTCTTTTGACTACTGCAACTATTAATAGGTCAATCCATCACTAATCTCTTCCCTATGTAATCTGTCCCGAATAGAACAGTCAGCCTCATATTTTTGTCCAGCTGCTACACAGGCCTTCTCCCAGTGCCAGCCATAGCACTGGCTGCTCATCGGTTATAGGAAAGCTGAGCAAAGTGCTGCCCATGGTCCATATCCAGCCCTGTAGCTGTTCCAGTCCACACTGAGACAGCTGTAGGGCTGTAAACAGCGGCCTATGGGCCGTGTCATGCCATCATCCGCTTTCCGATGTCATCACTATCCTCTTGCTCAGGATGCAGACAGTAGCGAATACACTGTTGGAGGAAGAGGCCATCTGCCCCTTCTTCCACCAATCAGCATGTGCGACTGAGACAACAAGAACAATGACGTCATTACATCTTGAGTTAGAGAACCGTGGAAATGGAAGCGAGATATGTGTTGTTTTTGTATTAGCCTCTCCATATACAATGAATATGTGGGGATTCATACTCTATATAGGAGGCTATTTGGTGACCAAACTGTATATAGGGGCTATGTGGTGGCTCATACAGTATATAAGTGTCTAGTGGTGGTTCATATTGCATATAGCAGGCTATGTGCAACTTTACATTGAATACAGGGGTTATGTGGGGGGCTCCTACTGTTTGTGGGGAGGCATGTGAGAGCTCACACTGTATATAGAGAGGTTATGTGGGAGATCATAACTGTATATAGGGGCTTATACTGTATATAGGGGATATGTGGGGTCACAAACTATATATAGAGAGGCTATGTGAGTGCTCACACTACATGTAAGGGACTTATATTGTAAATAGAGAGGCTATGTGGGGCTCATTCTGTGTATAGAGTGGCTATGTATTTAAGGGAGGTGTGGGGTCTCATACTGTATATAGTTGGATGTCAGCATACTTTTAATTCTAATAGATATTAAGTGATATAATTAAAATTAATATAAAATAATTATAATATGTTCATATTATTGAGCAGAATTTATTTCAGCCTATTGGATCGGCCTAGACAACAATCAGTCTTGCATGTGGCCTTTCGGGAAAATGAATTGCCCACCCCTGTGTTGTAGCATACAATATAAATTTATGACACTCACCTCCAACACTCTCTGGACCTCCCTACGCCTCCTCCTTCATCTCTGTCTCACATCCTACCTGTGCTGTCTGTTCTGACATGATCTAAAACTAACTACCCAAAATCCAAACCTACCACCCCTACCCCAAACAGTATGGTTAATTCCCAATGTCTAAAGTTGTAAACGTGCCCTAAACACACATCTTTTTACGTTGGCCAATTACATCACATTACAAATGTAAATTCTCTTAGTTTCTGCCTTCCTACGTTATTTGATCTGTTATTCTTTCATCTACGCACTCCATGCATTCTATAGCACTCCATATCTTTTTATACCAGATACTGGATGGTACCACTTCATACAGCTTTACATGAATATCCTTATGCTAAAAGATGGCTGCATCATACTACACAAGCACTCCTTTCTCCTGTGTCACCCTGTGAGCAGGGCCCTCACTCCACGTGTTGAACTATTTAATTATGTGTTAGTCTGTAATGTCTGTTCTTTGTGCACTGTGAATTGTAAAGTGCCGCAGAATATGTTGGCCTGACATATATTAATGATTACTTTGCTACCTTCCCAATTTCATCATATAAGGAATTCTGCTAATAAGATTACAGTTTCTTATAGATTTGTGTTCACCTAGAAGTTTTTCCCTTTAATATCTGCAGCACATGCTAATGTTTGTTGATGACACCATACTAACATAGCCTCACCTCAGGAGGTTATAGTAATCTGATACTTTATACTAGAAGTAGATAGATCCCTTCCCAAATGCAGAAATGCTTTCTCGTGTTTATTGTAGAGCTGTGCTGATTTCAGTTTGTAGACACACGTCATATCCTGCCAGTGTGAGGCCTGAAGCCTTATTCATGGTAGACAGTGATGACACATTATTTACACCATTCCTAAATGTCAAGAATATTCAAATGGTAACTTGTTTGAATATATATTATTGCATTCCCCTCTTTGGAATAGGATTCACTCCAGAGAGGGAAATAGATTTCGAATACAATCTTATCATAGAATCATAAGATACCGTCACACTGAACAATATCGCTAGCGATCCGTGACGTTGCAGCGTCCTGGCTAGCGATATCGTTGAGTTTGACAGGCAGCAGCGATCAGGATCCTGCTGTGCCATCGTTGGTCGGAGCAGAAAGTCCAGAACTTTATTTCGTCGCTGGACTCCCGCAGACATCGCTGAATCGGCGTGTGTGACGCCGATTCAGCGATGTCTTCACTGGTAACCAGGGTAAACATCGGGTTACTAAGCGCAGGGCCGCGCTTAGTAACCCGATGTTTACCCTGGTTACCAGCGTAAACGTAAAAAAAAACAAACACTACATACTTACATTCCAGTGTCTGTCCCCCGGCGCTCTGCTTCTCTGCACTGTGTAAGCGCTGGCCGGAAAGCAGAGCACAGCGATGACGTCACCGCTGTGCTTTCCGGCTGGCGCTCACAGTCAGTGTAGAGAAGCACAGCGCCGGGGGACAGACACCGGAATGTAAGTGTGTAGTGTTTTTTTTTTTTTAGGTTTACGCTGGTAACCAGGGTAAACATCGGGTTACTAAGCGCGGCCCTGCGCTTAGTAACCCGATGTTTACCCTGGTTGCCAGGGGACTTCGCGTAGTTGGTCGCTGGAGAGCTGTATGTGTGACAGCTCTCCAGCGACCACACAGCGATGCTGCAGCGATCGGGATCGTTGTCTAGATCGCTGCAGCGTCGCTAAAAGTGATGGTACCCATAGTTGGAAGGGACCCCCTGGGTCATCTGGTCCAACCCCCTGCTCAAAGCAGGATTCACTAAATCAGCCTCTGTTTGAAGACTTCTGTTTGAAGACTTCCATGGAAGGAGAACTCACCACCTCTCGTGGCAGCCTGTTCCACTCATTGATCACCCTAACTGTCAAAAAGTTTTTTCTAATATCTAATCTGTGTCTCCTCCCATTCAGTTTCATCCCATTGCTTCTAGTCTTTCCTTGTGCAAATGAGAATAAAGATGATTCTTCTACAATGTGACAGCCCTTGAGATATTTGTAGACAGCTATTAAGTCTCCTCTGTCTTCTTTTTTTTGCAAACTAAACATTCCCAAATCCTGTAACCGTTGCTCATAGGACATGGTTTGCAGACCGGTCACCATTCTGGTCACTCTTCTCTGAACTTGCTCCAGTTTGCATGGAGCACTGTGATAGCAATGTAATAGAAAGTATATTTTAGGGTTCTCCCTACTTGTAATCAAATGTATAATATATACAAGCCTGCCAAAGCTGGAAACACACTGAAAACTTTAAACATAAAAGAAAGAAAAATTAGATGATTTTTATTTTTCCTTTTTATTATTATTAATTATTTTGATAAATATATAAGACCTCGATCTTTGTGGCGTTTTTTTGATTGTGAAGTGACTACCATTAAAATAATCAACTTAAGGGTACCGTCACACAGTGCAATTTTGATCGCTACGACGGCACAATTCGTGACGTTCGAGCGATATAGTTACGATATCGCAGTGTCTGACACGCTCCTGCGATCAGGGACCCCGCTGAGAATCGTACGTCGTAGCAGATCGTTTGAAACTTTCTTTCGTCGTCTAGTGTCCCGCTGTGGCGGCATGATCGCATGGTGTAACATATATCGTATACGATGTGCGCATAGTAACCAACGGCTTCTACATCGCACATACGTCATGAAATTATCGCTCCAGCGTCGTAGATTGCAAAGTGTGACAGCAGTCTACGACGCTGGAGCGATATTGTTACGATGCTGGAGCGTCACGGATCGTACCGTTGTAGCGATGAAAATTGCACTGTGTGACGGTACCCTAAGATCCAGAACAGGAAAGGAGACATTGGACAAGGATTTTTGCCATAATGATAAAATGTGCAATAACTGTGGTCAAATTGTCTGTCAATCGTTTCTTATACTTTACAAGGCCAAGAGCCTATTTACATGGAAGCGACCACAATCAGTAAGTGACTGCTGATTGGCCACAATAAAGCCAAGGTGACCACAAGGCTACGTGCACAGGACGAGCAATGGATTGATCATTCTGTGCGCATAAAACATCATCTTATCAGCAAAGCATGTCTTGTTTATACAGGGCTTTATACTGGTGAGAAACGGCCATTTTTAAGAGAACCTGGCAGCACAATTTTGGAATGTTCAGTCAAGATATGACTGTAATGGCACAATGATACTGATTACATTGATTGTGAAGAAATCTGCTGTGTGGTTCTTTTATTATAATGATTATTTGAAGTTTTCTTCTCCGCCTGCCTCTGACTGTGAATGACAGGTCACTGCTCAGCTATCAAACAGAGGAGGCAGGTGATTGACAGACCGCAGGCAGGCGGAGGGGTCGGGGAATCACACAGGAAGGAGAAGACAGAGTGCACTGTGCACTGAAAAGCTCAAATGGTGATTAAAGGAGAACAACAAAAGTATCATTGTAATCACTATTCCAGTGCTATTAGTGAAATGCCTTTCATTTACATCACACAATCATGCTCACAGGTTCTCTTTAAGCTCTCTTTAATGGTTTTCTGCCATGAGCAAAAGTTCATTTTAGTCAATACATCTTGGAATAATAATAATAATCCTCCACAATTGGACGTGTTTAAATAAAATGTTCCTGTGCTGAGATAATCTTAGAAATGTGCTCCTGCTGTGTACTGTAATGTCTGTGTCTGACCGTGCAGGAACATGGTCTGATCATACCACAGCTCCTGGGCAGGGAGGAGAAAAAAAAGAGTATACAGACTTTACAGCACGGGATCGCAGCTGATTCTTTCTGCCAGGTAACACATTTCCCTGCATTTTTTAACACAATATTTTACTTCAAAGAAAGAACCTTTTGCGATCCCCTGCTGTAATGTCAGTATAGTTTTTTTTTGTTTTTTTTTCTCCCCCCTGCCCAGGAGCTGTGGTATGATCAGACCATGTTCCTGCACAGTCAGACACAGCCATTACACAGTACACAGCAGGGGCACATTTGTAAGATTATCTCAGCACAGGAACATTTTATTTAAACACATCCAATTGTGGAAATTGTTATTATTCCAAGATTTGTGGATTAACCCCTTAGCGACCGCCGATACGCCTTTTAACGGCGGCCGCTAAGGGTACTTAAACCACAGCGCCGTTAATTAACGGCGCTGTGGAAAAAGTCCATAGCGCCCCCCAGAGGCCGATTTTCTCCGGGGTCTCGGCTGCCGAAGGTAGCCGAGACCCCAGAGAACATGATTCGGGGGGTTTTTAACCCACCCCGCATTTGCGATCGCCGGTAATTAACCGTTTACCGGCGATCGCAAAAAAAAAAAAGCGATCTCTTTTTAATTTCTCTGTCCTCCAATGTGATCGCACATCAGAGGACAGAGAAAAGGGGTCCCAGGTGGCCCCCCAATACTCACCTAGCTCCCCCGATGCTCCTCGTGTCTCCCGGTGGGCGCCGCCATCTTCAAAATGACGGGCGCATGCGCAGTGCGCCCGCCGGCCGGCACCGGGAGAATCTTTGGGGTCTCGGCTGCCGGGGGTAGCCGAGACCCCAAAGAGCATGATCGGGGTCGGTATTACCGACCCCTGTTTTGCGATCGCCGGTAATTAACTGTTTACCGGCGACCGCAAAATAAAAAAAAAAAAAGTAAAGTGTAATTCTCTGTCCTTTGATGTGATCGCACATCAGAGGACAGAGAAATAGGGGGATTCGGGAACCCTAGCATACTCACCTAGGTCCCTGGATCCTCTTGCTGCTCCTCCTGGCCGCCGGCAGCAGAACATGGCGGACGCATGCCCAGTGCGCCCGCCATCTGTCTCGATCTGCCGGCCGGCAGGAGAACAGCAGTTGGGGCTAAAATTAGGGGTAGGGGTAGGGCTAGGGTTAGGGCTAGGGTTGGGGCTAAATTTAGGGTTAGGGTTGGGGCTAAATTTAGGGTTAGGGTTGGGGCTAAACTTAGGGTTAGGCTTCTTTCACACTTACGTCGGTACGGGGCCGTCGCAATGCGTCGGCCCGACATACCGACGCACGTTGTGAAAATTGTGCACAACGTGGGCAGCAGCTGTAGTTTTTCAACACATCCGCTGCCCAATCTATGTCCTGGGGAGGAGGGGGCGGAGTTACGGCCACGCATGTGCGGTCAGAAATGGCGGATGCGACGTACAAAAAAACAGTTTCATTGAACGTTTTTTTGTGCCGACGCTCCGCCAAAACACAACTGATCCAGTGCACGACGGACGCGACGTGTGGCCATCCGTCACGATCCGTCGGCAATACAAGTCTATGGGCAAAAAATGCATCCTGCGGGCACATTTGCAGGATCCGTTTCTTGTCCAAAACGACGGATTGCGACGGAATGTGAAAGTAGCCCTAGGGCTAGGGTTAGGGTTGGGGCTAAAGTTAGGGCTAGGGTTGGGGCTAAAGTTAGGGTTAGAGCTGGGATTAGGGTTAGGGTTTGGATTAGGGTTGGTATTAGGGTTAGGGTTGGCATTAGGGTTACGCTTGGGATTAGGGTTAGGTTTGGGATTAGGGTTAAGGTTAGGGTTGTGATTAGGGGTGTATTGGGATTAGGGTTAGGTTTGAGGTTAGGGTTGAGATTAGGATTAGGGGTGTGTTGGATTTAGGGTTTTGATTAGGGTTATGGTTAGGGTTGACATTAGGGTTGTTTTGGGGTAAGGGTTGTGATTATGGTTAGGCTTAGTGATTAGGATTATGGATGAGGTTGGGATTAGGGTTAGGGGTGTGTTGGGGTTAGGGTTGGAGCTAGAATTGGGGGGTTTCCACTGTTTAGGTACATCAGGGGGTCTCCAAACACGACAGCCAATTTTGCGCTCAAAAAGTCAAATGGTGCTCCCTCCCTTCTGAGCTCTTCCGTGCGCCCAAACAGTGGGTTACCCCCACATATGGGGCATCAGCGTACTCGGGATAAATTGGACAACAACTTCTGGAGTCCAATTTCTCTTGTTACCCTTGTGAAAATAAAAACTTGGGGGCTACAAAATCTTTTTTGTGAAAAAAAAAATATTTTTTATTTTCACGACTGCATTCTAAACTTCTGTGAAGCACTTGGGCATTCAAAGTTCTCACCACACATCTAGATAAGTTCCTTGGGGGGTCTAGTTTCCAAAATGGGGTCACTTGTGGGGGTTACTACAGTTTAGGTACATCAGGGGCTCTGCAATCGCAACATAATGCCCACAGACCATTCTATCAAAGTCTGCATTCCAAAAAGGCGCTCCTTCCCTTCCGAGCTCTGCCGTGCGCCCAAACAGTGGTTTACCCCCACATATGGCGCATCAGCGTACTCGGGATAAATTGGACAACAACTATTGCAGTCCAATTTCTCCTGTTACCCTTGTGAAAATAAAAACTTGGGGGCTACAATATCTTTTTTGTGGAAAAAAATATTTTTTATTTTCACGACTCTGCATTCTAAACTTCTGTGAAGCACTTGGGCATTCAAAGTTCTCACCACACATCTAGATAAGTTCCTTGGGGGGTCTAGTTTCCAAAATGGGGTCACTTGTGGAGGGTTTCTACTGGTTAGGTACATCAGGGGCTCTGCAAACGCAACATAATACCCGCAGACCATTCTATAAAAGTCTGCATTCCAAAACGGCGCTCCTTCCTTCCGAGCTCTGCCGTGCGCCCAAACAGTGGTTTACCCCCACATATGGGGTACCAGCATACTCAGGACAAATTGGACAACAACTTTAGGGGTCCAATTTCTCTTGTTACCCTTGTGAAAATAAAAATTTGGTGGCTAAAAAATCTTTTTTGTGGAAAAAAAAAATATATTTTTTATTTTCACGGCTCTGCATTATAAACTTCTGTGAAGCACTTGGGCATTCAAGGTTCTCACCACACATCTAGATAAGTTCCTTAAGGGGTCTAGTTTCCAAAATGGTGTCACTTGTGGGGGGTTTCCACTGTTTAGGCACATCAGGGGCTCTCCAAACGCGACATGGCGTCCAATCTCAATTCCAGCCAATTCTACATTGAAAAAGTAAAACGGCGCTCCTTCACTTCCAAGCTCTGCGGTGCGCCCAAACAGTGGTTTACCCTCACACATGGGGTATCGACGTATTCAGGAGAAATCGCACAACAACTTTTGTGGTCTAATTTCTCCTGTTACCCTTGTGAAAATAAGAATTTGTGGGCGAAAAGATCATTTTTGTGTAAACAAAAGCGATTTTTTATTTTCACGGCTCTACGTTATAAACTTCTGTGAAGCACTTGGGGGTTCAAAGTGCTCACCACACATCTAGATAAGTTCCTTAAGGGGTCTAGTTTCCAAAATGGTGTCACTTGTGGGGAGTTTCCACTGTTTAGGTACATCAGGGGCTCTCTAAATGTGACATGGTGTCCGATCTCAATTCCAGCCAATTCTGCATTGAAAAAGTCAAACGGCGCTCCTTCACTTCTAAGTTCTGCGGTGCGCCCTAACAGTGGTTTACCCCCACATATGGGGTATTGGCGTATTCAGGAGAAATTGCATAACAAAATTTATGGTTACATTTCTGTTTTTACACTTGTGAAAATAAAAAAAATGGTTCTGAATTAAGATGTTTGCAAAAAAAAGTTAAATGTTCATTTTTTCCTTCCACATTGTTTCAGTTCCTGTGAAGCACGTAAAGGGTTAATAAACTTCTTGAATGTGGTTTTGAGAACCTTGAGGGGTGTAGTTTTTAGAATGGTGTCACACTTCATTATTTTCTATCATATAGACCCCTCAAAATGACTTCAAATGTGATGTGGTCCCTAAAAAAAATGGTGTTGTAAAAATGAGAAATTGCTGGTCAACTTTTAACCCTTATAACTCCCTAACAAAAAAAAATTTTGTTTCCAAAATTGTGCTGATGTAAAGTAGACATGTGGGAAATGTTATTTATTAACTATTTTTCATGACATATCTCTCTGATTTAAGGGCATAAAAATACAAAGTTTGAAAATTGCAAAATTTTAAAAATTTTCGCCATATTTCCGTTTTTTTCATAAATAATCGCAAGTAATATCGAAGAAATGTTACCACTAACATGAAGTACAATATGTCACGAAAAAACAGTCTCAGAATCAGCGGGATCCGTTGAAGCGTTCCAGAGTTATAACCTCATAAAGTGACAGTGGTCAGAATTGCAAAAATTGGCCTGGTCATTAAGTACCAAATTGGCTCTGTCACTAAGGGGTTAAAATGAACTTTTGTACGTGGGAAAAGTCTGCTAACAAGTCAGTGGGATGGTGCATTAAATTGCTCAGCCAGGCCAAACATGCACCAAGTGCCTATGCTTGGTTTGTACAGTCATTTTGTGCTAACAGACTCCTTTAAATGTATATCTGCTATTTGCATGATGTTTACATAAAGTGGCACCAGTTTGCGAAGAGTAAAAATGATTGACCACTTGTCTTTTTCTTTTAGGTTTGAGCATCTTTCATGGCTTTCAGGTAGAAGCTGAGCGGACGTAGTCATAATGAACTCTATGGATAGGCACATACAGCAGACTAATGACCGTCTGCAGTGCATAAAACAGGTAGGTGAACTCTATGAAACCTTTTAAATAGGTCAAACACTGATTGTCTGTAATACCACTGAGTGGAAAAGAGCATTATGGGAGCTGGAGCTGGAGATTGGTAACGGTTATCAATAATGGTGTATTATTGATGGAATTGTTGATGTAGAAACTAAGAAGTAATAAATGGGCTTATTTATTTGGAATTGGTTTGTGGCTTTGCTAGTTTCTTTGTTTTGTCCATGCCCATTTTAGGTTTTAAATAGGAACTCTCAAAACACTTTACATACAAAAACAATACAAGTGAATATATGAAACTTTTTATACATTTTTGAATTAAAATGACTCCTCGAATCATGAGCCACTTCTTAACAACCCCTCACTTGTACCTTCTAAACTATTAATATGCTCTCAAATACTCCTAGAATCCATCTTAAAAGATGAGATGGACTGGCAGTGCACAGAGACCTACACAGAGGCTGATGCTTTCTAGTTAGTGTTTTGTCTCGCTACAGTGCTGATTTACAGCCACATTTCCCAGTACTGTTCTATAATGTCCTTCATGCTGCTGCAGAGAGAGAGCAGAATCTCCTCATGTCTCCGCTGTAGATTTGTCATTTCATAACAGCCAGTCTCATTCCACTAGCTCATGGATCATTGACATTTGGAGATGGAGCCATACACTAGTTTTATAATGACCAGAAATACCTTCTTTTCTCATTTTACTTAGTGTCACTGCCATTTCAGGTGACTTCTCAGAATAAAAATATACAATTGTGAAACTAATATGCCCCCCCAACCACTGTTTCTGTTCTTCTATGATTGGGCTCATGATATATTGAACACAGTTCTGAACTTTACACATCTGCTTGAATGGCAGCACGGTGGCTCAGTGGTCAGCACTGCAGCCTTGCAGCGCTGGGGTCCTGGGTTCAAATCTCACAAAGAACAACAAGGAGTTTGTATGTTATCCCCATGTTTGCGTGGGTTTCCTCCGGGTTCTCCGGTTTCTTCCCACATTCCAAAGACATACTGAGAATTTAGATTGTGAGCCCCATCGGGGACAGTGATGATAATGTGTGCAAACTGTAAAGCGCTGCGGAATATGTTGGCGCTACATTAATAAAAATATTATTACTAATTATATTAGTAATAATAATAATAATAATACTTATTATTATTATTATTAATAATGAAATAGTTTAAATTAAAATTAGTTCATATTGAAATTAAACAAATTTATACAGATTCTAAAATTTGGAAAGGCATTTAAGTGTCTGAATTACTAAGTATTTGAGTTTTCACATGTCTGTTAAGTACATTAGGACTCTTCTACTTAAAAAGCAAGGTCAGTGATCTTACAGGTCATGGGATTCCTGGTTATCTAGGAAAAGGGCTGGCTGTATGGGGCAGACACATGTTAGAAAGGCTTTTATTCTCTGGAATGTTAGTCTGTGTGAGCAGGGTCACAGTTACTGATGTCCATATGCAGGCTCTAGACATCCCTGAACATAGATGTGTCTTGACCCTATACAGTCATGGCGAAAAGTATTGACACCCCTGCAATTCTGTCAGAGAATACTCATTTTCTTCCTGAAAATGATTGCAAATGTAAATTATTTGGTATTATTATCTTCATTTAATTTGTCTTAAATGAAAAAAACACAAAAAGTATTGTCCTAAAGCCAAATTGGATATAATTCCACACCAAACATAAAAAAGGGATGGGCAAAAGTATTGGCACTGTTCGAAAAATCATGTGATGCTTCTCTAAGTTGTGTAATTAACAGCACCTGTAACTTACATGTAGCACCCAACAGGTGTTGGCAATAACTAAATCACACTTGCAGCTAGTTGACATGGATTAAAGTTGACTCAACCTCTGTCTTGTGTCCTTGTGTGTACCACATTGAGCATGGAGAAAAGAAAGAAGACCAAAGAACTGTCTGAGGACTTGAGAAACCAAATTGTGAGGAAGCATGAGCAATCTCAAGGCTACAAGTCCATCTCCAAAGACCTGAATGTTCCTGTGTCTACCGTGTGCAGTGTCATCAAGAAGTTTAAAGCCCATGGCACTGTGGCTAACCTCCCTAGATGTGGACGAAAAAGAAAAATTGACAAGAGATTTCAACGCAAAATTGTGCAGATGTTGGATAAAGAACCTCGACTAACATCCAAACAAGTTCAAGCTGCCCTGCAGTCCGAGGGTATAACAGTGTCAACCCGTACTATCCGTCGGCGTCTGAATGAAAAGGGACTGTATGGTAGGAGACCCAGGACATAAAAAAGACAGGCTGGAGTTTGCCAAAACTTACCTGAAAAAGCCTAAAACGTTTTGGAAGAATGTTCTCTGGTCAGATGAGACAAAAGTAGAGCTTTTTGGGCAAAGGCATCAACATAGAGTTTACAGGAGAAAAAAAGAGGCATTCAAAGAAAAGAACACGGTCCCTACAGTCAAACATGACGGAGGTTCCCTGATGTTTTGGGGTTGCTTTGCTGCCTCTGGCACTGGACTGCTTGACCGTGTGCATGGCATTATGAAGTCTGAAGACTACCAACAAATTTTGCAGCATAATGTAGGGCCCAGTGTGAGAAAGCTGGGTCTCCCTCAGAGGTCATAGGTCTTCCAGCAGGACAATGACCCAAAACACACTTCAGAAAGCACTAGAAAATGGTTTGAGAGAAAGCACTGGAGACTTCAAAGGTGGCCAGCAATGAGTCCAGACCTGAATCTCATAGAACAGGGGTCCCCAACCCCAGTCCTCAAGGCCCACCAACAGGTCATGTTTTCAGGATTTCCTTTGCATTGCACAGGTGATGCAATTATTACCTGGGCAAGACTAAGGAAATCCTGAAAACATAACATGTTGGTGGGCCTTGAGGACTGGCGTTGGGGACCCCTGCCATAGAACACCTGTAGAGAGATCTAAAAATGGCAGTTTGGAGAAGGCACCCTTCAAATATCAGGGACCTGGAGCAGTTTGCCAAAGAAGAATGGTCTAAAATTCCAGCAGAGCATTGTAAGAAACTCATTGATGGTTACCGGAAGCGGTTGGTCGCAGTTATTTTGGCTAAAGGTTGTGCAACCAAGTATTAGACTGAGGGTGCCAATACTTTTGTCTAGCCCATTTTTGGAGTTTTGTGTGAAATTATCAATGTTTTGCTTTTTGCTTCTTTCTCTTTTGTGTTTTTCCATTTAAGACAAATAAAATGAAGATAATAATACCAAATAATTTGTGTTTGCAATCATTTTCAGGAAGAAAATGAGTATTATCTGACAGAATTGCAGGGGTGTCAATACTTTTGGCCATGACTGTAAGCTCCTGCCACTGGAAAACTTAGTTCATGCCCAAGTTTAAATCAATTCATACAATCTCGTAATGATTCAAAGAAATTCACATGTGGAGAATTTGGTTTGATGAAAAATGCAGAAATATACAACTGTTTGGTGGGAATGAAACATTTATGAAATTGGGCAACTCTAATGTCCTGTATACAGAGGACGATGTGCTGCTGAGATTAATGCTCTTTTAAACTAAGCTAAGGCTGGTTTCACATTTGCGTTTTTTGCCGCTGCGTTTGTAACGCATATAAACGCATGCGTCGTGTTTTCCTATATTTAACATTAAAAATGCATGCGGTTTTTTTTTTACGTGTTTGGCCGCGTTTGACGACGTATGCGTCGTTTCGATGCTTGCGTCTTGGTGTGTAAATACAACATGTAGTAATTTCTAGAGGCGTTTTTTTTGCCGCAAAAAAACGCATGCGTTTGATTGTGTAAAAAAAATGTATTGCTGTCTATGTAAACGCATGGGTTTTTAAGCACATGCGTTTGGTTGCGTTTTTGAACGCATGCGTTTCAATAGAGAAAAACAAGTCTAGACACTGATAAGCCACCCCCCACCATCAAGGTGATAAAGGGATCCAAACCCTAACCCTAGCCCTAACCCTAAGCCACCATCAAGGTGATAAAGGGATCCAAACCCTAACTCTAAACCTAACCCAAGCCCTAACCCTAGCCCTAACCCTAACCCTAATGGGAAAATGGAAATAAATACATTTTTTAAATTTTTTAATTTTTCCCTAACTAAGGGTGATGAAGGAGGTTTGATTTCTATTTATAAGGAGTTTTCTAGTGGATTTTTATGATTGGCATCTGTCACACACTGAAAGACGCTTTTTATTCCAAACAATATTTTTTGCGTTACCACATTTTGAGAGCTACAATTTTTCCATATTTTGGTCCACAGAGTCATGTGAGGTCTTGTTTTTAGCGGGACGAGTTGACATTTTTATTGGTAACATTTTCGGGCACGTGACATTTTTGATTGCTTTTTATTCCGATTTTTGTGAAGCAGAATGAACAAAAACCAGCTTGTGAAATTTCTCATCATGCGTACCAAAAGCGCAAACGCAGGAAAAAACGCATGTAAACGCGTACAAACGCGGTGTTTTCTTAACCGCATGCGACAATGCATGCGTCTAAAAAACGCAGCGTTTGTACGCGTTTACATGCGTTTTTTTCACCACTTGCGGATGAGTTTTAAACGCTGCGCATTAGTGCGGAAATAGTGTATATATACAAGTAGAGTTTTAAAAAACAGAAGGAATACTTGAAAGAAAAAAGCAAGTAGAAAGCAATGAAAGGAATGCGGAGTGAGAAATTCAGGGTGGGGGTTTTGAAATAGGTTCTGACTTTTCACTGCTATTTTTTTCCTATGTCAGTGTGAGGGCCCCCTCTCAAGTCGCATGGAAGAAAGACCAGAAATTTCTATTAGGATCTGAATGGGCTACTATAACTTTGTATTCTGCAGAACCCAGAAAGTTATCTTGAAAAATTAAATCTACTTTTCGAAAACAGAATTCTCTTGATGGAAATCCTAATCCTCTTCATATAGCTGGGTTGCAGGCTCCTGTAGCATTCAATGGAAGCTATTATCAGAAAATGACCTACCATTTAAATCCTTATTTTTTTCTGTAAAAATGTTACATTGATTAACAAATTTTCACACTGGCCATTGGGCCTTTTTAGACTTCTACTTCCTGTCCTGTCAGGAAACGTTTTCATATAAGAGCTCATGCTCATCTGCGAGGAAAACAGACGAGTGTAATCCGATAAAAAATCGAATTGCATTCTGACCAGTGTTAATCTAGGAGTCACAACTCATCTGTGATTTTTTTTTTCTCAGCTGAAATCGGACTGAGAAAAAAATTGCAGCATGCTGTGATCGCCAATGCAAGTCAATGGGTGTGAGAAAAAAATTGCACGACACTCGGACCATGGTATTGCCATCCAATTTTTACACACCAATGTCCTTTGAAAAGCTGGCAATTCAACTGCCGCGTACAGTAAAATCACACAGTGACCCGACAGAATAGAATAGCTAGAATAGATATACAGTTGTGCTCAAAAGTTTACATGCCCCGGCAGAATTTTTGCTTTCGTTGCCTTTTTTTCAGAGAATATGAATGATAATGCCCAAACTTTTTCTCCATTCATGTTTAGTGGTTGGGTGAAGCCATTTATTGTCAAACTGCTGTGGTTTCTCTTTTTAAATCATAATGACAACCCAAAACATCTAAATGATCCTGATCAAAAGTTCACATACCCTGGTGATTTTGGCCTGATAACATGCACAGAAGTTGACACAAATTGGTTTGAATGGCTACTAAAGGTAACATCCTCACATGTGACCTGTTTGCTTGTAATCAGTGTGTGTGCATAACAGCTGAGTGAGTTTCTGGGATCCAGACAGACTCTTGTTTCTTTCATCCAGCCACTGACTTTTGTGGATTGTGAGTCATGGGGAAAGCCAAAGAATTGTCAACGGAACTACGGGAAAAGGTTGTTGAACTGTATAAAACAGAAAAGGGATACAAAAAGATCCAAGGAATTGATCATGCCATAAGGGGTCATAAGAGGTATTGTTCACTCATCAGGATTTAAGTCTAAAAAAAAGTACCAGTTGCTATTGTGAAACTGCAAAGTTTTTAATACAAATTGTGATACAGAAAAAAAAGTTCCACTTTTTAAAAAAAAAAAAAAATTCAACACAATAGCCTAACTATAGGTTCTATTCTTATTTTAGCATCCCTTTAACAAGGTAATTCTGGAAGAGAGAAGTTCTGTGTGACTTAAAGAGAATGTCACTGTGATATAGAAACGAGATGGCAGATGAGAAAGCAACTGAGTGATCTTTAAAAAAAAAAAGTAATTCTCCTGATCTCTCTCCAAAAATGGGCAACTATATTTGGCCTATTATATACAGTTGACAACATGGATGAAAAATGATCTGTGTTTTCTTCTGGTTAAAAAATCTTTTCTGAATCTGTCCTAAGGGTACCGTCACACAGTGGCACTTTGGTCGCTAGGACGGCACGATCCGTGACGTTCCAGCGATATCGTTACGATCTCGCTGTGTCTGACACGCTACTGCGATCAGGGACCCCGCTGAGAATCGTACGTCGTAGCAGATCGTTTGAAACTTTATTTCGTCGCTGGATCTCCCGCTGACATCGCTGAATCGGCGTGTGTGACGCCGATTCAGCGATGTCTTCACTGGTAACCAGGGTAAACATCGGGTTACTAAGCGCAGGGCTGCGCTTAGTAACCCGATATTTACCCTGGTTACCAGTGTAAATGTAAAAAAAAAAAAACACTACATACTTACATTCCCGGTGTCTGGTCATGTCCCTCGCCTTCAGCTTCCCACACTGACTGGTGAGCGCCGGCCACCCGTAAAGTACAGTGGTGACGTCACCGCTCTGCTTTCCGGCTGTCCGGCGCTCACTGTCAGTGCAGAGAAGCACAGCACCGAGGGACGCGACAGGAATGTAAGTATGTAGTGTTTGTTTTTTTTTACGTTTACGCTGGTAACCAGGGTAAACATCGGGTTACTAAGCGCTGCCCTGCGCTTAGTAACCTGATGTTTACCCTGGTTACCAGGGAACTTCGGGATCGTTGGTCGCTGGAGAGCTGTCTGTGTGACAGCTCTCCAGCGACCAAACAGCGACGCTGCAGCGATCGACATCATTGTCGTATCGCTGCAGCGTCGTTTTAGTGTGACGGTACCCTAAGGGAGGGCAGAAAGATGACAAAAATCTGATACAGAGTGTATCTTGCAGTAGAGCTTAGTGTTAATTATAGTTTTTGTTCTTCAGAAACCTGAGAAACCGGGTTCCTCTGTTGTTCAGCTAATCAAAGAAGGTCCAGGAGATACATAGCATAAATTGGAAGGCTTTACTATGACACAAGATGTTGGTCTCGACAAACTTACATCTATAGCCTTACATGTTTACCATTGTCAAGATTTTCATCACTGTTAATTATATGTTGGTTTACATAACCATCCTGAGCTTCTATGTCGTTTACTGATCAATTTTACTTTCTTACCTGTCAGCTCCCAGCGGACACAGATTACTGACATCTGTTATCCAATCATGTGTTCACTAGATGGTGGCCCGATTCTAACACGTCGGGTATTTTAGAATATGTATAGTAGTATATAGAACAGCCCACGCAGTATATAACACAGCCCACGTAGTATATAACACAGGCCACGTAGTATATAACACAGCCACATAGTATATTGCCCAGCCACGTAGTATATTGCACAGCCACATATATAGCACAGCCCACATAGTATATAACACAGGCCACGCAGTATATAACACAGCCCACGTAGTATCTAACACAGGTCACGTAGTATATAGCAATGTGGGCACCATATCCCTGTTAAAAAACAATTAAAAATAAAAAAAATAGTTATATACTCACCTGGCAGCCCCCGGATCCAGCCCATGCGTTTAGCGATGCTCCTTGTGACGCTCCGGTCCCAAGAATGCATTGCGGCAATAGCACGTGATGATATAGCGGTCTCGCGAGACCACTACGTCATCTCCGGTCATTGCCACAATGCATTCTTGAGATCTTGCCACCGGAACCTGCCACTTGCATGGAGCGGTCACCGGAGCGTCGCAAGGAGCAGGAAAGGCGCCGGAATGTGAGTATATGATGATTTTTTATTATTTTTAACATTAAATCTTTTTACTATTGATGCTGCATAGGCAGCATTAATAGTAAAAAGTTGGTCACACAGGGTAAAATAGCAGCCTTAACGGTGTTGTGAATTCTGTTGTCGGGCTCCCTCCTGTGGTCATGAATGGTACTTCGGCTGGTTCTGTCCATGGACTTCCTCTGGTGGGTGTTTCTGAATTTCCTTCCACAGGTGACAAGGTTAATTCGTTGGCTGGCTGCTCTATTTAACTCCACTTAGATCTTTGCTCCATGCCACCTGTCAATGTTCCAGTATTGGTCTAGTTCACTCCTGGATCGTTCTTGTGACCTGTCTTCCCAGCAGAAGCTAAGTTCCAGCTTGTATTTCTTTGGTTTGCTATTTTTCTGTCCAGCTTGCTATTTTTATTGTTGTCTTGCTTGCTGGAAGCTCTGGGACGCAGAGGGAGCACCTCCGCACCGTGAGTCGGTGCGGAGGGTCTTTTTGCGCCCTCTGCGTGGTCTTTTTGTAGGTTTTTGTGCTGACCGCAAAGTAACCTTTCCTATCCTCGGTCTGTTCAGTAAGTCGGGCCTCACTTTGCTAAATCTATTTCATCTCTGTGTTTGTATTTTCATCTTTACTCACAGTCATTATATGTGGGGGATTGCCTTTTCCTTTGGGGAATTTCTCTGAGGCAAGGTAGGCTTTATTTTTCTATCTTCAGGGCTAGCTACTTCCTTAGGCTGTGCCGAGTTGCATAGGGAGCGTTAGGCGCAATCCACGGCTATTTCTAGTGTGTTTGATAGGATTAGGGATTGCGGTCAGCAGAGTTCCCACGTCCCAGAGCTCGTCCTTTATTATCAGTAACTATCAGGTCATTCCGTGTGCTCTTAACCACCAGGTCCATTATTGTCCTGACCACCAGGTCATAACATAACGGACTGCGTTACACCGCGTTATGCTGCGGTGTAACGCAGTCCATTTAACGGACTGCTAAACCGCAGTGTGGGCACTGACTGGAGGGGAGTAGGGAGGGGGCACTTCCTGGAGGGGCGTACGGAAGGGCGAATTCGCGGCCGGATGGTGCCTGTCGCTGATTGGTCGCTGCCGGCCGCGACCAATCAGCGACGCAGGATTTCCGTGACAGACAAACAGACAGAAGTGACCCTTAAACGATTATATATATAAATTGATACCTTTCATCAGTTTCCATGATTCTGAATAGTCCTTTTACAACGCTCTATGATATCATAATTTATGTCATCTCTCTGGATGGTATTCTCCAGCGCATTGCAGGGAAGCTTTCTTGGATCAAGCATTGCTATAATAAAGAGCTTGACCCCGGTAGAAGTCAAGATTGAAACTGTATTCAGTACATTTTCCGTCACTCGTAGCTACAGTATGTTAGGATTGGCTACCTTCAAATGGCCAAGTAAAATAAAAACCAAACAAAGGAAACAAACCATAAAACCCTTAAAGGGAACCGGCCCCCCCCCCTCCCCCCCAGGGCCTATTAAAGTAAAAGAGCCTCTTTCAGCAGCACTAAGGCTGCATTCTGTGAAGGTGGCTCTTATGTTTTTGATCCCTAATAACGCTGAAATATTCACTTTTATAAATTGCGCGCCATAACTGTGTTGAGTCTGGGTACGTTTTTCTCCCCCTGACTCAAGCGCCTCGCAGCCGTCCATCTCACCGGGTGCCACCTCCTTTCTGTCTTGTGCCGTCACCGGCACTCTGCAATTATTTGTCAGGCATGCGCCGTGCGCGCTGCCCTGGAACTTACATCAAGTGATATAAGTATATCGCACCTGCGCACAGCGCCAGATTCCAAGCCCCGCAGTGTGAATACATCATAACACACTGCGGGACGGGATCTGGGGCCTCTGCTACACGCAGGCACAATATCAGTACATCAGCTGATGTGTGTTCCAGGGCAGCGCGCACGGCGCAAGCCCGAAAAATGAGAGCACAGTACAGGCACCGGTAACATGAGGAAACACAGAGGAGGAGGCGACCGGTGCACTGAGGGGATGATGCATGGCTGGGAGGCGGCTGAGTCAGGGGGAGACGTACCCCCCCGGACTCAATGCAGGTATGGCGTGCAATTTATCAAAGTGAATATTTCAGCATTATTAGGGATCAAAAACATAAGAGCCACCTTCACAGAATGCAGCCTTAGTGCTGCTGAAGGAGGCTCTTTTACCTTAATATGTCCCCTTAATATGGGGAAGTGACAGGTTCCCTTTAAGAACCAGGGGTACTTCCGTTGTTGCGTTTCCATTTTTTGCTCCCCTTCTCGCGGCCATAACTTTTTTGTTTTTCCATCAATCAGTATGACAGCTTGTTTCTTTGTGGGACGAGTTGTACTTTTGAATGGCACCATTGATTTTACCATATTGTGTACTGGAAAATGTGAAAAAAATCCAAATGCGGTGAAATTGTAAAAAAAAGTGCAATCCCATAATTGTTTATTGGATGTTTTTTACCATGTTTACTAAATGCTAAAACTGACCTAAAATTATGATTCTACAGGTCATTATGAGTTCAGAGACCCCAAACATGTCTAGGTTCTTTTCTCTTTAAGTGGTGGGAAAAAAATTCCAAAGTTTGTAAAAAATAAATAAATAAAATGTTGCCATTTTCCGAGACCCGTAGCATCTCCACTTTTAGGGATCTGGGGCCGGGTGATGGCTTATTTTTTGCGCACCGATCTGACATTTTTATTGATACCATATTGGTGTGTATACGATCTTTTGATCACCCGTTATTGCATTGTATTGCAATGTTGCAGCGACCAGAAAAACGTAATTCTGGTGTTTCGATTTTTTTTTTCTCGCTACGCTGTTTACCGATCGGATAAATTTTTATATATTGCTAGATCGGGTGATTCTGAACACACCGATACCAAATATGTGTATATTTGATTTTTTCTATTGTTTCATTTTGAATGGGGCAAAAGGGGGGTGATTTGAACTTTTATATATTTTTTATTTTTAGAATATTATTAAAAACTTTTTTTTTTACTTGCTTCAATAGTCTCCATGGGAGACTATAAACTGTGATCATCCGAACGCTTCCTGCGCATGCATGTTAAATGCCGCTGTCGGAGTTTGACAACGGCATTTAACATGTTAACAGCCACAGGTAGATTGCGATTCCACTTGCGGCAGTTAGGGGCACATGACAGTTGATCAGATCAGCTGTCATGTAACGGAAAAGGTGCGGATTCATCGCCGAAGCCCGCACCAAACGGGGAGGCGTCCAATGTTGGATATATCCGTCATTGGATATTAAGGGGGTTAAAGGGAATCTACCAGTAAGGCTAGGTTCACATTGCGTTATGTGAACCCGTTAAACGGACTACGTTACACCGCGGCATAACGCGGTGTAACGTAGTCAGTTAACGCCGTCTTTGCTTGTAATGGCGAACGCATCACTAGAGCAAGCCCACATTGGGCGTGCGCTAGCGATGTGCAGTCATTTGAGTGACAGACCTCAAACACTGCTTGCGGGCATCTGCGCTAGCCGGATCGGCAAATGCGATCCTTTTTGGGACATTGCGTTAGCGCAGTCCGTAGCGCTATGCGCTAAACGGACTGCCCTAACGCAATGTGAACCTAGCCTAAGATCAACCTTTCTAAGCCGTGTGGGCATATAGGTCATAGGAAGCTGAATAATTGATACCTTGATATCTGCGATTTGATGCCTTATTCCAGAGAAATCCATGTTGTTCTTATATGTAAATGAGCTGTTCAGGACTATGCATCGGACACTGATCTGCATGAGACTCCGCCTCCAGAGCATGATTTAAATTAAAGGTGGTGTGACCAGTGTGATATGTGATGGCTGCCCTCCCGATCTCACTGCAGAGGTGTGTGTGATTACAACCAACACAATACAGCAGAGCTGAGCTTCGTCACATTGCAAACATATCTGCATTTCTCCTCCCTGTTAATCTAAGCTCTGGAGGTGAATTTTCAGGGAAATCTATGTCTGGTCCATAAATCTTAATAGCTTATTTACATATAATAAAAATGTGATTTCTCTGAAATAAGACATTGCGTTGCAGATATCAATGTATCATTTTATCAAGCTTCCTATGACCTACATGCCCATATAGACGGCTTAGGGGGGTTGATCATACTGGCAGATTCCCTTTAAGTAAGGGGATATTAGAATTTTCTCTGCCATATTATCTAGTAAATAGCACCAGTAGATACCGTACATCCATCCATTGTAATAATGCCAATTTTTCTTTTTTAAATACAGATTTACTAAAATTGATGTTCACTTTTTTCTTTTTATATAGAATGGAAAATCATCCTGATTTCTTATATTAGGCAGCTTCGTTCATTGCATACTGTCTCTAGTTGACTTTCACATGGTGTGGTTGTCTGACAACTATGTTTCTGTCTCTTTCAGCACTTACAGAACCCAGCAAATTTTCACAATGCAGCTACAGAGCTTTTGGACTGGTGTGGAGATCCTCGAGCTTTTCAAAGACCGTTTGAACAGAGTCTCATGGGTTGTTTAACGGTATGCTCTTTAGCTTTTCACCTCTTTTTAAGTTCTCAGTCTGTGACTTACAAGTGGAAATTGCTACTCCCCTGCTCATGATTTCTGCATTTGGTGAATACATACTGGTGCACTGCTCTATGGGGAAGATTACACAACTTGTGAATATTGTGCTTTGTTACAGGTTTAGTTATTAGACAATAAGTTTAGTCATTAGACAGTAATGAATAGTTATTAGGTATCTATCAAAAATGTAAATCCAATTAGTAAACAATGTAAATACGGTAGTCTGTTTTACAGGAACTAGTTTCACAGTGAGTATACCGTGCCTCCGGTTTTATACTGATGTGCTTGGAGGTCACCCCAGTATTTCTACAACATCATTAAGAAAACTAAATGATGCCGTGCTCCAATGAATGCCTTATTATATAGGTAGCGGTCACTAGATACTGCTGCTAGAAGAGGATACGATTCCATAATACAAAGGCACCATACAAGACACTCAGAATGCTTCATAAAAAGCCATAGACTCCATGAGGCCTCAATCTGAAAAAAGGTTAGGCTTTGTCAAAGCCACTCAAACGAGGGTTGTACTGCTAAAACATTATAAGACAATTGATGTATAGAAATAAAAAAGCTTTTGAATATATATAGTACTGTACAAAAGTTTTAGGTGGGTGTGAAAAAAACAACAACCGCCAAACATACAGCCAATATAATTAAGAACCATCTTCAGCATAAAGAAAAAAAAGGAGTCCTGTGAGGGTATGTGTCAGGGTGGATTTGATTTAAATCTAACTGATTTAAATCGCGATTTAAATCACTAGTCAGTAATGCTTGATTTAAATCAGTGATTTAAATCAAAGTTTCTACCTAAACTAGTTCTTGCTACTTTAACATGCAAGTAAATGAAGATTTTTAGAATCACTTTTTATATTACTTTTTTCTCCCCAGTTTAATGGGTTAATCATTCATATTTGGACACCACTGTTCTGTTGTACTTAGGAAGGAGAAAAATAATCCTGACCTTAATAACAATTTAAATAGATTTATTCAACTGAAACAATAACAACATTACAGCATAAGTTATTTGCTTAAACAAACATGCATGTTTGTTAACTAATTTGGCTAAACAAAATATATATATATTATAAGAAACTTAGACTGTCAGCCCAGCCGACACATGAAAAACTTAAATACTACTGTCCCTGCTGTCCTCTGTAGCTCACTTGTCGTCATCTTCATCATCATCTTCTTCTTTGTTCCTATTCATAATCTGGAAAAGAAAAGCAAGCTTTCCTGCTTTATTGGGTCCCAACCGATTTCTCAATTTAGAATGAATGAGTCCAAAGGAAGAGAATATTCTTTCAACGCCTGCAGAAGAAGCTACTGCTGTTAAAAGTGAAATCATTACTTGAACAGTCTCTAAATCCAAGCGCTTAAGTGACTTCCACCAGTTTACTGGTGTGACCTTCCTTAAAATATCTTCAGCAAACATATATTTCTTGAATGGTTCCCCCTTAGCTCTGAAGTTTATTATAGTTGGCATTAAAGATGGATGATTGCTGAATACCCATGTCATAGCTAACTCCTCTTCCTCAGCACTTAGGTTTTGACCCTGATATTGGATATTGACAATATTTGCCAAAAAATGAGCTGGAGTCAGTGCTTGTCCCATTCGTTTGTTTACTGCTTGTAATTTAATTCTGTCCATGTGTAGTTCTGTTTTTAAGTGTTCACTCAGTTCCTTCCAAATTTCAACAGCATCCGCAATAAAACAGCTATTTTTCTGTATTTTGTTTAAAGCTTGAGAGATGGGTTTCAGGAAGATCAGCATATGTTCAACATTTCTCTTAAGCCCAATGTTGAGGATTTTGGCCGTGACAGTGCCCTCTATTTTATCTCGATTTTCTTCACAAAGTGTCATCAGAATAGGCCAGTTTTTGATATACTGCTCAAAACAGTCCACCACAGAGTTCCATCTAACATCTTGTGGGAACGTTAGCTTGGTTCCACCCATCCTTTTCAGAGCTGCTGCAGCAAAATGATTATTACGGAAGTATTTAGCAATTTCAATAACATTAGCCTTTATTTCTGGAACACTTAAGTCTTTGGCTAAGAGGTGCAGCAAATAAGCACTGCAACCATATGTTATTAGCAGCTTTGTATTCCCTCCTTGCTCTTCTAAATCTCTTCTCATCTTGGATACGTTTGCAGCATTGTCAGTGACCAAACTGCGTACTAGACATTTGAATTTTTGTTCACATGTCGTTATAGCTTTTACTGCCACTTCTTGTAAGTATTCTGCTGTGTGTGCATTTCCTGACGTATCAGTTGTTTGTGCAAGGAAGACTTTACCTTCTTCTGTTGTTATACAAGCACATACAATAGGATCATTGTGGACATTACTCCACCCATCAATACTTAGGTTAACAATTTTACCCTCCAGAGCTGTTGCACATTGCTCCATTTCTCTGTCATACACTTGATCCAGCAGTTTCCCTGCAACATCAGCTCTGCTGGGTGGACTGTATCCTGGTCTCAGTGACTGAACCATATTAATGAAATGTGGGTTCTCAGTCAGACGGAAAGAAGAGTTCGTTGCATAAATAAACTGGGCAATTTTTTCATCAGTCAACTTTTTCTAATCTGCTAGTTCTTATCACAAACCTATCTATGGTGGTTCCAGGAGGTAAAGGTTTTTTCTTCCTTTTGGGTGATGGTGATATGTGGCTGTGGGTGTCTGATGATGATGCTGCTGCTAATGAAGCACTATCCTGAATGGATAACTCTGAAACTGTAGAACAGGATGATGGTGATCTTGGAGGTGGATAGTTTCCAGAATCCATGAATTCCCCTAAACAAAAAAAGTCAATTCTGTTATTTTATTGTTTATACAATTTCTGCTTATTGTACACAACACATCACTGCCCCTGCCCCAAAAGGAATATTTGTTTTTCTTCATAACTGTACCAAATGACGGTAACATGCAGTAATAATAAGAAATATAATTTTTCTCACACATGACAGTTCAGTCTTTAGAAATAGGATTCAATAAAAATGTTTACCAACCTGAAGATCCTGCCTGTTCAGAAGTGTTTCTTCGGTCATCTTCATCACCGCACTTCTCATAATGTTGCCTCATTCGCACCACCAGGCCTTGCAGGAAAGAATGTAATAAACCTCAGATCGTACACACAAACAGATCCAGACTTGTCTGTCTGTGGCAATGCTGCAGTATTGTGCTCAAAGTTTCACTTTCATTTTCTTGTCTGCTTGCCCTTCCTCCTCCTCACACTTAGATTCACATTCTTCTTGTGTTGTGCAGATCTATTCCACTCCAAACAATCAGAAACATATTGTCTAACTTCTTGGACTTGGCACTGAAGGGGTTGATTCTGTATTCATAGGTTTGTAGAACAATAGGATTAAGGTCTTTTTCTCAACTCTGTTCATGTTGTAACATTTTTGCCGTGAAGAAGAGGCTGGGACCTCTGCGGAGTCAAATTCAGTTTTGAGAACTGCGTAAGTAAAGCGAGCGTCTGTGATAATATAGGAGAGAAACTGCCCACTAATCCTACAGAAACCTCTGGAAGAGAATGGCATTGTGAATGTTACACATATACAGCCTTTATTCTACTGAGTTAAACAACTCAGCTTTATCCCTCATGATGGAAGAACCTTTGGATGGTAAAATATTTTCCTCAAAAAGCAGTTTATTGAAAAAAATCCGATTTAAATCAAAAAAATTCCAATTTAAATAAAAAAAATCCGATTTTTTTTATTTATTTTTTTAAAAAACATTGATTTTTATCCACCCTGGTATGTGTCCACATTCAAGATTGCATCAGGATTTACTCTGGATTTGACGCAGGTAAAATCTGCACCAAATCTGCGCCTGAGGTCACAGGCAGGTCACCTGCGTTTTTACATGCTTTTTTCTTGCTTTTTTTTCATGCGGATTTGTGTGTGTTTTTGTAAGCTAAATAAAGATATACAAAAAAAAAAGACTTGTGATGTAATTTCTTGTCCTACCTCTTCATTTACATACTCCATTGAAGAATGATGTTTACACACACAGCTAGATAGATATGATAGACTAGATGGTGGCCCGATTCTAAAGGTACCGTCATACTAAGCGACGCTGCAGCGATACCGACAACGATGTCGATCGCTGCAGCGTCGCTGTTTGGTCGCTGGAGAGCTGTCACACAGACAGCTCTCCAGCGACTAACGATCCCGAGGTCCCCGGTAACCAGGGTAAACATCGGGTTACTAAGCACAGGGCCGCGCTTAGTAACCCGATGTTTACCCTGGTTACCAGCGTAAACGTTAAAAAAACAAACACTACATACTTACCTTCAGCTGTCTGTCCTCCGGCGCTCTGCTTTCCTCTGCACTGTCAGCGCCGGTCAGCCGGAAAGCAGAGCGGCGACGTCACCTCTGTGCTTTCCGGCTGGCCGGCGCTGACACAGGATGCAGGAGGAGTGCAGAGAAGCAGAGCGTCGGGGACAGACAGCGGAAGGTAAGTATGTAGTGTTTGTTTTTTTAACGTTTACGCTGGTAACCAGGGTAAACATCGGGTTACTAAGCGCGGCCCTGCGCTTAGTAACCCGATGTTTACCCTGGTTACCAGTGAAGACATCTCTGGATCGGCGTCACACACGCCAATCCAGCGATGTCAGCGGGAGATCCAGCAACGAAATAAAGTGCTGGACTTTCCTCAGCGACCAACGATCTCCCAGCAGAGGCCTGATCGTTGGTCGCTGTCACACATAACGATTTCCTTAACGATATCGTTGCTATGTCACAAAAAGCAACGATATCGTTAACGATATCGTTATGTGTGACGGTACCTTAACACATCGGGTATTCTAGAACATGCATGTCCATGTAGTATATTGCACAGCCCACGTAGTATATTGCCCAGCCACGTAGTATATTGCCCAACCATGTAGTTTATTGCCCAGCCACGTAGTATATTGCAGTCACGTAGTATATTGCCCAACCACGTAGTTTATTGCCCAGCCACGTAGTATATTCCAGTCACGTAGTATATTGCCCAACCACGTAGTATATTGCCCAGCCACGTAGTATATTGCCCAGCCACGTAGTATATTGCCCAGCCACGTAGTATATTGCAGTCACGTAGTATATTGCCCAGCCGCGTAGTATATTGCACAGTCGCGTAGTATATTGCCCAGTCACGTAGTATATTGCCCAGTCACGTAGTATATTGCCCAGTCACGTAGTATATTGGCCAGTGACATAGCATATTGCCTAGTGACGTAGTATATTTCCCAGTGACGTAGTATATTGCGCAGCCACGTAGTATATTGCCCAGTGACGTAGTATACAGCACAGAGCCACGTAGTATATTGCCCAGCTACGTAGTATATTGCCCAGCCACGTTTGTCACAGGTTAAAAAATAAAAAACAAACATATACTCACCTTTCCGAGGGCCCTTTGTAGTCCACGGCAGCTTCCGGTCCCAGGGTTGGTATGAGCGCAGGACCTGTGATGACGTCGCGGTCACATGACCGTGACATCATGGCAGGTCCTTCTCGTGCAGGCACGCAGGGCCTGTGATGACGTCGCGGTCACATGACCGTCACGTCATGGCAGGTCCTTCTCCCATACCATCTTTGCCACCGGAACCTGCAACGGAAGATGGCGGCCGGCGCGAGCGGCTCAGCGGACTACGGAGGGTGAGTATAGCAGGTTTTTTTTTATTATTATTTTTAACATTACATTTTTTACTATTGATGCCGCATAGGCAGCATCAATAGTAAAAAGTTGGGGACACACAGGGTTAATAGCGGCGGTAACGGAGTGCGTTACCCGCGGCATAATGCGGTCCGTTACTGCCGGCATTAACCCTGTGTTAGCGGTGATCGGAGGGGATTATGCGGCCATTTTCTTCCGGACTGTGCCCGTCGCTGATTGGTCGCGGCAGCCATGACAGGCAGCTGGCGAGACCAATCAGCGAATGAATATCCAGGACAGACGGAAGTGACCCTTAGACAATTATATAGTAGATATCTATCGTATCCATCTATCTATCGTATTTATCTATAGTATCTATCTATCGATATATCTATCTATTATCTACTGATATATCTATCTATAAATATATCTATCTATATGTAGATATATCGATAGATATATTGATAGATAGATAAATAGATAATAGATTAATAGATAGATGGATACGATAGATGGATACGATAGATGGATACGATAGATAGATGGATACGATAGATAGATGGATACGATAGATGGATACGATAGATGGATACGATAGATGGATACGATAGATGGATACGATAGATGGATACGATAGATGGATACGATAGATAGATGGATACGATAGATAGATGGATACGATATGATAGATGGATACGATAGATAGATGGATACGATAGATAGATGGATACGATAGATAGATGGATACGATAGATAGATGGATACGATAGATGGATATGATAGATGGATACGATAGATGGATCACAGATGCGAGAAACTCGTACGAGTCTCACATCTTAATACCCACCACTGCCGCCGGCACTCGAGAGAGGATCGTGCTGTTGCATGTATTTCTATGCAGCCACACGCTCCGGTCCCGAGTGTCGGCGGCAGTGCCGGGTATTAAGATGGGAGACTCGTCCGAGATTCTCGCATGTGTGATCCCAGCCTTAAATAAAGACACACCCACCCATGAATTCTGCGTTAGGCCGGGGTCACACTCACGAGAAACTCACACAAGTCTCTCGCTTCAATACCCGACACTGCCCCAGGCACTCGAGACGGAAGTGTGCGGCTGCATGTATTTTTATGCAGCTGAACGCTCCGGTCCTGAGTGCCCGCGGCAGTGTCGGATATTTACTCCGGCCTTAAATGCAATATGTTTAATTTAAAAAAAAAAAAAATTGAAAAAAAAAATTACGTGGGCTCCCGCGCAATTTTCTGTGCCAGAGAGGGAAAGCCAGCGACTGGGGGACTGATATTTGTAGCCTGGGATGGGGTTAACACCCATGGAGCTTCCCAGGCTATGAATATTAGCCCGTAGCTGTCTGCGTAGCCTTTACTGGCTATAAAAATAGGGGGACTCCCCAAAAAATGATGTGGGGTCCCCCTATAATTTACAACCAGAAAGGCTACGCAGACAGCTGCGGGCTGATATTCATAGCCTAGAGAGGGACCATGGATATTGCCTCCCCTCCCCCCCCGGCTACAAATACCAGCCCCCAGCCGCCCCAGAAATGGCACATCTATAAGATGCGCCAATTCCGGCGCTTAGCCTCTCTCTTCCCACTCCCGAGTAGTGGTGGGATATGGGGTAATAAGGGGTTAATGACACCTTAGGTGACATTAAGCCCGGTTAATAATGGAGAGGCATCAATAAGAAGCCTATCCATTATTAATCCTAGGTAAAGTGTAAATAAAACACACTAGAAAAAAATATTTTAATGAAATGATTACACACACTTTTTGACCATATCTTTATTATTAGCTCAATCCTCTTGAAGACCCTCGTCCTGCAAAAAAGCATAAAAAAACAAGCCAAATTCATACTCCCTGTCCGCAGATATCCCATAATGAGTGTCCCACGACGAGTCCAGCTCTGCTACATCTGGATGCCTGACATCCAGACATAGTAGAGCTTGTAGATGATTGCTGGAGATAACTCTCCAGCCATCACCTACATTCTAGCACTCACGGTCAGCTGACCGTGAGAACGAGCCTAGTGTGACCGGAGATCCCCCCCCCCCCTGGTCATGTGCACGGCAGTTATCGCGGTAAGCTAAGTTATCGCGAGAACTTATCCTACCGCGAGAACTGCAGTGGACATGGGGCTTTCGGCGGCGGGACAGGTAAGCCGGCATGTGACATGCGTAGTAAGCTGCATTAACGCAGTTTCTACGCATTTCACTAATCATTAGATGAAGTTTTACCGCATCTAATGATTATCTATGGGAAATTTACGGCACGGCAACGGAGCATCGCCACACTGTAAACAGACATGCTGCGTTTTGAAAAGACGTGCCGCATGTCCGTTTACGTGGGTCTGCCGCCTGCGTGATTTACCGCATGGTGGAGACGGGATTTCATGAAATCCCTTCAACTATGCTGTAACATCTGGACGCTGCGTGTTTGACGCTGCGGCTCTGAACGTGGACACATACCCTGAGTGTTGATACGGCCCCACAGAGCCCTAATCTCATCCAGTCTGTGTGTGATTATATGAAGAGACCTGCACACACCTCATGCACAGAAGATCTGTGGTTAATGCTCCAAGATGTTTGGAACAACCTCCTGCCGAGTTCCTTCAAAAACTGTGTGCAAGTGTACTTGGAAGAACTGACGCTGTTTTGAAGACAAAGGACAGTGATATTGGGTATTGATGTGATTTTGATGTGTGTTTTTTTTTTGTTCTGCTTTTTGCTATTGACCCTTCTTTCACACATCCCAGAATCCTGCCCTTTGCTGTTACCAGTTTGTTGGGTGTCTATGACACAATGCTACATACCACTTGTGTCCTAATAGAGTGCGTATCTTCAGTAGTTGCGTTCTTCTGCATTGGATGTTGGTTAACCCTTTCATGTTTTCCTTCTTCCTACAGGTGGTTAGTAGAGTAGCATCACAGCAAGGCTTTGACCTGGACCTTGGATATAGACTCCTTGCCGTATGTGCGGCCAACAGAGACAAGTTCACGCCTAAATCAGCTGGTAGGAAGCAAGCAATTAATATTTACGTTTCTGACAGGCGATCTTCTGCTGAGGGCTCTGATCTACACAAGTCAAGACCTGCAGCGGATAATATTTGCACATTGTTGCCTGGCAACACTTTACTATGGTGGTTACCTGCTGAAGCTGCTTTGTGTCTTAACCCTTTGTTATAATGACCCTTCTAATACAAACTGCTACAGTATTACATTTGTAGATTGTGTCTTAAATGCAGATGCTGCTTATATGTAATGGAAAGGGTGTGTTGTCTATAGAATGACAAATCTTGTAGGTTTATGGCAAATGTACAATAATGACCTTTACTTTGAATATTTCCAAGGTTGTGAATAAGATAGATTTCTGCCTAGAATTTAGGGTTAATGTGACAAAGCTGCACATCTCTGTTTCGCCTCCGTGCATGGGCTCAGGCAGGCTAGTGTCTTGCTCTCAAGGTTTCCACATTGACTGCCAAGGAGCCTTTGAGGTCACCTGTCTCTGTGGTGATTTATGGCCTTAAATTATGTCTGGAAAATGAGGAGGGAAAAAAGCTTTTTTGTGTAATTTTGCCATTGACCTGCCATCTTTGCGTCTGTTCTTGTGAAATATCCGAGACTAGAGTTCATACATACTGTGAATGAGTCATTAGGAGCATTGGTATGCACAGTACGCTGGGGCCCTGCTCATTTGGACCCGGCCCAAGTTATGCAGACAGTGCAGGTAGAGCTGAGCTGGGTGAATAGATGTTACAGTTTACTAGCCTATAGCCCTCGGCCAATCCAGCTGCTTAGAACGAAGGTAATAGTAGGGAGGACTACTAGTGGTAATGTGGGAAATAATGCACCAGCACGTACAGTATGTGTATTATAGATAATGTGATGAATAATGTTCTCTTCATTTATGGCCAGAACTTAGTATTGTCACAATGATCGCATAAATGGATAGTGGAAAGGCTAGTCATGCCTCCAGTCTCACAGCCAGGGTTTATGTAATGTAAAGGTTCAACACCTGGCTGCTCACCAGCTTTTATATTATTAGGAGTCCATCACAGAATATAGGCTTCCACTGAAAATTATATATACCCCAAAGAAATATTTACTGACAAACCAATCATTAATTTTAATCAAATTATTTTATTTTTAAAAAGGACATAACACAACAAATAACACTTCTTTATTAAAAAATGAATATATATATATATATATATATATATATTTATTAAAAATGAAATTTTGAATAAAAATGTAACTCGTATGTGAGGGGGCTAGGGCAGCCGTGTAATAATTGTATTGATTATATATGTTTCTTTTGTGATCACATCTGTATTTAATTGATGTAATATATTATTGTAATTTCTGGTTATTTATATATCATTTATTTATCAATCAGTCTTGGTGTGCCCTAGCCCCCTCACATACAAGTTACATTTTTATTCAAAATTTCATTTTTAATAATTATATATATATTCATTTTTTTAAATAAAGAAGTGTTATTTGTTGTGTTATGTCCTTTTTAAAAATAAAATAACTTGATTAAAATTAATGATTGGTTTGTCAGTAAATATTTCTTTGGGGTATATGCTTATTGTGTAATATTTACTAAATTGGTTCTATTTTGAATATTATTTGGTATTTCTTTTCTATATAGGATTTCTTCCATTGAAAATTGCCTGCTACTACCCCAATTCAATATTACTACTCACAAATAGTGCAAGTTTCAATAATATTATGCTATGTTAGAGGATTACTGTAAATTCAACTGAGGGTGTAGTCCAGGGGTCTCAAACACATGGCCCACATCCACATGTAGCCCCTGAGGCTGCAGTACGCAGATAACATAGCTCCCGAGACAATCGTGACCCGGTCTGGGGCGGCACAGGACACACCAATGCCAGCACTTTATTTTTTCATTTTAACTGGAAGCACATTGAATTGAGATGTATCGCGGCACAGAGAATCACCGGATGCCGCCATAGCAATACCTATACTAGCCACCATCACGGACCATCATGTGAAGAGCGGCATGGCAGGGGGCATTATTACTGGATGGTGGCCACAATTACTATATGGAGCCATTTATAAAACAATACTACTGTATGGGGTCAATTGATGATGGACAAAAAAAAGTATTAAAAAAAGCGTAAAAATATTTTGCCATTAAAAATGCTGATTTGTGAAAAGACTAAAGTAAACAATAAAAAGTACACATTTGGTATGGTCACATCCCAAATCACCCAACCTATAAAACTATAACATAACCCATATGAAAGAGACTATTAAAAAATTAACGTAAAAAATACACCAAAAGTGTAAGAAAAAAAATGATAAATGTCATATAGAAAAAAATGCTAATGCTGAAAATGTCATCTTATCCCACAAAGAATGAGGTCTATGTGAGGCTCATTTACTCAGCCAAGTTTGAGACCCCTAGCTAGTCATAGACAACCCTTTTTAAATTGGGGGTGTTCACAGCACCCCGTAGCGGATGATTGATTTTTGCTTTTAAAGGTCATGGCCAGTCTCCATCATAGCTGTGTACCAAGAATAGAACAATCAGAGGAAAAGTATGATAGAAACACATCACCACTTCTGCATTTATCACCCACTCCTGGTTAAAGTGCTGACCAAATACTGAACATGTGAACGTGGCATTCAGTATTGCTTAATGACCATTAAGGTGAATGGATGTCTATGGAATACAAGGATGGTTAAAGTTTGCCAGAATCGGAGCAGTTACATACCGACGCCCACCATTTGGCTCATAGAGGGGTCTCAAGCGGGGGAGTGCACATGTGTGTTATCCAGCTGCCCAAATAGGACATATGGACAGATTGTCTTCATGAGAAAACCCATCAATTGTTAATGTACCGCTATGTATAACTGGTGAACAAAGACATATATGCCAAATGTACCATGTGGCTCTTATGGATTCATTAGGGAGAGGATCATATTTCTGGTTATTCTCATCCCATACACAGAAGTGCTGCTTTGTCTGCTCCCTCCTGTGTTTTCTATGAGAATCTCGCTGGCTGACACGATCAGCGGGTTATCTGCAGGAGAACAATACAATTGCCAGTCTGAAATCGGACATGCCCGACAGACATCTTCCCCAACCATCAGTTGGCTGGCACCCCATACATATTCGATTGTCTGCCAAGTTCTTTGTTATGACATTTTTTTACAGCCTTAATCTTTTGTGTCTTCATGAAACTTTCTCTATTGTGAAAAATGAATCATTGAACAATTTGTGTAAATCAAGTTCTTTCTGTTATGGTAAATATTTGTATATTTGTCAGACTTTACGATACAAAAAATATATCATCCTAATTAATTAATAAATTCTTGTAAAAATCAAGATGGGCATTGGATGCACCAGATATACCTATAACACAGACTCTTAGACCTACACAAGTGACTGTCCAACCTACAGCCAGGATTAAATACCAAGTACCTACATGTACATCATATATCATGTGCACCTTAATAGGTTACATACAGTAGGTACAATACAATGTAGTCTTTTTTGGCTAAATAGTTATTGATAAAAAGTCTTTGAGAAATGTGTTTTTTTTGTTTTTCTCTTTTAAAAAAAAAAATAGTTTTGGATACAGCACTTTTGAAAACCTTTTTTTTTTCCTTTTTTTCGCATTATCCTTAGAAGGAAGCCGCCGGCATTAAAAAAATTACCTATTGTTTACATTAGGTTTTTGTGTTTACATGTATTTTTGAAAGATTTTTGGTAATTTTTTTTTTCATATCACAATTTAAAAAAATTAAATAAATTACCTTGTAGTTTTCACGCTGGTGGATTGAAAACATTTTTTTCACAGAAGGCGCATTGACTAGCAACTATGAGATGAAAATGTTGACAGTTGACTTCAGACAAAGAATATTATCTCTTGACTTATTATGATTATTACAACCAACAAACTTTCTCCTGTGCTGAAGTAATGAATTAGGAGAAAGGTTAGTGTCCTATGTATGGGCATTTTTACAATAATATAAGATGAGCCTATCATTGGTCAGTATTTTACCTCAGTATTTGTAGCCAAAACCAGGAGTGGAACAAATAGAGGAAAAGTATAATAGAAACATATGCACCACTTCTGCATTTATCGCCCACTCCTGGTTTTGACTTACAAATACTGATGTAAAATACTGACCAAATAATAATAGTGTGACGGCAGCCCAAAGCCTACAGATTAATCTCATAAATCTGATCTCTAATTTATACAATGTGATTTTCTGGATTTTATTTTTGATATTCTATCTCTCAATGTTAAAAGTAACCTACCCTTAAAATTATAGACTGTTCATGTCTTTGTTAGTGGGCAAACTTATTAAATCAGCAAGGGATCAAATAATTATTTCCTTCAATGAACATGGGGACCCAACTTTGAATATACCATTCCGCCCAATATCTTTTGCTTCGCATTCTTTACGAATTGCACTTCTTTTCACTTGCTCAGAAGGCCCCATGGATTTCATAGCTTGAGGGTATGTGGACACGTTCAGATGTTTTCGCGGTTTTTTTTGCAATAAAAACGCATTTAAAATGCATACATATGCATCCTATCATTTAGAATGCATTCTGCAATTTTTGTGCACATGATGCGTTTTTTTCCGCGAAAAAAACGCATCGTGGTAAAAAAAGCAGCAAGTTCATTAATTTTGCAGATTTTTCGTGTTTTTCCCGCTATTCTATGCATTGGGAAAAAATGCAAAAAAACGCACAAAAAACACGCAAATAGTGCATAAAAAACTAAAAAAAAAAACGCGTGCGGTTTCTGGCAGAAATGTCCGGGTTTTGTCAGGAAATTTCTGCAAGAAATCCTGACTTGTGCACATACCCTCAAAGTGGCTGTGGTGGTGCTTGAGAAGGTGATTTGCTAATGGAAAATGCATGATTTTTCTTCTCTGTGCTTCATGGTTACAAAGCTGTGTTATGTTTTCAACACTTTTGCAGAAAGAATTTTAACCCATTATGTGTTATAATTTGGAAATTCTGACCATTCCCTTGAGAGTATAAATGAATTGTATGCAGTGCCAGCGCTATGCTATATTGGTACAACATATGCAATATATTCACAGGCTACAGGTTATTAATATTTTGTGTTCTCAAGTTTATCCCATTGTTGACTTTCTATAAAAAAAAATGTATTATCTTTCCACATACTGTGGGAATAATACTTTTAAAGGTTGCATCCATGTAAAGAGATTTTTCTATTAGTCAGACATCAAGCCACATGGCTTATGTTCCTTGTGGGTTTGACCACCCAGAATCGTGTTTTTCTTATTAATACATGTACGGTGGCTTCCTCTGCCAGGGACTACAACTTTGTGCTATACACCTGCAAAGTTGACCATCAAAGGGATTGTGTGTTTAAATAACCCTATCTAAATGTTCTACTACTCCATGTAAAATAATAAAGAAAAACAGATGCTCCCCTACCGCACTGTCGCTGTCCCCGTGATGTTACATAGTTACATAGTTATTAAGGTTGAAGGAAGACTATATGTCCATCTAGTTCAACCCATAGCCTAACCTAACATGTTGATCCAGAGGAAGGCAAAAAAACCCCATGTGCAAAGAGTAAGCTCCACATTGGGGAAAAAAATTCCTTCCCGACTCCACATACGGCAATCAGACTAGTTCCCTAGATCAACGCCCTATCAAGGAATCTAGTGTATATACCCTGTAACATTATACTTTTCCAGAAAGGTATCCAGTCCCCTCTTAAATTTAAGTAATGAATCACTCATTACAACATCATATGGCAGAGAGTTCCATAGTCTCACTGCTCTTACAGTAAAGAATCCGCGTCTGTTATTATGCTTAAACCTTTTTTCCTCCAACCGCAGAGGATGCCCCCTTGTCCCTGTTTCAGGTCTATGATTAAAAAGATCATCAGAAAGGTCTTTGTACTGTCCCCTCATATATTTATACATTAAAATAAGATCACCCCTTAGTCTTCGTTTTTCCAAACTAAATAGCCCCAAGTGTAATAACCTATCTTGGTATTGCAGACCCCCCAGTCCTCTAATAACCTTGGTCGCTCTTCTCTGCACCCGCTCCAGTTCAGCTATGTCTTTCTTATACACCGGAGACCAGAACTGTGCACAGTATTCTAAGTGTGGTCGAACTAGTGACTTGTATAGAGGTAAAATTATGTTCTCCTCATGAGCATCTATGCCTCTTTTAATGCATCCCATTATTTTATTTGCCTTTGTAGCAGCTGCCTGACACTGGCCACTGAATTTAAGTTTGTCATCCACCCATACACCCAGGTCTTTTTCATTGACGGTTTTGCCCAGAGTTTTAGAATTAAGCACATAATTATACATCTTATTACTTCTACCCAAGTGCATGACCTTACATTTATCCCCATTAAAGCTCATTTGCCATTTATCAGCCCAAGCTTCTAGTTTACATAAATCATCCTGTAATATAAAATTGTCCTCCTCTGTATTGATTACCCTGCAGAGTTTAGTGTCATCTGCAAATATTGAAATTCTACTCTGAATGCCCCCTACAAGGTCATTAATAAATATGTTAAAAAGAAGAGGGCCCAATACTGACCCCTGTGGTACCCCACTGCTAACCACTACCCAGTCCAAGTGTGCTCCATTAATAACCACCCTTTGTTTCCTATCCCTGAGCCAGCTCTCAACCCACTTGCACATATTTTCCCCTATCCCCATTATTCTCATTTTATGTATCAACCTTTTGTGTGGCACCGTATCAAAAGCTTTTGAAAAGTCCATATACACTACATCCACTGGGTTCCCTTGGTCCAATCTGGAACTTACCCTGTTGGTACTGGCTGTCGTGTGGCGTACCAGAGTTCAGTAATCTCCAGTTAAGCCAAGGGTAGCGGAGAACATGATCTGGTCCCCGATCACGTGATCGCCGTTATTCAATGAATAATGGTGAACACCTTTAAAAAATGAATGTGCCCGCTATTAGTCATTTCTCTCTTATGACATGACTAGATGGTGGCCCGATTCTAACGCATCGGGTATTCTAGAATATGCATGTCCACGTAGTATATTGCCCAGCCACGTAGTATATTGCCCAGAGACGTAGTATATTGCCCAGCCACATAGTATATTGCCCAGCCACGTAGTATATTGCCCAGCCACGAAGTATATTGCCCAGCCACGTAGTATATTGCCCAGCCACGTAGTATATTGCCCAGCCACGTAGTATATTGCCCAGCCACGTAGTATATTGGCCAACCACGTAGTATATTGCCCAGCCACGTAGTATATTGCCCAGCGTCGTAGTATATTGCCCAGCCACGTATTGCCCAGCCACATAGTATATAGCAGAGCCTCATAGTATATAGCAGAGCCACGTAGTATATTGCCCAGCACAGAGGCACGTAGTATAGAGACTTAAAAAAAAAAATAAACATATACTGACCTATAGCCCGTTGTAGTCCTGCTATACTCACCCTCCACCGCCTTTCTCGCTCCTCTCCACGCTCCCGGCACCGCTCCATTTCAAGCGGCAGCTTGCGGTCCCATCCCAGGGCTGGTGTGAGCAGGACCTATGATGACGTCGCGGTCACATGACCGACTGTGACTTCACGGCAGGTCCTTGTCGCACACCAGCCCTGGGACGGGAGCGGAACGTGCCGCTTGCAATGGAGCGGTGTCGGGAGCGTGAAGAGGAGCCAGAAAGGCGGTGGAGGGTGAGCATAGCAGGTTTGTTTTTTGTTTTTTTTTTATTATTATTTTTAGCATGACATTTTTACTATTGATGCCGCATAGGCAGCATCAATAGTAAAAGGTTGGGGACGCAGGGTTAATCGCGGCGGTAACGGAATGTTACCGCCGGCATTAACCCTGTGTTAGCGGTGACCGGAGGAGAGTATGGAGCGTGCGGGGAGCGGAGCATCGGGGACACAGTGCGGGGACCGGAGCAGCGGGGACACAGTGCGGGGACCGGAGCAGCGGGGACACAGTGCGGGGAGCGGAGCGCCGGGGACAGTGACTGCAGGGAGCGGGCGCCAGCCACTGACTGCGGGGAGTATGGAGCGGCCATTTTCTTCCGACTGTGCCCGTCGCTGATTGGTCGTGGCTGTTTTGCGGTGACCAATCAGCGACTTGGATTCCCATGATAGACAGAGGCCAGGACCAATGAATATATAGATATACCTGTCAGGGGAGAGAGAAATGATGTCCCCAAGTCAACCCCAGGACCTCCGCCATCCCCCGGTTCTTCATGCTTAATCAGTTTTTAGAATGGTGTCAGTTTTGGATATTTTCTGTTATATAGGCCCCTCAGAGTCACTTCAAATGTGAGGTGATCCCTAAAAAAATTGGTGGTGTCAAATTTTGTTGGAAAAAGGAGAAATCACTGATCAACTTTGAAACCTAATTTCCTAACCAAAAAAAAAAGTCTCAAAAATAGTGCTGATGTAAAGTAGACATGTGGGAAATGTTATTTATTAACTATTTTGTTCCAACATCGCTTTTACATCGCCGGTGCTGAGGGTGATTATCTGTGCTACTTTTTAAACCTGGGGTGGCCTGTGGGCAGGCCTTTCCATGGTTTCTTTGGCTTAAGGTACCGTCACATTCAGCAACGCTGCAGAGATATAGACAATGAGCCGATCGCTGCAGCGTCGCTGTTTAGGTCGCTATAGAGACGTCAAACATGGCCACAACAGAACGATGCGATCCAGTGACGTACTTATCGTTCTCGCTGGTTGTTAGCTCCATGTAAAAACATTGCTGGCATCGTTGCTTTTGCTGTCAAACATTATGAATCACGCCGACCTGACGACCAAATAAAGTTCTGGACTTCTAGCTACGACCAGCGATGTCACAGCAGGATCCTGATCGCTGCTGCGTGTCAAACACAATGAGATCGCTATCCAGGACACTGCAACGTCACGGATCGCTGTCGTTCTCGTTGTAAAGTTGCTCTGTGTGAACACCTTTAGAGCAGGAAGATAAGACTGTCTACAGTCCCGCCCCGAAGCATGGCCATATCATTAATTGAAAACTTCTAATACGGATTACACAAGACAGATTTATTCACTCCAGGTATTATTTTAAACCGTTTAACAGCGGCAACCTGAAGGTGTCTGTAGTTTACATATCAAAATCCTGCTGACAGGTAAACTTTAAGTAAGAGTGCTTTCCATAATTTTCACGGATATCACTCGTATGAAAAAAACTGACATGTGAAGGAGTCCTTAAGTGGGTCCATGATTCTACATTTTAGGGTCCGTATTAGGACTACAAGGCACGGATTGACCTCAGATTTCCCGACCCAAACGTCTAATCTCACAGAGACATTAACAGCTGTAAGTTTAAGTTGGGAGACCTATGGTCTGTCTGTGCACTGCGGTCATTATACTGACTATGAAATAATACTGTCGCCTGAAGCTGGCCTTACACTTGTGACATGACGGGTCTTTCAGGTTATCTGCGGAAAGTGTGAGTGCTGCAGTCCATTATCGACTGCTGATTTGCTGCAGTGCACGTGACACAACGTCAGACAAGCGCTGGAAGACCCAGCACTGGTATAGTGCCAATAAAGGAGCTATCTGCTTGTTTTTTTACTAATTCAACATTGGGAAGTACAACATTTAAGGAGTTGTCCAAGTAAAAGACAATACCTTTAACCCCTTCTAACTTCTAGTGAAGCCTGTAGGATTCCATTCAAAATGCCCGCAAATCCTCACAGTGCAGTTTTATTGTACTTGTCTGGTACTTCCCGTAATACAACTGCACAGATTCTGATAGTTTGCTCTGATCCTGCTATACCTTATATCATCATCAATACTTACAATACAGCTCTGGCAAAAATTAAGAGACCACTGCAAAATGTTCAGTTTGTCTGATTTTTCTCTTTATAGGTATATTTTTGAGTAAAATGTAAATTGTTGTTTTATTCTATAAACTTCTGACAACATGTCTCCGAATTTCCAGGCAATACATTTTGTATTTTTTTTCTGAAAATGAGAAATGGTCAAAATTAAGAAAAAAAAAAACCCAGTGCTTTTAGACCTCAAATAATGCAAAGAAAACAAGTTCATAATCATTTAGAAACAACAATACTAATGTTTTAACTCGGGAAGAGTTCAGAAATCAATATTTTGTGGAATAACCATGATTTTTCATCACAGCTTTCATGCGTCTTGGCATGCTTTCCACCAGTCTTTTTCACACTGCTTCTGGAGCAAAAATTTAAGCAGTTCTTCTTTGGCTTGTGACCATCCATCATCCTCTTGATTACGGTATATTCCAGAGGTTTTCAATGGGGTTCAAGTCTGGAAATTGGGCTGCCCATGACAGGGTTTTGATGTGGTGGTCTCGTGATTTTTGCCAGAGCTGTATATTGTGTTACTTTTAGTCTTTTTATTGAAAGTGATAAGTAATCATTTCAATGCTGTATTAAGTATGGAACGTTATGGATATTTGTTTTCTTTGGTGTTGAGTCAGCAAGTCTTACAGAAATGTGTTCTGCAGGTGATAAGAGGAGTTGTGCTGTTTTAGTGTTCTACAGAGTGAATGCCTGTCCTACATGACAAGGTGTTTGTTTTCTGTTTGATTTAGGTAAGGTTTTGACTGTGTTGCTACCCGCAAGACATTTTTCCTGCAAACACTGAGGTGTTGTGGGGCTGTGGCCTTAAATTACTCAAATTGTGAAATGTACCCATGTCCTTGTCTGTGTGCATAAGGCTGATGTAGAAGGAGCCCTCAGCACCCAAGGATTGTGTTACTGGATCCATGCAGTTAGCATTTCTCACTCTTTCAGCACTGATCAGTTGTTTGACCAGAACACTTGTGTTGTTCCAACTGCTCTTAGATAGGAATGTACTAAGAACGGTAAGTTGTTTTCATGTTCTCTTCAGATTCTGTCAGCCCCAGTTCACATTGTACTCTGAACTTTCATATGAAAGTGTTTTTAACATGATTCAGAGCATGTGTTACAAGCACTGCAAGTGGATTAATTAGATTCTTAAATATAAGAGTAAACATTAAATTAATTATTGTCTTTACTCATTTATTCCATGTTTGGCTGCAGGATCATAAGACAGACAAATGTATTTGTGTTTCTAGTCCACTAGTGTCTGAGCAGTGTAGGGGGATTTCTGCTGCAGCAAACTAACCACCACCAAACCTTCAGTCTCGCCGGGTAAAAAAGGCATTATGATCCTTTGCTTTGAGAAAATGTTCCTATTCCACTCTTAAATTTATATTAACCTGTATGTACATCAAGGGATGTTGGGTGTCTTCATATGAGTGGCCCCTTCACAGCTACTGCCTGTTCAGAGCTGCTATTGTCATGAGCTGTGAATATATATGGAGCGCCCCATAGGACCGTGGGGTACTCGGGCCGGGTCTGGCGGTACTTAAAGGGGTGGTCACCAAAGTGGTGACCCGGTCCGTGGCCCTGGGTGTCCAATTAAAGGGGATGAAGTGTAGTGGAAAATATAGTCTATGGAGAAATATTGTGATGCCGACGCTGCTTAAAGGGGACCACTGGGCTGATGGTGTTGCAGCAGAGTTGGTACAGCTCCCCACAGGTAGAGCTTAGTCCCCAAGGCTACCGTTGCAGTTGGTAAGGGATGATAGATGGTGGGGTGCAGGACTGAGGGTGCAGGAAATAATTGGAGGACACAAGGTTTTCAGTCTCCTTTACTTTTTACTGGTGAATTTCAGGTACAGTCCGGGGCAAAGGTTACAGGTGTAGATGGGGTCTGGGCGGCCTGGGAGTAACTTGGGATCCAGGTGGGTTCGGAGACCTTCCTTCTGCACTGAATTCTCTGTCCCTTGCTGCCTGAAGCTTTACGCAAGTTCCTCTCAGTGTGTGTTACTCCTAACCCGTATGGTTGACAGCATGAGCCTTTCATGGGCACTGTCTTCTCACTGGCAGCCCCAGGCTCCTGACCTGCTGTGGTGCCTCCAGGTATTAGAGGGGCCAGGAGACCTGCAATCTCCTGCCCTCCGGTTCAAGCTGCTGGGCCCTTAGTACCCATGCAACCACGGACTTCGGTATCCGGTTTCTTTTGCGCTTTATCCTGGGAAGAGCTCAGTTACAGCTCCATTCCCAGTCTCCCTCCTCATGTGCTTCCTCTCCCTTCAGTGTCTCTGACTGTCTGACTAATCCCGCCTCCAGACCAGAACTTATAGGGAAGCTCCCCTGAAACTGGGTTTAGAGCTCCCCCTTCTGATCTGGTGCCAGGAAGGTGTTGTATGTTTGTGTTACCTACCAAGGGGATCCCTCATTACCTCCAGGCATGAGATCACCTCCCGTGAGGAAGGCAATGCCATTGTGGCAATCAGACTCCTGGGGTACGTGTAATGAATCTCTATGCAGATGAAACTTGCCCCTTAACAGCATCTCATTTTACTAAACACTGAACTGTCCCTGAAACACATTTGATAGCTGCAAAGAAATGCTCGGCTCAGCTGAACGCTCACACCTGTGCTCGCTTTGAAAGAGCTTCTGCCAAAGGAGTCTGGCAGCAACTTTTCTCAATGGAGAATAAAAGGATCAACAGCTGTAGTTCAGCATGCTGGATCCTTCTCTCTCCAGTTTCATCTGTCCGTTGATTTGGGAGATCTGCATACACATTAAGACTTGGCCAATCCTGCCGAACATTAGTGCCTTCATCTGACCTTATAAGGTACCGTCACATTAAGCAACTTACCAACGAGAACGACAGCGATCCGTGATGTTGCAGCGTCCTGGATAGCGATCTCGTTGTGTTTGACACGCAGCAGCGATCAGGATCCTGCTGTGACATCGCTGGTCGGAGCTAGAAGTCCAGAACTTTATTTGGTCGTCAGGTCATCTCGATTCGTCATGTTTGACAGCAAAAGCAACGATGCCAGCAATGGTTTTTCATTGAGCGAACAACCAGCGAGAACGATAAGTACGTCACTGGATCGCTCCTGCATCGCTCAGCTGTTGCCGTGTTTGACGTCTCCTAGCGACCTAAACAGCGACGCTGCAGCGATCGGCTCGTTGTCTATATCGCTGCAGCGTCGCTGAATGTGACGGTACCTTTAGTCTGATGGTTATGGGGCCTTTACACTCTAAAGCAGTTTTATCTCGGGATCATTGTGATAACTGCTGTATAATTGATCTGATCCTGCAAATCTGTTCAAAATTATCTGAGCTATCAGCATTTCCCCATCTTCAGCTCTGCCTGTGTAAATGTCACTTTGTTCACAATAAATGTTCAGGGTTACCAGCTGTGCCGATTACAGAGGCGATTGTGGTGTGGGCTTCATATTGATCTCACCATCTTGCCCTACTTTTTCCCCTCAAAACTTTAAGATAGCAGATTTTTCTTTTTTAGGTCAGTGAGCCAAATATTTGGCAAAATGCCTAGAGCACCTAAACCTCTCAGGGTGCCTCTAGTTCAGCCTCCACAGGAGGGTACGCCTGTGTCAGCAGCCAGTGATTAGACATGGGGGAAGGAAAAGGAATGCACCGTTTATATTTACTCTCTGAAAGTCTATATCCTGATAAACGAAAACGTGCATAAGTGTTATCAGGCCTCAGAAATATAAATACGGTACCCTATCTTTAGAACTTACTTTTTGCAGAAATTACATCAAATACAATAAGACAGGCTGATAACTATTGTACAGGAATTTATATTTCTAGCAAACTCATGCTACAACTTTCAGATAAATGTAGGTTGAAATATATCCAACCAGGTTAAAAATATCACCCAGATTAGAGCTTTGGAGAAGGGCACTAGCCCAACATGCCAGTATATTTATATAGCGGCTATTTGTAGTTAGCAGAAACTGACGAACTGGAAAATTCCATCTGCACACTGATTTATTTTTATGTGTTGATTACAAATTCCCTTTGGTGCCTCCCAGGCCGTAGGCAAAAGTCTCCTCGGCACTGTGCTCCCCTTTAATGTACTTTTACAAAAATGTGGTTCATATTGCAGTATAAGATCAAGGAAGACCTAGTTTACATCCTGAAAAACTGGTTGGTAGGGACAAGATACTTGGCAAAATCCTTGAAAAATCATCATCTCTTAGGGTACCATCACACTATACCATTTCGATCGCTACGACGGTACGATTCGTGACGTTCCAGCGATATCGTTACGATATCGCTGTGTCTGACACGCAGCAGCGATCAGGGATCCTGCTGAAAATCGTACTTCGTAGCAGATCGTTTAGAACTTTCTTTCATCGCTGGATCTCCCGCTGTCATCGCTAGATCGGTGTGTGTGACACCGATCTAGCGATCTAGCGATGCGATCCAGCGATGCGTTCGCTTGTAACCAGGGTAAACATCGGGTAACTAAGCGCAGGACCGCGCTTAGTAACCCGATGTTTACCCTGGTTACAAGCGTAAAACTAAAAAAAAACAAACAGCACATACTTACATTCTTCCCGCACTGTGACTGCCGGCCGTAAAGTGAAAGCAGAGCACAGCGGCTGTGCTTTCACTTTCACTTTACGGCCGGCAGTCAGTCAGTGCGGGAAGCAGACGGCAAGGGACCTGACGGACACCAGAATGTAAGTATGTGCTGTTTGGTTTTTTTTAGTTTTACGCTTGTAACCAGGGTAAACATCGGGTTACTAAGCGCGGTCCTGCGCTTAGTTACCCGATGTTTACCCTGGTTACCCAGGGACCTCGGCATCGTTGGTCGCTGGAGAGCTGTCTGTGTGACAGCTCCCCAGCGACCACACTACGATTTACCTACGATCACGGCCAGGTCATATCGCTGGTCGTGATCGTAGGTAAATCGTATAGTGTGACGGTACCCTTAGGCAGCATGACAGCAAGGCTTAGGCTAGGTTCATGCTACGTTAGTGCAGTCCGTTCAACATATCTGTTAAACGGACTGCACTAATGCAAGTGCCGGCGTTTGCACAGCGCTAGCGCAGATGGAGCTTCTGCTAGCTCCATCTGCGCTAGCGGCGCGCTAGCATTGACGACCCTGAAACGCTGCAGGCGGTGTCTCGGGTCCGTCACTCAATGACGGCACAATGGGCGTGCGCTAGCGATGCGCTCGCCATTGCTTGTAATGGTGGCGTTAACGGACTACGTTACACCGCGTTATGCCGCGGTGTAACGTAGTCCATTAAACGGGTACACACAACGCAGTGTGAACCCAGCCAGACTGGCCCACGGGAGAACTGGTGAATCCCCGGCAGGCCCCTTTGCAGGAGTTGGACCCCCATAATAATAATTTTTATTTATATAGCGCTAACATATTCCGCAGCACTTTATCTATGTGAGCACTCATTGGCATAATACTCTTAGCTCACTATGTACAGACATTCAGTTGGCAAACTACCAAGTTATTATCTATATACAGTGGGGCAAAAAAGTATTTAGTCAGTCAGCAATAGTGCAAGTTCCACCACTTAAAAAGATGAGAGGCGTCTGTAATTTACATCATAGGTAGACCTCAACTATGGGAGACAAACTGAGAAAAAAAAATCCAGAAAATCACATTGTCTGTTTTTTTAACATTTTATTTGCATATTATGGTGGAAAATAAGTATTTGGTCAGAAACAAAATTTCATCTCAATACTTTGTAATATATCCTTTGTTGGCAATGACAGAGGTCAAACGTTTTCTGTAAGTCTTCACAAGGTTGCCACACACTGTTGTTGGTATGTTGGCCCATTCCTCCATGCAGATCTCCTCTAGAGCAGTGATGTTTTTGGCTTTTCGCTTGGCAACACGGACTTTCAACTCCCTCTAAAGGTTTTCTATAGGGTTGAGATCTGGAGACTGGCTATGCCACTCCAGGACCTTGAAATGCTTCTTACGAAGCCACTCCTTCGTTGCCCTGGCGGTGTGCTTTTCATTTCATTGTCATGTTGAAAGACCCAGCCACGTTTCATCTTCAATGCCCTTGCTGATGGAAGGAGGTTTGCACTCAAAATATCACGATACATGGCCCCATTCATTCTTTCATGTACCCGGATCAGTCGTCCTGGCCCCTTTGCAGAGAAACAGCCCCAAAGCATGATGTTTCCACCACCATGCTTTACAGTAGGTATGGTGTTTGATGGATGCAACTCAGTATTCTTTTTCCTCCAAACACGACAAGTTGTGTTTCTACCAAACAGTTCCAGTTTGGTTTCATCAGACCATAGGACATTCTCCCAAAACTCCTCTGGATCATCCAAATGCTCTCTAGTAAACTTCAGACGGGCCCGGACATGTACTGGCTTAAGCAGTGGGACACGTCTGGCACTGCAGGATCTGAGTCCATGGTGGCGTAGTGTGTTACTTATGGTAGGCCTTGTTACATTGGTCCCAGCTCTCTGCAGTTCATTCACTAGGTCACCCCGCGTGGTTCTGGGATTTTTGCTCACCGTTCTTGTGATCATTCTGACCCCACGGGGTGGGATTTTGCGTGGAGCCCCAGATCGAGGGAGATTATCAGTGGTCTTGTATGTCTTCCATTTTCTAATTATTGCTCCCACTGTTGATTTCTTCACTCCAAGCTGGTTGGCTATTGCAGATTCAGTCTTCCCAGCCTGGTGCAGGGCTACAATTTTGTTTCTGGTGTCCTTTGACAGCTCTTTGGTCTTCACCATAGTGGAGTTTGGAGTCAGACTGTTTGATGGTGTGCACAGGTGTCTTTTTATACTGATAACAAGTTTAAACAGGTGCCATTACTACAGGTAATGAGTGGAGGAAAGAGGAGACTCTTAAAGAAGAAGTTACAGGTCTGTGAGAGCCAGAAATCTTGATTGTTTGTTTCTGACCAAATACTTATTTTCCACCATAATATGCAAATAAAATGTTAAAAAAACAGACAATGTGATTTTCTGGATTTTTTTTTTCTCAGTTTGTCTCCCATAGTTGAGGTCTACCTATGATGTAAATTACAGACGCCTCTCATCTTTTTAAGTGGTGGAACTTGCACTATTGCTGACTGACTAAATACTTTTTTGCCCCACTGTATATAATTGCCTAAGGGGTACGTCTGTCTGTTTGTCTGTAACTTCCGTAACGGAAAGACCGCTAGATGATCACGGGTTATTGCCGAAAGGCATTACTGGGAACGGAGCGGCACGAAGGTGAGTATATAACTATCTTTTATTTTAATTGTTTTTTTTTTTAACAGGGATATGGTGCTCACACTGCTATATACTACGTGGGCTGTGTTATATGCTACGTGGGCTGTGATATATACTGCGTGGGCTGTGTTATATACTGTGTGGGCTGTGTTGCATACTACGTCGCTGTGCTATATACTGCGTGGCCTGGGTTATATACTGCGTGGCTGTGCAATATACTACGTGGGCTGTGTTATATACTGCGTGGCCTGTGTTATATACTACGTCGCTGTGCTATATACTACGTAGGCTGTGTTATATACTATGTGGCCTGTGTTATATGCTGCGTGGGCTGTGTTATATACTACGTGGCTTGTGCTATATTCTGCATGCATATTCTAGAATACCCAATGCGTTAGAATCGGGCCACCATCTAGTTATTTATATAAAAGCAGAGGTAAATTTGTGAATCAGGGTAATATTTGCATGTAGCGGAACAATGGCCCCGAGTCAATGTTTCTGGTGGGCTCTTTGCACCAATGTCCGACACTGCTAACAGCAGTCACAAAATTTCATTCAGACTGCAGTATACTGTGTTGTGGTGTTTTAAAGTTAGGCACATTGCTTGGAATTGAGTCTTGTTGGTGCACAGGGCCATCTATATAACTTTCAAATAAAGGCAACATGTTTTATACAGAGTATGCACTCACAATGTTATTACCTTGTCTTATCTATTCACTCATATTAGGGCTAGTCTGTAACCTTAAATGCCACTGTCTGATTCTAGTCTGCATGTGCCATCCACCATCATATGAGCCAGTATTGAGGCATGCGTGAGAAAGAAAACTTCTAAGTTTTAATTTGAATTGATAAAACACACCATGCAGACCGATGGGTTCTATTTACTATATTTGGGTCCATCGGGTTTCTGACATCATGTCCGATCTTTTACTGGAACAAATAGCTCTGCATGCTGCTCTATGAATTCCAGTAAAAATGCTGGAATTTGCAATGATTAGTGATGAGCGAATATACTCGTTACTCGAGATTTCCTGAGCACACTCGGGTGACCTCCGAGTATTTTTTAGTGCTCAGAGATTTAGTTTTCATCGCCGCAGCTGAATGATTTACAGCCGCAGCTGATGATAGTCCTGAGGACTAAGAACACGTTTGTGTTCGAAACGCTTCCAGTCGGGTGTTGGTTACTCTCCCCCACCGACCAAGCCGGTCATGTTTCAGCAGCATTTTAATACGTACCAATAAAGTCTCTACATTTTATTCCTGGAGCTGGAGCCAATTCTTCTTTTCCAATGCAATACTAATTTTACAGAGAGAATAAAATGTTACCTTTATTCTAACACCATTACTGCTGGTGCTGTCAAGGCATGCAGCACAAATCTGGAAATAAAATATAAAACCTGTGTTTTTTGGAGAGGGGAGTTGGCATCAATAACAACAGAGAAGAGTCATCTTTCAATATTATTACCGTACTTATTTTTAGAGCACCATTGATAGCATGGTCCTGTACATGAGGAGAGGTTACATACAGAATGCAAATTATAAATCACAGTGGGCAAACTAACAATGACAGACTGGTCCGGAGGGGAGAGGGCCCTGCCCTTGTGGGCTTACAGCCTACAGGATAATGGGGAAGGAGACAGTAGGTTGGGGGTGAGGGTCAAGATTGGTGGGGAATGAGTTTAGTAGATTGTCAGTAATAACTTGTATAGCCAGCCTCAGTGTAAGATATGCTACATAACAAAGGTATTTATCTTTTTGCCAATAAGTGTACACTAAAGAAGCCTATCGGAGAATTTGAGCTAACTGTACCTGTGAATTAGTGTTTAGTCTTCAAGTAACATGTGGATTGAATCAAATGGCATGTACAGGTCCTTCTCAAAAAATTAGCATATAGTGTTAAATTTCATTATTTACCATAATGTAATGATTACAATTAAACTTTCATATATTATAGATTCATTATCCACCAACTGAAATTTGTCACGTCTTTTATTGTTTTAATACTGATGATTTTGGCATACAACTCCTGATAACCCAAAAAACCTGTCTCAATAAATTAGCATATTTCACCCATCCAATCAAATAAAAGTGTTTTTTAATAACAAACAAAAAAACCAACAAATAATAATGTTCAGTCATGCACTCAATACTTGGTCGGGAATCCTTTGGCAGAAATGACTGCTTCAATGCGGCGTGGCATGGAGGCAATCAGCCTGTGACACTGCTGAGATGTTATGGAGGCCCAGGATGCTTCAATAGCGGCCTTAAGCTCATCCAGAGTGTTGGGTCTTGCGTCTCTCAACTTTCTCTTCACAATATCCCACAGATTCTCTATGGGGTTCAGGTCAGGAGAGTTGGCAGGCCAATTGAGCACAGTAATACCATGGTCAGTAAACCATTTACCAGTGGTTTTGGCACTGTGAGCAGGTGCCAGGTCGTGCTGAAAAATGAAATCTTCATCTCCATAAAGCATTTCAGCCGATGGAAGCATGAAGTGCTCCAAAATCTCCTGATAGCTAGCTGCATTGACCCTGCCCTTGATGAAACACAGTGGACCAACACCAGCAGCTGACATGGCACCCCACACCATCACTGACTGTGGGTACTTGACACTGGACTTCAGGCATTTTGGCATTTCCTTCTCCCCAGTCTTCCTCCAGACTCTGGCACCTTGATTTCCGAATGACATGCAAAATTTGCTTTCATCAGAAAAAAGTACTTGGGACCACTTAGCAACAGTCCGGTGCTGCTTCTCTGTAGCCCATTTCGGCACCTGTAGCCCATTTCCTGCACACGCCTGTGCACGGTGGCTCTGGATGTTTCCACACCAGACTCAGTCCACTGCTTCCTCAGGTTCCCCAAGGTCTGGAATCGGTCCTTCTCCACAATCTTCCTCAGGGTCCGGTCTCCTCTTCTCTTTGTACAGCGTTTTCTGCCACATTGTTTCCTTCCAACAGACTTACCATTGAGGTGCCTTGATACAGCACTCTGGGAACAGCCTATTTGTTGAGAAATTTCTTTCTGGGTCTTACCCTCTTGCTTGAGGGTGTCAATGATGGCCTTCTTGACATCTGTCAGGTCGCTAGTCTTACCCATGATGGGGGTTTTGAGTAATGAACCAGGCAGGGAGTTTATAAAAGCCTCAGGTATCTTTTGCATGTGTTTAGAGTTAATTAGTTGATTCAGAAGATTAGGGTAATAGGTCGTTTAGAGAACCTTTTCTTGATATGCTAATTTATTGAGACAGGTTTTTTGGGTTATCAGGAGTTGTATGCCAAAATCATCAGTATTAAAACAATAAAAGACGTGACAAATTTCAGTTGGTGGATAATGAATCTATAATATATGAAAGTTTAATTGTAATCATTACATTATGGTAAATAATGAAATTTAACACTATATGCTAATTTTTTGAGAAGGACCTGTATACCATGTAAGTGTCTAGTGTATACACTGTGTACAATTACGGACCCTGGTTTAGACTGTCAAGTAGCATGTCTCCTGAAGCTTTTCCCTTGGCTAAACAATATTCATGTCACGCCGTAAGCAGCGATAAAGGGGCAGGACAGCATACTGGGACACGCACCTGTCCCTACCACTATAATGGGGCCCTGGCTTTCCCTTATCTCAGGGGTACCTATGATGGTTAGGAGACCTGAGCCGCCAGCGTATCCCTGTCTCCTGTGCAGGCCCTATCAGTGGCCCCCCTCCCCCCAAAGGAGGTGGACTGCACCAGTGTAATAATACAACAAATAACAGGGTATACAGACAAGGTAACTAAAAGTGTCAAACTCACCAAATGCTCACACAACCACAGAGGGTACACATAGAAGGGAAGAGAAGGAGAAAACAAGGAAGGAAAACAGGTTTAACATGCAACCAAACCAGCAGACACCAATCTCTGTAAATAAACCTCCAACACCAACACTACGCTCCTTCAACCTCCAAGCCAGGCAGTAGAACTGACTGACAGTAGCTGAAGTCAGGACTGGTTCCATATAGAGGATCAGATTACAAAATCCACTTCAGCTGAGAGAGACCCAGCTCTCAGCAACTCAGCAATAAGGTTAACACCTGCACTGCTGGCACAAAGCAGCCAGGTCAGAATACAGGTGAAGAGCTTCTGTTCACTGTGTGTGAACGAGGCCCAGAGCGCTGCGGTTCTCTGGAACCTCTCTGTCGCGGTAGTCCCGTGACAATTCATGGTTCTCGCTGGAGAACAAAAAAAAGTGTTTGTAAACTAAAGTGAAAAACAAGGCAGAACTACCTGGAGAATTTCACAACACTCACATTGTTACCATCTTTTCAATTAGCCATTAAAAGGTATCAACCACTGAGGACTCTCAATTCTAAATATTTTTCACAACACTCACAGGAATTTTGTGCTAACTAGGTCACACTTGAGAGCAGTGGAGATGTAGCAAACCGCTGATGTGCAGCCAGATTCTTGGATGATGTAGAATCTTTTTCCCGCATATGAAACATATGAAAGAGACATATGAAAGCCCGCATTGAATTTGCTAAAAAAAACACATGAATGACTCCCAGACTATGAGAAATACGATTCTCTGGTAGAGTGGCCCGACGGAAGCCTCTCCTCAGTGCAAGACATATGAAAGCCCGCATTGAATTTGCTAAAAAAAACACATGAATGACTCCCAGACTATGAGAAATACGATTCTCTGGTCTGATGAGACAAAGATAGACCTTTTTGGTGATAATTCTAAGCGGTATGTGTGGAGAAAACCAGGCACTGCTCATCACCTGCAAAATATAATCCCAACAGTGAAACATGGTGGTGGCAGCATCATGCTATGGGGGTGTTTTTCAGCTGCAGGGACAGGACGACTGGTTGCCATTGAAAGAAACATAAATGCGGCCAAGTACAGAGATATCCTGGATGAAAACCTCTTTGAGTGCTCTGAACCTCAGACTTGGTCGAAGGTTCACCTTCCAACAAAACAATGACCATAAGCACACAGCTAAAATAACAAATAAGTGGCTTCAGAACAACTCTGTGACTATCCACCTCTCGTGTCTCCCCTTTTCCCCATAGTTTGTAAGCTTGCGAGCAGGGCCCTCACTCCTCCTGGTATCTGTTTTGAACTGTATTTCTGTTATGCTGTAATGTTTATTGTCTGTACAAGTCCCCTCTATAATTTGTAAAGCGCTGCGGAATATGTTGGCGCTATATAAATAAAATTATTATTATTATTTATTATAATCTTTTTCAATTTGATGATAACCCGAAAAACAGTTAATCCTTGTGTTATCCACCTTAGTTGGGTCTAAAGTACTGCAAAAACTTGACTTATCACTATCATTAGGAAGTATCTTCTATGGAGCATATCTAATAGTCACATGGGTGTTTGTCTTGTAACTTGAAATCGTCAGCTTGCTAGCAAGTTAAGAGCCATTTTCACTGCCTAATTATCAAGAATGAGCGTTCCTAAGAAGAAAGTTCATTTCACAATAATCGTACAGTCCCTACAGGCTGCCAAAAAAACTGACAAAAGAAGCAAAAACGCTGGTTCGTTGGCTGAAATGATCTTTTGATCTGCCCAAAAGATCATCTTTGGCGCACATAGTGCTATTGAAACAGTAAATGCGCTAATGAGAACAATGGCAGCCTATGCAAATTTAAAGGAAGTCTGTCAGCACAGAATGTCTGTTTAAACTACAGTGGGTACGGAAAGTATTCAAACCCCTTTAAATTTTTCACTCTTTGTTTTATTGCAGCAATTTGGTAAATTCAATTTTCTCATTAATGTTCACTCTGCCCCCCATCTTGACTGAAAAAAACAGAAATGTAGTAATTTTTTGCATATTTATTAAAAAAGAAAAACTGAAATATCACATGGTCATAAGTATTCAGACCCTTTCCTCAGACACTCATATTTAAGTCACAAGCTGTCCATTCTCTTGTCATCTTCCTTGAGATGGTTCTACGCCTTCATTGGAGTCCAGCTGTGTTTAATTACATTGATAGGACTTAATTTGGAAAGGCACACACCTGTCTATATAAGACCTCACAGCTCACAGCGCATGACAGACCAAATGAAAATCATCAAGTAAAAGGAACTGGCCAAAGAGCTCAGAGACAGAATTGTGGCAAGGCAGAGATCTGGCCAAGGTTACAATAGAATTTCTGCAGTACTCAAGGTTCCTAAGAGCACAGTGGCCTCCATAATCCTTAAATGGAAGAAGTCTTCCTAGACCTGGCCGTCCAGCCAAACTGAGCAATCATGGGAGAAGAGCCTTGGTGAGAGAGGTAAAGAAGAACCCCAAGATCACTGTGGCTGAGCTCCAGAGATGCAATAGGGAGATGGGAGAAAGTTTCACAAAGTCAACTATCACAGCTCTCCACCAATCTGACCTTTAAGGCAGAGTGGCCCGACGGAAGCCTCTCCTCAGTGCAAGACATATGAAAGCCCGCATTGAATTTGCTAAAAAAAAACACATGAATGACTCCCAGACTATGAGAAATACGATTCTCTGGTCTGATGAGACAAAGATAGACCTTTTTGGTGATAATTCTAAGCGGTATGTGTGGAGAAAACCAGGCACTGCTCATCACCTGCAAAATATAATCCCAACAGTGAAACATGGTGGTGGCAGCATCATGCTATGGGGGTGTTTTTCAGCTGCAGGGACAGGACGACTGGTTGCCATTGAAAGAAACATAAATGCGGCCAAGTACAGAGATATCCTGGATGAAAACCTCTTTGAGTGCTCTGAACCTCAGACTTGGTCGAAGGTTCACCTTCCAACAAAACAATGACCATAAGCACACAGCTAAAATAACAAATAAGTGGCTTCAGAACAACTCTGTGACTATCCACCTCTCGTGTCTCCCCTTTTCCCCATAGTTTGTAAGCTTGCGAGCAGGGCCCTCACTCCTCCTGGTATCTGTTTTGAACTGTATTTCTGTTATGCTGTAATGTTTATTGTCTGTACAAGTCCCCTCTATAATTTGTAAAGCGCTGCGGAATATGTTGGCGCTATATAAATAAAATTATTATTATTATTTATTATAATCTTTTTCAATTTGATGATAACCCGAAAAACAGTTAATCCTTGTGTTATCCACCTTAGTTGGGTCTAAAGTACTGCAAAAACTTGACTTATCACTATCATTAGGAAGTATCTTCTATGGAGCATATCTAATAGTCACATGGGTGTTTGTCTTGTAACTTGAAATCGTCAGCTTGCTAGCAAGTTAAGAGCCATTTTCACTGCCTAATTATCAAGAATGAGCGTTCCTAAGAAGAAAGTTCATTTCACAATAATCGTACAGTCCCTACAGGCTGCCAAAAAAACTGACAAAAGCAGCAAAAACGCTGGTTCGTTGGCTGAAATGATCTTTTGATCTGCCCAAAAGATCATCTTTGGCGCACATAGTGCTATTGAAACAGTAAATGCGCTAATGAGAACAATGGCAGCCTATGCAAATTTAAAGGAAGTCTGTCAGCACAGAATGTCTGTTTAAACTACAGTGGGTACGGAAAGTATTCAAACCCCTTTAAATTTTTCACTCTTTGTTTTATTGCAGCAATTTGGTAAATTCAATTTTCTCATTAATGTTCACTCTGCCCCCCATCTTGACTGAAAAAAACAGAAATGTAGTAATTTTTTGCATATTTATTAAAAAAGAAAAACTGAAATATCACATGGTCATAAGTATTCAGACCCTTTCCTCAGACACTCATATTTAAGTCACAAGCTGTCCATTCTCTTGTCATCTTCCTTGAGATGGTTCTACGCCTTCATTGGAGTCCAGCTGTGTTTAATTACATTGATAGGACTTAATTTGGAAAGGCACACACCTGTCTATATAAGACCTCACAGCTCACAGCGCATGACAGACCAAATGAAAATCATCAAGTAAAAGGAACTGGCCAAAGAGCTCAGAGACAGAATTGTGGCAAGGCAGAGATCTGGCCAAGGTTACAATAGAATTTCTGCAGTACTCAAGGTTCCTAAGAGCACAGTGGCCTCCATAATCCTTAAATGGAAGAAGTCTTCCTAGACCTGGCCGTCCAGCCAAACTGAGCAATCATGGGAGAAGAGCCTTGGTGAGAGAGGTAAAGAAGAACCCCAAGATCACTGTGGCTGAGCTCCAGAGATGCAATAGGGAGATGGGAGAAAGTTTCACAAAGTCAACTATCACAGCTCTCCACCAATCTGACCTTTAAGGCAGAGTGGCCCGACGGAAGCCTCTCCTCAGTGCAAGACATATGAAAGCCCGCATTGAATTTGCTAAAAAAAACACATGAATGACTCCCAGACTATGAGAAATACGATTCTCTGGTCTGATGAGACAAAGATAGACCTTTTTGGTGATAATTCTAAGCGGTATGTGTGGAGAAAACCAGGCACTGCTCATCACCTGCAAAATATAATCCCAACAGTGAAACATGGTGGTGGCAGCATCATGCTATGGGGGTGTTTTTCAGCTGCAGGGACAGGACGACTGGTTGCCATTGAAAGAAACATAAATGCGGCCAAGTACAGAGATATCCTGGATGAAAACCTCTTTGAGTGCTCTGAACCTCAGACTTGGTCGAAGGTTCACCTTCCAACAAAACAATGACCATAAGCACACAGCTAAAATAACAAATAAGTGGCTTCAGAACAACTCTGTGACTATTCTTGACTGACCCAGCCAGAGCCCTGACCTAAACCCAATTGAGCATCTCTGGAGAGACGTGAAAATGGCTGTCCACCAACGTTCACCATCCAACCTGACGGAACTGGAGAGGATCTAAAAGGAACAATGGCAGAACATCCCTAAATCCATGGGTGAAAAACTTGTTGCATCATTCCCAAGAAGACTCATGGCTGTACTAGCTCAAAAGGGCGCTTTTACTCAATACTGAGCAAAGGGTCTGAATACTTATGACCATGTGATATTTCCTTTAATAAATTTGCAAAAATTTCTACATTTCTGGGGGGGGGGGGGGGGTTCATCAGGATGGGGTACAGAGTGTACATTAATGAGAAAAAAATGAACTTTTTTAAATTTACCTAATGGCTGCAATGAAACAAAGAGTGAAAAATTTAAAGGGGTCTAAATACTTTACATACCCACTGTAAGTACAGTACAGGTGCTGTGTGTACCCTACTTGTTTTCCATACATATCTGCCCTTCTCTGGCGCTATAAAGCCAGAGCTGTGAATCAAAGAGAGGAAATGCGTTAGATGGGACACACTGTTGTTCAGATAGGTATCCTCTCTAGGGACTACTTGCATTTTTTTAACAATTGCCTGTTTTATACATCATGTTATGCAGATTGACATTTTCCAAGATATGTGCTTGTGGAGTATGTGAGCATCATAGACTGCGGAGACCTGTGTGATGTAAACATTGCCTTCCCCCCTCCCCCTGATCCCGAAAAGACAACACAAACAGGCCTAAATGGGTTGAACGAGTCGGCCACAGTTTATTAATTTGATAAGCAGGGAGGGGCAATTACATTTCGCAAAGGGCTCACAGCCGTGGGCCCAGTCTGCAGCCACCGGGCGGGCAGCCAATGAGCAGCTACAAACCTTCGCCCCTCCCTCCATTTCCGCTGTGACTTAATAATAACAGTATTATTATCATCAGTTTTAAATTTCAAATATTAAAACATTTCCCTTTATCCTAACAGCACAAAACATCAGTGAATATGTAAGGAAGGGAGGGTGGGACAAATGCTTCCAGAGGGCCTGCCGGGGAGAAAGAGGAAGGTGCTGACCCCGGCACCTGGATTTAACCTTTGTGGGCAGTGTCGGCGTCAGCACCCGGCGCACCTGGGCAAATGCCGGGGCCCTGGGGAGAGGGGGGGGCCCACTCACGCTGTCATAGATACAGCTGGGAGAGCAGAGCAGGAGATAACATGCTCTCTCCGCCCACAAAGTCACTGCTGGCTGTGTTCTCTTAACCCCTATGTGCCAGCTCTGTCACAAGCATCTTCTCACTCAGTCAGTGCAGCCAGGCAGGCACACATAGAGGTTAAGAGAAGGCAGCCAGTGTGACATTGTGGGTGGAGAGAGCACTTTCTCCTGCTTTGGCCCCTGGCTGGCTGCTGTGCTGAAGTTTATCAGGCAGATTCCGGAGCTCCTACCAGTGACTGAGTGAGTGTTATGGTATCCAGCAGAGCAGTGGTTGCAGATGGACTTGTGGCTCAGTCTGCTGCTGTCTGTCTCCGCTGCCTAAAAATGTGGGTGATGTCTGGAGGAGTAGCTGGTGGGGTGCAGCCTGCAACCTGCAGCCACCCAGCTCTCCCAGAATACATGCATGCTGCACCAAACCTGCACCAGTGGGGTAGGAAGAAGCTTAACCCTTTCCCATCTGTATGAAGGTTATTGCTGAACCTTAAAGATAACAATCCGACCCGCATAAATGGGGTTAACCAAATGCCAGGAGGAAGGGGAGCTGCTGCCATGGATAAAACTGAGCTGTGGGCTGTACGTTGGGGCCCCGTGGCCCCAGGCTGGTGACTGGAGGGACTCTGCCCAGTGCTGGCATGTGGGTGATTTCTGCTCCGGAGTCTCAGCTTCTCTCCTCCACATCACACTGTGCAGTCACAGCAACATTGGTTGTGTCTGTCCAGGTCCCAGCAGCTGCCACTGGTCCCACCAAGGACATGGCATCACTTAACCCTTCCCCTGCAGCCACCGGCAACGAATCCACATTATTCCTTGATTAAATCAGGTTCCAACCCAATAGAGGAGCAGACATTTCCTGCTGCCATTAGGATCCGGGACGGGGTGACATTGGCTGCCCTGCTACTCTGTAGTGGGGGGTGACAAGTGTAACATGGGGTAACGATGAAGGAGAAATGCACAGAATAATAGTGAGCGCGACAGAGGGCAGTGTATGGTATGGAGCAGTCAGGGGGTGGGCTGCAGGATCCCCCCATACTGTACATGACTGCTCGGGACAGGGAGGCGTTTAATGAGCTTCTAATGACTGGGCACTAATTGGGTCATTAGGGTTTGTGGAAAGGATTCAGCATCAGGTCCCTCATTAATGCCCAGCCACCTGTTACTTTGTAGCACAGATCTGTTGGGGCCACAAAATCAAACAACGTTGTTTATGTAGAAAAGTCTTTGTTTCATAGAAAACTCAAAACAGAAAAGATTTTCTGATACAACAACGCCATGCTCACGACACTGCACAGCACCTCTCCCCCTGTATATATACACTGCACAGCACCTCTCCCCCTGTATATATACACTGCACAGCACCTCTCCCCTGTATATATACACTGCACAGTACCTTTCCTCCTGTATATATACACTGCACAGCACCTTTCCTCCTGTATATATACACTGCACAGTACCACTCCTCCTGTCCTGTATATATACAGTGCAGAATTTACAATAGCTGTCACTCATGTAAGAAGTGAAATCTGGCATTGTACTATACATTTCTCTGCCGTATCTGTGCATCATAAATCGGGGTATGTGTTAAAGGGGGGGGCCCACTGAGACTCTTTCGCCCGGGGCCCTCGAAAACCTGGAGCCGGCCCTGTTAGTGGGTGTGGCCGGACACCCCTTCCTCTCTCTTCCCCGTTGGTCAGCTGGGTGTCCTAATTATGGCATCACCTGGGGGAGTAGTGGTAGGGGGGAATTGGCACTGCACATTTTCCTACTAGCTTTTTTCATTGGGGCTCCGCAGTCTGAGGCACATTCCCTATGCGGTACCGTTCCTGCCAGACTGCGGAGACCTGTGTGACGTAAACAGTGCCTTCCCCCTCCCCCTGATCCCGAAAAGACAACACAAACAGGCCAAGATGGGTTGAACGAGTCAGTCACAGTTTATTAATTTCATAAGCAAGGAAGGGCAATTACATTTCGTAACGAGCTCACAGCCGTGGGCCCAGTCTGCGACCACCGGGCGGGCAGCCAGTGAGCGGCTACGAACCTCCACTTCCACCACGAAGGATCATGTGTACTACCTACACAGGACTCCGACCCCCACCCATCAGCGTTAGGGCCTGTTCAATTCCGTCCTGCAGCCCTGACAAAAATATATCGAGCCCAATGTCCATGACATGAACGCCGTCGGACCTCAGCAGCCCCGATTTGTCGCCTTCCAGCTGGTAGTGGCGAACTACGATGCCGAATTTTTTCTTGACGAATCTTGCCACTCTCAGGTTGAGCTTTTTTCTTGATCGTTCTATGGCTCTTGGGTCCTTAGCTCCGTGCCAGACAGCTCGTGGCACCATCTCCGACCACACCAATACCATATCCGGTAACAGATAGAAAAAACGCTCGATATCCGCTTTCATCGTCGAACTGAGCTCGATGCCTCTCCGTTTATCTAAGTCGTTGCCGCCGGCATGTAAGACTAGTATCACAGGCCCTTTGGCCCTCTTAGCGATGTCAACTATTTCTGGGAAGATGTTTTGCCATTGTAGCCCTCTTATACCTCTCCAGTTGACCTCTACGTTCCTGAAGCCTAAATTCGCACCGCCCGGCCGATGTTCGACCCTTTTCTTATCCCAGTGGACGTACAAGTGTCCGACCACCCAAACTACGGGCTTACGGATGCCTGAAAGAGACAAGATATGTTACTTAAGCAAGTCGGGTCTTATGTATCTGGCAAAGTATGCGGACTTCCATCGACCCAAACGCTGCACTTCGGCCTTTGGAATCCCGGCCTTAGCTGCTTCGGGAGCAGCCTATATACGGAAAGAATGTGTCCCGTATTCAGTCGGATCAACGTCGACAGCTTCGAGACATCTATTAAAAATTGATTGGAACTGGTATTTAGTAAGGGGGAGCTGTCTCTATGAGACAGAAAAAATCTACTTGTGTGTTTTATTTCCGTGTATCGCCTGACTACGTTAAGTGGGCATACGGGACCGTCCGACGACTTAACGAGAATCCACGTCCCTCTACCAATGGGGTCGCATTTAGACTTGCTCACTCTAATGCGCAAAGCGTCGCTGCATATGACGAGGTCTTCGTTGATTAGGCCGCCTTCCGACGAGGTTTTTGAACGTGGTACTAGCTCGCTAATGCACAGTGCTCCGAAAAAGGCAATGGCGAACGCAGTTGATACTAGGGTTGACTCGTACTGGGACTTGCATGCCGATGGGGAAATTGTGATAATATCACACAATAGCCTCAAAGAGATGGGATAACAACACTCCTGACTAGGTTGGAGCCTTTTCCAGCCTTTTACGGCTTGTCTGATGAAAAAATACTTTCAGAACCAGAAACACATGTGCTACTTGCACAATGAACAAGTCTGTAGGAACCTGTTCACACACTACCAAGAAACTTAAAGACACAAAAGAGCACAGTGAGGTCAAAAATACTCTGTTGTAAAAAAAAAAAAAATCACAGTAATAAGTAAGTGCTAGTCAAAAGATGGAAAAAACAGGGTATTTAGTTGATAATTTTTTTGCAAAAAAATGTATACTAAGCTGCTCCACCTATCATCAAGGTATACCCATATAGAGCAGTCCTACCTAATGTGTATAATCCCTATCTGATGTATTTAAAAACCTGATCATCTGTATAGCACCTGTATAAGCAGGGTTCAGAGAGGGAATTTTCATGTGGACATGCTGGATGGAACAGCTTTGATGCAAATGACCCGTAAGGAGTGATGGACTCCCTAGTGTTGTAGAAACAAGAGAACAATTACAGAACCAGAAACACATGGGCTACTTGCACAATGAACAAGTCTGTAGGAACCTGTTCACACATAACCAAGAAACTTGAAGACACAAAAAAGCACAGTGAGGTCAAAAATACTCTGTTGTAGCACTTGCTTATTACTGTGATTTTTTTTCTACAGCAGAGTATATATATATAGGTATACCTTGATGATTGGTGGAGCAGCTTAGTATACATTTTTTTGCAAAAAACGTATCAACTAAATACCCTGTTTTTTCCATCTTTTGACTAGCACTTGCTTATTACTGTGATTTTTTTTTTACAACTGAGTATTTTTGACCTCACTGTGCTCTTTTGTGTCTTGAAAAAATAATTTGTCACGTCCGCCCACCCGATTAGCTGGAAGAAAAAGGCTATTCCCGAAAGACGACGCTGCGCCACTGTTCCTGATGCGCCTCTTTGCCTGAGCACATTCAGGAGATCAACCAGCACCTCACATCTTGCTCGATCGCACCTATCAACCAGTCTTCCATGAATTAATGAGCACCACTCGTGCCACGCCTTACCGTAGACCAGCCAGGTAGCCGATGTAACCGATGTGCGAATCAGTGGCATCAATGATTTGCTACCGTGTTCAAAAGAATTGTTGGATACTGGATCCCCAGAGGTTGCGCGTTCAGAAGGAGAGCTTTGAAGGCCTGCCAATCGGAAAATAACAAAGAGTTAGCGAGGTTATCATTGACCAACATTACTGTGGCACAACACCAGATGTTGTGTTTTAAGCATAGTAATGCTAAGCAGCGCAGGAGAGCGAGTAAGGGTGGGGATGCAGAAGACATGCTGTTTAAGCTCTTTGCCGTTCCCGGGTATTTACCGCAGTTAAGAATCTGATGTTTCTGTTCTCTAGTTGTGTGCCCCAGAGCTCAAATGTAGCTACAATCGAAAAGACTTCTAGCAGGGTTGGGTCCCAGCCCCAGCCGGCTGTCGTCCATAACACTGGCCAGCTGCCTTTGCACCATTAGTCTTGGTAGATTGCCACAAAACCGTCTCTGAGATTTCCTCCCGCTGCTAGCCCTAAATCTTTGCTTAGCGTTTCTCGAGACATGACGCAGGTATGACCGTTGTAGGAATTTAGGAATGCTTTCCAGACTAGCAAGTCTTCCTTCAGTGTGCGAGTAAGTCTGATTCTATGGCCTGGCTGGGAGATGCCCTTCGTTGATAATCGGCGTGAAAAGGCTCTACCCGCCGGCATTACGCAGCAAGCAAAGTTGAGCAAACCTAGCAGGGACTGCATCTGTTGGAGGGTGACTTTTTTTTAACTCCGTAGAAGTTGTCTACCATTTGCAGAGTTTTTGCGATTTATCCGCTGGCAGTCTAAAGACCATTGTGTTAGTATCTATTTCGATGCCAAGGAAAGGCAGCACGTTTCTCGGGCCGACCGTGTTTTCTGTTGAGAGCGGTACCCCGAAGTGACTGGTTAGAATTTTAAATTTTTTTGAGGCGGAAGGAGCAAAGCTTAGAGTCTCTCGGTGCGACGAACAAGAAATCGTCGAGGTAATGAACCGTCAAATTGCTGCCGGTACTACCCAGTCCAGGAAAGTACTGAAAAGTTCAAAATATTGACAGGAGATGGAGCAGCCCATCGGTAGGCACATATCGAAGTAATAGAGCTGGTCCACCTTACAACCTAACAGGTGGAAGCACTCAGGGTGAACGGGTAATAGGCGGAATGTTGACTCTATGTTCGATTTTGCCAGCAGGGCACCGGGCCCAGCTGCACATACAAGTTCGACCACTCTGTCAAATGAAGTGTAGGTTACTGACGCTTCTTCTGGGAGTATTGCGTTGTTAACCGAATCGCCTTTAGGGTATGAGAGGTGATGTATTAACCGATATTTTCCCGGTTCTTTTTTTGGGACGATGCCTAAGGGTGAAATTCTGAAATTACTGAAAGGCAGCAATGTAAATGGGCCCGCCATCCTGCCTAGTTCTACCTCTTTTTCGATTTTCTGCCTTAACATCTCGGGGAATTCACAAGCGGATTTCAGATTATTCGCCGATGTTGGAGCACAACTAAAATTAAAGGGGATAAAGAAACCGAATTTGAAACCGTGATCAAGGTGCTGTGCCTCCTCTTTATTAGGGTAGAGGCTTAGCCCTGGTTACGTTCACCGGGGTTATGCCTTGTAGGTGCTTGGTGTGTACATCTTGCTGCAGGGTGTCCGCCTCCGCAGGCAGAGCAGTCGTGCTTATATTTACAGGCTCCGTGAAAGCAGCAGTACCCCTCGATTTAAAGCAAGCTGGTCTCCGTACGATCACTGAATTTTGGCCTGCGGTGGCTGGGTAATTAGTGGCCGATGACGAAAAGGGGGGCTGTTTTTGGGATAGCATAAGTCGCAACCAGACATCCGTCGCTTTAACGCCCCAGCCTAGGTTGGGTTGCATGGCCAGCCGCCTGTGGAATTCCTCATCATACCGCCTCCACCCTGAGCCGCCGTGAGACTTATATGAATTATATATTAGGTCCTGGTAGATAAAAAGTTTGGGACAGCATTCCGGGTGTTTTTGACCCATAATGCAGCCTAGGACTGCGAAGGCCTGAAGCCAGTTGTTCATGGTTTGGGCTATCTTAGGTCTGTTTCTTTCGTATCCTGTTCTCCGCTCCTTATCTACGGACTGTTGATCTGCTGATAATAGCGACCATATATCCACATAATCATCCCATATTTTCTGTTTTATCTCTAAATCCACGTGTTTACTTAAGGGGCTAATTCCACAGAAAAATGCGTCTTTGTGAAGGCTAGCTGATGGGTTTGTCCTCGTGTCAGTTGGTCCGGCAGGGCGAGGCAGCTGGTGGACTAGCGCCCTGATAGTGGATGCTAATTCTCCTTCTCCTGCGATGTGTATGACGTGGTGCTCGCTGAGTTCGGAATGCTTACCGCTGTGCAACGCAGGCCGTGTGTCTCCCAGTGGCGGGGGGACTCCGACTCCCTTCACAGCGGCGACTTGTTGTTAGCAGGAAGCCCAGGGAGATGGAGATGGGGTTCTCTGGCCGGTAGCCAATAACGCAGCACATGGTTGTAGGCAGCCCTGTGTCGGGACGAGTGTGACTCCTCCGGCTCCCGTTGCAGTGGTGCTTTGCTGTCGTTTGCCGGTAGCCCGAGGAGATGGAGGTGGGCATCCCCTGCCGGCAGCCGAGGATGGGGCACATGACAGCGGAAGCTCGTCACGTGCCCGAGCGGTTACAGCTGATGGTGTCACTCCGGCGCTGTCGATGGGTCCTCGAGGTGACCGCCGTCTTGTATGGCACCGTCTATCGCGGACCTCTGAACTCTCGGACCATCCTGATGTAAATGGTGAGCGCCATCTAGCGGACCGGGACCTGTGCTGGTACCTATGTGGGCTGCATTTACGTCTTGAGGGGGAATAGCGGTACTTAGAGGGACGGGGAATGTAATGTCGCGAGTCTTCGGAGGAGGATGGGGACGGTCTGCGGCATATATGCCTGCGACTGTCGTGGTTAGGGAATGTATCTTGGGCTTGGTGACGGCGTTGGCGCTAAAGCGGTAACGTTGGCCGCATGGGGTTTGCTGGATGGGACCGGTGAGGGTGTATTAAAAAGGTCAATCTGTGTCTGGGTGTATGGGGGTGTTGGCGGTGCACCGTTTATTAGTGGTGTGTACATGTTGCATGCGACTGTGCTGGTGTCATACTGTAACGGCTGCGGAGTGCGGTGGTCGGTCCGGTCAGACCAGTTAATGCGCTCTGCGACCGCGTTGCTGGGTGAACGGCCTGACCCCGCGTCCCCCCTTGCAGGCATTGCAACTATGTCTGCCGCTGGGACGCTGTGGGCCAGGCCGCAGCTGGCCAATGGTCTGTGCTGGGGCGGCAGGCGGATGAGCGGGGCCTGGCTCCGGGGGCTAGGGAGCGCGGCCTGTGAAGCGCCCCTCTGAGTGATTTTGTGGACCGGGCCCCACAGGCTCGCGCAGCGCTCAGTGAGTGCAGAGGCCTGGGGGAGCAGGCAGGAAGTGGGCGGGGCGTGACGGGGCTGGACCGACATAAGGGAGGGGAGGCTCCCCGCCACAGAGGGGTACCGACGGCATGGCTGAGTTGGCTGGCCATGCCGCACCGAGACTCTGGCACGGGCACCGGCTGGGTGAGGTTGGTAGCATGACTGGCGCACCGCAAGGGTCACTGGGGTGAAAGGGGGGTTCTTTGCTGGCTTGCGCAGCGCCCCGGGCCTGCATGGAGGAAGTAGGCCGGAAGTGGATGGTGCCTGCCCAGGCATGAGAGGTGAAGGCTGCGTCCACTGAGGAGGGGGCCGGTCTTGGATGGGCATGCTGATCGGACCCCTTGCCGCTAGCAGTGACGCCCAGCGACAAACCCGCGACGCCTGCCACACATCCCAGAGCGACGGACTGACTGGCAGCGCGGACGCGGCGGCTTGGAAGCGCCTGCCCCACACCGACATGCAGACACTTGGGGGGTTGGAAGCTGCGCGCGGACCATCTACCCGGGGGCAACGATACAACGGCAGTGGTAGGAGCACCGATGGGTGAAGATGGTGCCGCATGCAGGCCGGGGGAGGACGGGTCGCCTGCCAGCGCGCTTGCTGACAGTGGTGAGTCCGCAGACGGGAAGGGGGGCTGGCGACCCTGGAGAGGGGACGGTGAGAGGGCTGGGGACGTGGCCCTTGAAACCCAGGGACAGGCTATGGGAGGGCAAAGCCCTGGGGGACGGTGAGGGGGCCTGAGGGGAAGCTAGGGAGACCTGAGAGGGCACAGGAGGGTGAGCACCGAGGCCAGAAATAACGGACTGTAACCATTGCTCACCTTCCTGTGCAGCTCTCTGCCGCAGGGCCTCGATCATGCCTTCAGACCTAGCTATGGACAAATGCTTCCAGAGGGTCCGCAGTGGAGAAAGAGGAAGGTGCTGACCCCGGCACCTGGATTTAACCTTTGTGGGTGTGACTGGACGCCCCTTCCTCTCTCTTCCCGTTGGTCAGCTGGGCGTCCTAATTATGGCATCACCTGGGGGAGTAGTGGGAGGGGGAAATTGGCACTGCACAGTTTCCTACTAGCTTTTTTCATAGGGGCTTCGCAGTCCGAGGCACATTAATAATAATAATTTTTATTTATATAGCGCCAACATATTCCGCAGCGCTTTACAACTTATAGAGGGGACTTGTACAGACAATAGACATTACAGCATAACAGAAATCACAGTTCAAAACAGATACCAGGAGGAATGAGGGCCCTGCTCGCAAGCTTACAAACTATGAGGAAAAGGGGAGACACGAGAGGTGGATGGTAACAATTGCTTTAGTTATTCGGACCAGCCATAGTGTAAGGCTCGGGTGTTCGTGTAAAGCTTCATGAACCAGTTAACTGCCTAAGTATGTAACAGTACAGACACAGAGGGCTATTAACTGCATAAAGTGTATGAGAACATGATGCGAGGAACCTGATTGTTTTGTTTTTTTGTTTTTTTTTGTTTGTTTTTATAGGCCACACAGGGATAGTTAGGTTAATGCATTGAGGCGGTAGGCCAGTCTGAACAAATGAGTTTTTAGGGCACGCTTAAAACTGTGGGGATTGGGGATTAATAGTATTAACCTAGGTAGTGCATTCCAAAGGATCGGCGCAGCACGTGCAAAGTCTTGGAGACGGGAGTGGGAGGTTCTGATTATTGAGGACGCTAACCTGAGGTCATTAATGGAGCGGAGGGCACGGGTAGGGTGGTAGACTGAGACCAGAGAGGATATGTAGGGTGGTGCTGAGCCATGGAGTGCTTTGTGGATGAGGGTAGTAGTTTTGTACTGGATTCTTGAGTGGATGGGTAGCCAGTGTAATGACTGGCACAAGGTAGAGGCATCGGTGTAACTGTTGGTGAGGAATATGATCCTGGCTGCAGCATTCAGGACAGATTGGAGCGGGGAGAGTTTGGTAAGAGGGAGGCCGATTAGTAGAGAGAAACAATAGTCCAGACGAGAATGAATAAGTGAAACCGTAAGAGTTTTTGCAGAGTCGAAAGTAAGAAAAGGGCGAATTCTAGAAATGTTTTTGAGGTGCAGATAAGAAGAGCGAGCCAGTGATCGGATGTGGGGGTGAATGAAAGCTCGGAATCAAGGATGACCCAAGGCAGCGGGCATGTTGCTTTGGAGTAATGGTGGAACCGCACACGGAGATGGCAATGTCAGGCAAAGGTAGGTTAATAGAGGGAGAAAACACAAGGAGTTCAGTTTCACATTCCCTATGCAGTACCGTGCCTGCCATTGTGTGGACTGGCACTTTCTAGGACTCTTATATGTTAACTAGATGGTGGCTCGATTCTAACGCATCGGGTATTCTAGAATATGCATGTCCACGTAGTATATTGCACAGCCCACGTAGTATATTGCCCAGTCACGTAGTATATTTCCCAGCGACGTAGTATACATCACAGAGCCACGTAGTATATTGCCCAGTCACGTAGTATATTGCCCAGCGACGTAGTATATTGCACAGCGACGTAGTATACAGCACAGACACGTAGTATATTGCCCAGCTACGTAGTATATTGCCCAGTCACGTGGTATATTGCCCAGCCACGTACTGTAGTATACAGTACAGAGCCACGTAGTATATTGCCCAGTTACATAGTATATTGCCCAGCAACGTAGTATATTGCCCAGCAACGTAGTATACAGCACAGAGCCACCAAGTATACAGCACAGAGCCACATAGTATATTGCCCAGTCACGTAGTATATAGCACAGCCCACGCTGGGAATGGAAGATGGCGGCAGGCGCGAGCGGCTCAGCGGACAACGGAAGGTGATTATAGCAGGTTTTTTGTTTTTTTATTATTTTTAACATTACATTTTTTTACTATTGATGCCGCATAAGCAGCATCAATAGTAAAAGGTTGGGGACACACAGGGTTAATAGCGGCGGTAACGGAGTGCGTTACTCGCGGCATAACGCGGTCCTTTACCGCCGGCATTAACCCTGTGTGAGCGGTGAGTGGAGGGGAGTATGCAGGCGCCAGCCAGAAACTGCGGGTAGTAAGGAGCGGCCATTTTCTTCAGGACTGTGCCCGTCGCTAATTAGTCGTGGCTGTTTTGCCGCGACCAATCAGCGACTTGGATTTCCAGGACAGACAGAGGCCGCGACCAATGAATATCCGTGACAGACAGAAGGAAGTGACCCTTAGACAATTATATAGTAGATACACCTCATTTCTAGGTGGGATTTTCAGTGGATGATTTGGGCATTATGAGGGTGATACCGAGATAAATAGGGGTGAGCGGGGTGCAGTGTCGATATGGCCAACCTTTGCTGTCACAAGAGGTATTTTCTCCGGGTTCATTGGGTAGAGAATTTTTCTCTTTTTTTTTTTTTTACCTTCTCCTTATTGTTGACCATACTGAATCTCTATCCATTGCATAGACATCCAGATTGATGCCTAAATATCTTGCCCACTTGTGAATCCTTTATATGCTATGACCTTCCTAGTGCTTCAGTTTGTCATTTTTGAGCATTTTCCTCTTTGATTTTGTATGCTGGGACTCATTGTGAATGTTATAGTATTTTAAAGACTAGTGTTTTTAGCGGGGTTTGTTGTTTTTTGGATTTTGACCACTACTACCACTTTGGTTGATGAGATTTGTTGAGTCAAGGTAAAGATTTACCTGGAGGCCTAGTGCCTTTAATACAGACAGGTTGTCATCTGCATTACTACTTCTTCAGTGGCATCATGGTACAGAGATATTAGTGTAAAGTAGAGCTCGCGTATCATCTCATGCGGGTTAGGTAATGGATTCCTGTGTATTTTCCTCTATTTCTTTCCAGTTAGCCTATAGTCTTGTGCTGAGAATGGTTGCCATGGTTATGTCGAGCTGGGAGAGCTGGCATCTCTCACTGGGTCACTATTACCTCCTGTCACACACACATTCAGTGTTGTGCAAAAGCATTTTATGCAACAAATCGTCAGACTTTCCCCTTGCCAAGCTTTCTGTTCCTGTCCTCTTACCTGCAGAGATGTAATGTTTAATAAGTGACCTTTATAGGGATATTCTCATCTCGTCCATTTTCAATGTTCTGTAGATATGGGTTCCACCATTGAGACCTGCAGCTGTCTCCTGGTCTGGACCCCGACACATGCCGCTTCCAGTGGAGAATCCTTATTCATTTGTGTGTGAGTTCTGACCACTGACAGCGATGGGCTTCAGGGCCCGTTCTCCATTAGTGGCCTATCCAGCTAATATGCCATGAATGGACCAGCTGGTTAAACCCTTCTAAATGAATTAGAAAACTTCTTAGCTTGATGTTTTGATATTTAACCATGTGTAATGTCACTCAATGCAGTTTTTTTTCTGTTACTCACGCCATTTGCCCATTTTTACCACTATTATGTGGCTTGTTACTGTTTTTGCACAATTTACCTATTGCCTATCTCCAAGAGGAGGGTCTCACCTTCTTGTGTCAGTGGGATATTGCTATTAGTGTTTGCAGCTCTAAGACTAAGTTCATATTTGCGTTCGGGGGCTTTGCGGAGGGCTGCGTACGCCCTCCGCTAAGCCCCGCCTTCTTCCGCTGGTGTCCTGCCTACCTATCTTTAATGTTGGGTACGCAGGACATGGGATGTATGCAGATGCGTTGTTTTGACGCATCTGCCGACCGCACAGAAACTCAACAAAAAAATGGTGTGGGCTCCCACACAATTTTCATAACCATCAGAGGGAAAGCCGACAGCTAGGGGTCGATGTTTATAGCCTGGGAAGGGGGTAATACTCATGGAGCGTCCTAGGCTACTAATATCAGCTCACAGCTGTATATTTAGTATTTACTGGCTAATAAAATGGACAGCACTTGCATGGTCTGAGTGCTGTGCGATTTTTTTTTTTTTTCTCGCACCCATAGGTTTGCATTTTCAAGTATCGTCCGAGATACACAGCAAATCGCAGCATGCTGCAATTTCTCAGTCTGATTTCAGCTGAGAAAAAAAATCATAGATGAGATGTAACCCATTGAATAACTTGGGCCTGAGTGCAATCGAATTTTTTTTATCAGATTGCACTTGTCTGTTTTTCTTGCAAATGAGTATGAGCCCTAAAGGGAATTGGCTGGGGTGTGATTTTTAGTTTTAATATCTGTGTGATGCCAAAGACTTTGAAGAAATGTAAATGTTTATCATGCCACAGAAAAGTAGTTCCGAACTGCTTTTATAAAGTATATTTTAGGCACAGGTTGTATGTTTTTCTCTTTGTACACATCCCTCTTAGGCTACTTTCACATTTGTGTTTTTTGCTGTTCGTCGTGGTGCAGTAAAATGACGTATCGACGGACGTCACGAAAATAGGGAAAAACGTGTGCGACGGATCCAGTGTAATGGCGGATGCGTCATAGACAAACTCCAAGAGAGAGACTTTTTCCCGGAATTGAAAATCTTTCCGTTCATGCTCAGAGGGGAAAAATGTGATACGTCGCTGGATTCCAGTGTGTGACGGTCAGCGACGGATCCTGTGTCCATAGGCTTCCATTATAGCCGACGACGGGCAGCGCAGGATGCGTCGCTGACCGATTTTCCGACGTGCACAAAAAACGTTCCTCTGAACATTTTCTCTCCACGACGGACCGCTATTTTACGACGGATCCAGTGTACGACGGACGCGACAGATGGCCATCCGTCACAATCCGTTGCTAATACAAGTCTATGGGAAAATGCAAGATCCTGCATTCTCAAAAAGCGATGGATTGTGACGGATTCAAAATGACGCAAGTGTGAAAGTAGCCTTACTTTCCAAGAATATATGATGAAGGTTAGTATAACAATACTGTATCTTAACCATTTGTATATAAACCTGCAATGAACTGCAGCCTTAACTGGCGTCACTAGAGGGCGCTGCTCTAAAACATCTTCGGTCCACGCTCTGCAGCTTTTTCCCTCATCTTGTTTACTAGGGCTGGTGAGTGTAGTTTGACAGTCGGGATGAAGTTTTTCATTTGTTGGTGCTGTGGTGTTTGTGCTGTGCAGCACTTGCAGTCATACATAAACTTACATTGAGAGAGTGCGTTGATTTCTTTCTAAAATTCTAAATTAAATTGTGAATTCTTCCGCCGAAGGTTCATAGTTGTCTATATATGTGGTGTCTCTCCACTTAGTACAGCAGGTAGGAAGATTGCATTTACATGCTGCTTTATTTGTAGGGTATTTAAATTAGCATTTGTATACTTTATTGATGGTCCAAAAATCCACATTCAATAAACAGCTCATTAAAAAGGTCTGTAGTTCCATGGCAGCAAGCCATTTGAAGATCCAGGTTTTCCAGCAGTGAGAATGATGGTAAATCTGTAATGTTTGTGCGGAGTTTTAGCATAACCACATTAGCTGGCGTCCTGATTTCTTGCATTGTACTTTCCTGTATTATTATAATAGATATATGTAGATCTAATTGTTAGAATAGGTTTTTAGACACTCCAGTGATACATTTATCTCATGCAATCTGTTAGTATAAATTACTCAAAATGTTAAAACTAATTAGCAGTTAATTATAAAGAAGCATCTAATAAAGGAAAAACTTTTTTAATCGTGTGTTTTTTCCAGCAGTTGTTTCTTTTAGACCAGTGTAAGCTTGGCATAGTCTATTTAGAAAGCATTGGACTGGGAAGCCGTGGACCCACCAGTAACATACAATTATTACATTGTGCTGATTCCCAAATTCACCAGTAATAATAATAAACTGGATCATTTGTTACAAGAATGATGAGATGCTGCCTCTGTAAATAGTGACTCAAGTGTATTGTGCCAACTGCTGCTCATACAGGGGCCCACCGGGGATTAACCGGATCCCCATAGGCCAGTCCGAGTCCCTGCCTCATTTACAGCAAATATGATGCCAAATCCTTTTATTTGGGGAAATTTGTAATTGATCATTACCCACTTTACCGATTGTCTGGATGAAATGGTTTTAGTGCCTTGCTGGGCCAAAGTAGCCGTGGAAGCTCACGTTGTAAGAGCAGTTCTTTTTATTATTCGGTTTCTCTTACTGAGAGCCATCACAGTAGATGGACGTGATGCTTTTGGGGGTCTGAACAGTCTTGCGCCAAGAGTGGGTATAGATGTACTCTTCCTGGGGTCACGGTGCGGAGTGTCGGCACAATTGCCTGCTCACTCTATCGGCATGGCTTTTTATGGACAGTCGTTCTTCTATGGGAAGATGGAAAGCCAATAGCCCCAGCCGCCATGTGTGAAGCGGTACTGTCCAATGTAGCTCCCAGGGAGCCATTTATCTGTTCTCACTGAATGTCTTGTGCATTACATGGCAGTTGACCTGCACCCCCAGAACAGTGCCTCTGTGAGTGAAGGGTTAAGGGCTCTCGCCTGGCACCTCCCCTCAGTGTAAGTTTTGTAATGTGAGCTGCTTGGTTTTCTTTCCTCCCTTTCTCTCCCACTACCCCCTCCTCCTCCTCCTCCTCCTCTGTCTCTCTCTCTGCCTTCTGGCAAATGACTGAGGCTGCCTTAGTGTGAATGTGTGTGTGTGTGCATGTATGGTTGTGTGTGTGGAACAGCAAACAGACAGGGAGCGTGGAAAGGGAAGGCTTGGTGCTGAGGTGAGACAAATTCATCTTCTTCCCCTGCTTGGCTAATGGGTTTGTGAGCAGAGCTCAGACTGCAGCACTGCACTGGGGGACTACATTGTGTCTGCCTGGGCATGTGTGAAGTTAGGAGGCTTAACCTGATTCCCTGCATTGTCTCTGGAGGCTGCTGGCTGGTACATTGTGAGCCATTAGCAGGGAGCCCATCTGTTATTGGTTTTGCCTGGAAATCTGGAGACAAGCAATTAATAATTGATGAGTGTTGTGCAGTAGCTGGACAGGCAGGAGAGAACTGAGCAGGGTGTCCTTAGAGGGAGGGCATGATGGCAGCTCCTCACTGCCTGCCTCACAATTAAACACTTGGGTCTGCCTGGCTTTTGTTCTGCAGCGGGAGGCTGTCTTGCCTGGAAGTGCTCAGAGACATATGTGTCCCCCCTCTGCAACAGAAGACACAGAGAGTGGGGCCCAGGAGGGGTGGGGGGAAGTGAGCCGCAGGACTGGTGTGAATAAACTTGTGGGTAAGTAGCTCTCTTTTTGGGCAGTCTGATTCTGCAGTCTATATACTGCATGCCTTTGGCATAGTGCATTGTGGGTGGAGAGTTGCAGTGCATGGTGACATGATGCTATGTGTAGGGTAAGGGAAGGCCGGCCCAGCTCCTCTACCCACCAGTACAGGGACCCCTGCTGACAGAGAGGGGGGCATTGAGCTTTGCTTCAGGAACCTCTGAGTCCTAGGAGCTTTGTAGGGCGCTCCGTGCCATAAATAAGATGTGGTGGCCGATAATATTGTATTCCGCACATCACTGCACATTGGTTCTGAAAATATCAGGCTTCTGTCAGATAACCATGAATTTAAGGGAAAGTCCTCTGATTGCGTCCTCTTGTCTGGATGTCTTCACAATCCGTAGTGACTTCCAGCATCTTTCCTCGGCCATACACATATTGTGATATTTTGGGTGATGGCCACTGTGGCGCTGACAGTCCCTCATAAAGCTTCCTTACAGTGCGTTAGGGGTGGGAAATAAGAAGAGAAATGGATTGCCATACGTCGCCTAGTATCTACTCACTGGGGCATGGTATCCGGATGCTGCAGTTGTACACAGTGACAAGTCGTGTATCACGGAGAGCTCGGACCACGTCCGTCTGTCGGTTTTTAGCAGTATACATGACATTCGCGGGCTTCTTTGAGATGTTGAAAAGTCCCAAAATATTAAACCTCAACAATTATTATGGAAGACATTTCTCTTTGACTTCTCCGAACTTTGATGTTGCAGGTCTTCATTATTTCCTGTGGAAGTAGCATATGATGTGTAGATTCTCAGTGGTGCTGATGTCCACTTTTGAAATCTACCTGTTGAGGTCTTCACACTTAAAGCTTTGTAGACTGAGTCCTCAGGGGCAGGGACCTCTCCTCCTGTACCAGTAGGTGACTGGTTTTGTTCAAGATTAGTGTACTTGTCTTTTGTTGTATATACCCCTCCTCACATGTAAAGTGCCATGGAATAAATGGGCTATAATAATAATAACTTCTAAGCTGTAGGTGCTGTCAGACATTGCCCTTCTACAAGGCTGGGAAGTCTGGTGCCACTAACATACAGAAACTTTCTACTGTGACCAGTAATGATCATCACTTGTTAATAAATGGCCTACGCCAACTATGCATTCATAATGCGGCTTATTACAGATTCTCCCATTTATTGAATTATGAATACACAACACAGTGGAGTTCATTGTAGTCTGCAGCACAATCTGCAAATGAAGACATGATGCTCTTTCCCTATTTTAAACCTTTTTTTACACTCCCCTCTGCCTCTTAGGGCTTCTATTCCGGCAGCCTTCCCATATGACACCTACAGCAATCAGGCTGTAGCGACCACATGGGATGGAGCAATGGGACTGCGTAATCGCCTGCAAAGATGAGTGTTGTCTTCTTTCAGTGTTTTAAACTCTTAATTACTTTGTCAGTCTGCATGGAAATCTGCAAGATCAACACAATGTTATGTGGATCTGCCACTCTGACTTACTTGTGGACACATGGATTTGCTATGAAAAGTGTCCCCAGCAAATTCACAATCTGTGAATTTACTATTCAGGTATGGCCACATGTTGGTTTTTTTTTTTCTAAACCAAAAACCAGAATTATGGCAGTAAAAACACCACGTACAACACACATTTTTTCTAATGCATTTTTATGTTCATTTTTTGCAGAGTTTTTGCTGGCATTTTTCACCCGTTATTTGAACACTGAAAGAATAGGCATGCTGCGTCTTGGCAAAAATCCATCAGGGCTCAAAATACAAGCAGCAAAAAAATCCAGCGTGTGCATGAGATTTCAGGAATGTCTGCCTATTCTACACACCCATTACACTGGCAAAAGCACCAAGTGTGAACATAACATACGCTTAAAACTAGCATGCAGTCATTGTTCAGTGCATTGTGTTCTCAAAGGTAACAAAATTGCATTGCACAGATTGTGTATTTAATGTTTAGGTGAACTGAGTGAATGTGTACAGTGTGATAGCAGCCTTAGGCTAGGTTCTCATTTCGTTTTAGGGTGAGCGCTAACAGACTGCGTTGCACGGCGAAATTAACGCCGTGCAACGCGTCCGTTAGCGCTCCCATTGCCAGCAATGTTAAAGCGCATTGCTAGCGCGTGCCATTTTCGGCACGGGCTCGTGATGTGCCGTTCTTATGTGGCGCGCCTCAGACGCTGCTTGCAGCATCCGAGGCACGCCCAAGGTCCGTTCCCTGCTCTCGCAGATCAGGGATCTGCGCTAGCGGGGACGTTTAACGCGACCCCTAAAAAGACATTGCGTTAGCGCAATCCGCTAGCGCTGGGCGCTTAACGGATTGCCCTAACGCAATATGAACCTAGCCTAATGGATGAGGCATACAAATTAGCACTACACTACTACTCCTGCACAACTACAAAAAGTCAAACTAGCCATAGATACGGTGAGTTTTCTTGCAGTATCTCACCAATTTCAGCTGTATCAGACAAAAACTTAAAGCCTCATTCAGACAGACTGGCCATGGGTTTCTTGATCTGAACTTGACAGCCTCATAAATGTCTGAGGCTGTCAAGTTTTTGGCAGTAGACCTGCAGCAAATCCCCTATTTGGACCATGTTTCATGGATGTCTGAATGAGGCCTAAATACTATAATGACTGACAAGCAATCCCTAGGGTATGTCCTTTCAAGGAACGCAAGGATCTGACAGTTTAGATTTTAACCAGTCTCATGCTGGGTTCACATCACATTTTACAACACCTCAGGGCTTCATTCTGAAGCCATGAAAACAGGATTCAGTGTATCCACCAACACAGTAATTGACTTTAATTAAGGCGAAAGCTGTCACTTTGTGCTCTGTCTGACCTCAGTTTCGCCAAGTTTCTTTAGTATAACAACGTGTGACCACTAGTGATGAGCAAATATACTCGTTACTCGATATTTCCTGAGCACGCTCGGGTGTCCTCAGAGTATTTTTTAGTGCTCGGAGATTGTTTTCTTCGCCGCAGCTGAATGATTTACATCTGTTAAGGTACCTTCACACTAAACGATATTGCTAGCGATCCGTGACGTTGCAGCGTCCTCGCTAGCGATATCGTTTAGTTTGACACGCAGCAGTGATCAGAATCCTGCTGTGATGTCGCTGGTCGGGGCTAGAGGGCCAGACCTTTCTTTGGTCGCTGGCTCTCCCGCTGACATCGCTGAATCGGCGTGTGTGACACCGATTCAGCGATGTCTTCGCTGGTAACCAGGGTAAACATCGGGTTACTAAGCGCAGGGCCGCGCTTAGTAACCCGATGTTTACCCTGGATACCATCATAAAAGTTAAAAAAAACAAACGCTTCATACTTACCTACCGCTGTCTGTCCTCCGGCGCTCTGCTTTCCTGCACTCACTGTGAGCACAGCGGCCGGAAAGCAGAGCGGTGACGTCACCGCTCTGCTTTCCGGCCGCTGTGCTCACAGCCAGAGCAGAGAAGCTGAGCGCCGGGGACAGACAGCGGTAGGTAAGTATGTAGTGGTTGTTTTTTTTACTTTTAGGATGGTATCCAGGGTAAACATCGGGTTACTAAGCGCGGCCCTGTGCTTAGTAACCCGATGTTTACCCTGGTTACCGGCATCGTTGGTCGCTGGAGAGTGGTCTGTGTGACAGCTCTCCAGCGACCAAACAGCGACGCTGCAGCGATCCGGATCGTTGTCTGGATCGCTGCAGCGTCGTTTAGTGTGAAGGTACCTTAAGGCCACATTCACACGTTGCGTTCTGTCCTGCGGGTTCTCCCGCAGCGGATTTGATAAATCTGCAGGGCAAACCCGCTGCGGTTATCACTGCAGATTTATCGCGGTTTGTCCTGCGGGTTCCGCTGCGGGATTTTACCCCTACTATTGATGCTGCATATGCAGCAATATGCAGCATCAATAGTAGTGTTAAAAATAATAAAATAATGATGATATACTCACCCTCTGACGTCCCGATCTCCTCGGCGCTGCAGGCGGCGGTCCGGTTCCAAAGATGCTGTGCGACCAGGACCTTCGGTGACGTCACGGTCATGTGACCGCGACATCACCGAAGGTCCTGGTCGCATAGCAAACCTGAGACCGGACGGCCGCGTGCAGCGCTGAGACTTCAGAGGTGAGTATAGCTTATTTTTTATTTTAATTCTTTTTTTTTTACCACAAATATGGTTCCCGGGGCCTGGAGGAGAGTCTCCTCTCCTCCACCCCGGGTATAACCCGCACATTATCCGCTTACTTCCCGCATGGTGTGCACAGCCCCATGCGGGAAGTAAGCGGATCAATGCATTTCTATGGGTGCAGAATCGCTGCGATTCTGCACAAAGAAGTGACATGGTCCTTCTTTTTTTCCGCAGCAATTCTGCGTGGTTTTTTTTCGGGATTTTCCGCATCATGTGCACTGCGGTTTTTGTTTTCCATAGGGTAACATTGTACTGTACCCTGCATGGAAAACAGCTGCGGACCCGCAGCGGCAAAATCGCGGCAGTTCCGCAGTTAAAACCGCATAGTGTGAACATACCCTTAGCCAGCTTGATTACATGTGGGGATTCCCTAGCAACCAGGCAATCCCCACATGTACTTATGCTGGCTAACACTGACAACAGCGATACAGTTTATGTAAACAAGAAAAGTAGACTTTTTTGTAACCTCTTTTGAACCCTTTAAAACATTCTAAGTCCCTGAATCTTTTATTTTTCCCTGAACTAAGGCCACATGGAAACACATGGTTGATGGCAATCTGTCAGCAGAATTTCTGCCCCCAAACTATTTTTATGCACATGTAGCTCTTTCAAAGACAAGTCCAGCAATATCTTTTCATGGCCAGTCTATTCCTCTTTTACTAAGAAATTAGGGTTTGAATTCATGTGAAAATGAGGCTGAAGAGCTATGGTATATCTGAAGCCTCTGTCACTCCAGCTCTATTCATCCTCCTGCTTAGCTGACAGCCTCTCTGCTGTGTGACTTTAGGCAAAAGAGCTGTCAGTCAAACAGGAAAAGGAGACAACGCTAGTTTGGGAATAGAGATGGAGTGAAAAAGGCTTCAGATCTACCATAGATCTACAGCCTGATTTGCATATAAATTCAAACGCTGATGGAGGAGTGGTTTGGCCATGTAAAGGTATTTAAAAGAACTACATACACATAAATAGTTTGAGGTGAGAAATTATGATGACAGATACAGTACAGACCAAAAGTTTGGACACCTTCTCGTTTAAAGATTTTTCTGTATTTTCATGACTATGAAAATTGTACATTCACACTGAAGGCATCAAAACTATGAATGAACACATGTGGAATTATATACTTAACAAAAAAGTGAGAAACAACTGAAAATATGTCTTAAATTCTAGGTTGCTTTGCTTTGATGACTGTTTTGCACACTCTTGGCATTCTCTTGATGAGCTTCAAAAGGTAGTCACTGGGAATGGTTTACACTTCACAGGTGTGCCCTGTCAGGTTTAGTAAGTGGGATTTCTTGCTTTATAAATGGTGTTGGGACCATCAGTTGTGTTGTGCAGAAGTCTGGTGGATACACAGCTGATAGTCCTACTGAATAGACTGTTAGAATTTGTATTATGGCAAGAAAAAAGCAGCTAAGTAAAGAAAAATGAGTGGCCATCATTACTTTAAGAAATGAAGGTCAGTCAGTCCAAAAAATTGGGCAAACTTTGAAAGTGTCCCCAAGTGCAGTGGCAAAAACCATCAAGCGCTACAAAGAAACTGGCTCACATGAGGACCGCCCCAGGAAAGGAAGACCAAGAGTCACCTCTGCTTCTGAGGATAAGTTTATCCGAGTCACCAGTCTCAGAAATCGCAGGTTAACAGCAGCTCAGATTAGAGACCAGGTCAATGCCACACAGAGTTCTAGCAGCAGATACATCTCTACAACAACTGTTAAGAGGAGACTTTGTGCAGCAGGCCTTCATGGTAAAATAGCTGTTAGGAAACCACTGCCAAGGACGGGCAACAAGCAGAAGAGATTTGTTTGGGCTAAAGAACATAAGCAATGGACATTAGACCAGTAGAAATCTGTGCTTTGGTCTGATGAGTCCAAATTTGAGATCTTTGGTTCCAACCACCGTGTCTTTGTGCGACGCAGAAAAGGTGAACGGATGGACTACACGCCTTGTTCCCACCGTGAAGCATGGAGGAGGAGGTGTGGGTGTGCCTTGCTGGTGACACTGTTGGGGATTTATTCAAAATTGAAGGCATACTGAACCAGTATGGCTGCCACAGCATCTTGCAGCGGCATGCTATTTCATCCGGTTTGCGTTTAGTTGGACCATCATTTATTTTTCAACAGGACAATGACCTCAAACTCACCTCCAGGCTGTGTAAGGGCTATTTGACCAAGAAGGAGAGTGAAGGGGTGCTACGCCAGATGACCTGGCCTCTACAGTCACCAGACCTGAACCCAATCGAGATGGTTTGGGGTGAGCTGGACCGCAGAGTGAAGGCAAAAGGGCCAACAAGTGTAAAGCATCTCTGGGAATTCCTTCATGGTTGTTGGAAAACCATTTCCGGTGGCTACCTCTTGAAGCTCATCAAGAGAATGCCAAGAGTGTGCAAAGTTGTTATCAAAGCAAAAGGTGGCTATTTGAAGAACCCAGAATATAAGCTATAATTTCAGTTGTTTCACACTTTGTTGTTATAATTCCACATGTGTTAATTCATAGTTTTGATGCCTTCAGTGTGAATGTACAATTTTCATAGTCATGAAAATACAGAAAAATCTTTAAATGAGAAGGTGTGTCCAAACTTTTGGTCTGTACTGTATGTATATATTTCCTGTAGCTATTTATGACCTTGTTTTGGCTTTTCTGAAGAAGGGTATTTACTGGGACATCACTTCCCATTTACTCAGTTGGAGGCACATATTTTGAAGGATAAAATGTAGTGGCCTTAGGATAGGTTCACATTGCGTTAGCAGCAGCCCGTTCAGCACATACGCTAACGGGCTGCTGCTAGCGCAAGTGCCGGCGCTACATCACGCTAGCGCAGATGGAGCATCTGCTAGCTCCATCTGCGCTAGCAGTGACGGACCCGGAAACTCTGCAGCCAGCGTCTCGGGTCCATCACTCAAATGACGGCACATCGCTAGCGCACGCCCATTGTAGGCGTGCGCTAGCGATGCGTTCGCCATTGCATTCAATGACGGCGTTAACGGACTATGCCGCGGTGTCCGTTTAACGTAGTCAATGAACGCAATGTGAACCTAGCCTTACTGCTTTTCTTAGTTTTTATTAGAAGTGTCTGTCCATATTTGATCTTCTAAACATTGGAGCCCATGAGTTTGGACCACCAAAGGTGCCATGGGTGCCCTTCCGTTTTTGGAAAATTAGCAAAGTTACAGTATTTCAGTCTGTTTTTTTGTTGAGGTATTGTTAAGTATTAAACACACATTTTGGTATATTTCCCCTTTACTGGTAACTGAATACACAGATATTTTTTTATTGATGCCATTCGCCTAAAATTGAGATAGGTCTGAGTCCGAACCTGAATGAATCCGTAAACTAGCACTTAGAATGAAACCGCCTTTTCTGGGTCTGCTGTTTTAGGTACGTGTCATTATTGCTCTGAGGCCTGTCCCACACGTCCAGATAATTCCGGTACCGGAAAAATCGGTAACGAAGTTATCCGTGTGCTTACCTGGCACATCAGTGTGGCACACGTGCGGCAGCCGTGTGCCGACTGGGTACCACACGCACCGTGCTGGAGACAGCGCTAGAGTTAAGCGCTGTCCCCTGCTTTGGGTGCTGAATCCAGAATTCATTCCTTCTTCCCAGCAGCGTTCGTTGGAAAAAAGGACTGAAAAATCATTTAAAAAAAAAAAAAATTTTGTTGTTAAAATAAAGTTCCCGGTAATCTGCCCCCTCCCACCCCCTGTGCGCCCGCCCGCTGGCCTTAACATAATTACCCAGCTCCCTCGGCGCTTCCATCCTCTCAGTGTCGCAGCTCTTCCTGTATGAGCTGTCATGTGGTGCTTCTTATCAGTGATGAATATGCGGCTCCACCCCTATGGGAGGTGGAGCCGCATATTCATCACTGTAATGTGCGGCACCACGTGACCGCTCATATAGGAAGAGCTGCGACGCTGAGAGGATGGAAGCGCCGAGGGAGCCGGGTAAGTATTTTAATGCCAGCGGGCGGGCGCACAGGGGGTGGGAGGGGGCAGATTACTGGGAACTTAATTTTAACAACAAAATTTTTTTTTAAAAAATGATTTTTCATTCTTTCTTTCCAACGAACGCTGCTGGAGAGAAGAAATGAATGGGGCTTCAGCACCACAAGCTGGGGGGACAGCGCTTACAGTAGCGCTGTCTCCTGCACGGCACATGGACTGCACACGGACAGCATCCGTGTGCGGTACGTGTTTTACATGGACCCATTGATTTTAATGGGTCCGTGTGATCCGTGCGTTCCCACAAACACTGACATGTCTCCGTGTTTTCCAAACGGACACACAGTCCGTGAAAACACGCTGACATGTGCAGAGACACATTGATTTTAATGTGTCTACGGTACGTGAGGAAACTGTCACCTCACGTACTGGAGCCACTGACGTGTGAAACCGGCCTCACATAGTGAGGATCCTAGCCAGTCCTCGCAGCAGACAGATTTCTAGATGTGTAGTATCCCACGACCTGTTGCTGGTTAGTGGCCAGTGTACATTGATGGTAAACTACTGGTGAAACCACAGGTCCTCCTCTCTGCCAGACTTGGCCTCTTTTTGGCAGCTGCACATAGAGCAGAGGTTCTTTTTTTTCACACTGATGATACATAGACACTTTGGCTCCAACTCCACTTCAGCTGTGAGTTAGAATCCAGACGTTTTGGAACTCACTGCAAAGAATTCCAGTGTTTTGTTGCTGGCTGCAATGTTTTTATCTGTCACCTCCTTGGCATTAGTAAATAATTAACACTTTAATTGCTTGTGTGCACTATAGCAGAACAGTTTGTGCATGTACTTATGGCAATGTATAAAGCATTTATAGATGGTTTTTCTTTTCTCTGTCTTTAGGTATACATTGAAAAAAAAGTCAGAGTGAAAAATAGTTGGATTTTCTCTACCCTGCCCCCACCAGTTATCTGTGCTTATTCTTGTCAGATAGTTCCTGCTGCTCTGTGTTATCCCACTGTGATGAGATTATTGTCTCATAGAAATTGGGCTCTTGAAAGTGACCATTGCTGAATAGAGCCTGTCTGCAGTTCTTTTTACTGGGTTACAAATTGGCATATCAATAGGACCAGGTGGCTTAACCCCTACCTCCCTAAGTCTTCATCCTTGCCTCAAGCTTTCTCTTATTTTTCTATCCACAAAAAGGGTGTTATGAGTGTTGATTATATTCCTTGTTTACTGTGTAGTGGGTTTGAAGGGATGTAATGTATTGCCGAGCACTATTAGGCCCCTTTCAGACATCATTTTTTTGCCGTCAGTCTGAATCCGTTGGCTCGACGGATCAACAGATTCGTCGCAGATTGTGAAAAACTGATGCCACTGATCCGTTTTTTTTTTACGCATCCGACTAGGGGATCTCGCTAATTGGATTCTAAAAAAATCAGAGCATGCGCCGTTAAAAAAAATGGAATCCGTCACCGGATTCCTTCATTTGACGGATCCGGCACCCATAGGCTTCCATTCGAGCAAACGAAGGACGGCGCCGTCCGTTTTTCCAACGTACACAAAAAATGTTACTTTGTCCATTGTCTCCATCCGCTGGACAATTTTCGATAGATCCGAAGAACGACGGATGAAATGTGAGGCCATCCGTTGCTTATACAAGTCTATGAGAAAAAAAACGGATCCGGCGGTATCAGTCGCCGGATCCGTTTTTTTTTCAAAATGCGACAGAATGTGACTGATAGCAAAAAAATGTGTGAAAGGGGCATAACTGTTACTAGCACAATTGCAAAATGCTTAGAAAAGAAAAGGAAGAAACAAAAATAACCAAACAATGAGTTTGAAGCCTATATGGCAATAACATTCAATTAATGGACAAAGGCTTATTTACATTGGACAACTTTATCCCAGGTAGGGTTTAGTATTGGGTATTTCAATACCACAACTGTCTTCAGGTGCTATGAAAGAAAGTACTTCTAACCTATGCCAGGATAACACCTACAGTTATGGCCGAAAGGGTTAGCATCCTTGAAATTGTTCCAGAAAATGAATTTTTTTTCTCTCAGAAAATTATTGCAATTACACATTATGTTTTACACATTTATTTCCTTTGTGTATTTTGGAGCAACACAAACCGAAAAAAAGGCAAATTGGACATCATTTCACACAAAAACTCCAAAATGGTCCACAAAAAATTGTTGGCACCCTCAATTTAACCCCTTTCTGACATCTGGCGTAATAATACGTCCCTGGTCCCTGGGCCTTATTGACCAGGCATGGATTATTATGTCATCGCGATCACCTGCGCACACGGGCTGTGCACGTGCGATCGTCGCCAGGTGTCAGCTGATTCTGAGAACTGACACCGCTTCCAGCTCTGTAACCCCCTAAATGCTGAAGTCAAACACGATTGCAGCATTCCAGGAGCTGGCAGAGGGAGACCCCGCAGCGTGACGCCGGGTCTCGATCATTGCCATGGCCATGGTGACCCTATGTCGTCATGACGATATCTAGGTTACCGGAGCTAGGAAAGTTGCTTGATCATGTGCAGTGCATGATCAGCAACTTTCCCTGTCAGTGCAGAGCTGACAGTCCCCATACTATACGGTCAGTCTGCAAAAAATGATAGTTCCATAGAAAGCAAAAAAATAGTAAAAACATTTTTTTTAAAATAATTGTAAAAATAATCAAAAATGAAAAAGCAAAAGATTTTGTATCTATTAATAAATATTTGTATAAAAAATATTAACAAAATTACACATATTTGGTATCGCCGCATCCGCAATGGCCCATCCTATAAAACTGTCCTACTAGTTAACCCCCTTTGTGAACACCATAAAAACAAGGCAAAAAACAATGCTTTATCATCATACCGCCGAACAAAAAGTAAAATAAAACACGATCAAAAAGCCGGATATAAATAAACATGGTGCCGCTGAAAACGTCATCTTGTCTTGCAAAAAAAGGCCTCCATACAGCTCCATCAGCAGAAAAATAACAAAGTTATAGTTCTCAGAATAAAATGATGCAAAAATAATTTATTTTTTCTATAAAATAGTTTTTATAGTGTAAAAGCGCCAAAACATAAAAAAGATATGAATGAGGTATCGTTGTAATCGTACTGACCCGCAGAGTAAGACTGCCTTACCAATTTTACCACATGTGGAATGACATTCCTGAATTGCTGGGTTTTATTCATTCTGGCTCCCAAAAATCAAAATAGAAAGCGATCAAAACATGTCATGTGTCTGAAAATGGTACCAATAAAAACGTCAACTCATTCTGCAAAAAACAAGCCCTCACATGACTCTGTGGGCCAAAATCTGGAAAAATTTTAGCTCTCAAAATATGGTGATGCAAAAACCTATTCTTTTACAATAAAAAGCATATTTTATTGTGTGACAGCAGCCAAACATAAAACCCAATATAAATCTAGTATCGCTGCAATCGCACCAACCCAGAGAAGAATAAAGTCGCCTAATCACTTATACCGAATGAAGAATGGCGTGAAAAAATATAAAACCAATTCTTCACATGCTGTTGAATTTTTCATTCTGCCTCCCAAAGCTCGCAGTAAGGCTCAACACACATTTATCCTACGCTCTTGTGCTGAGTGCTTGCATTGGGGTTTCCGTGTAAGTCTCTGAAAAATGTGATTCAGACAGAAGATGGAGGTACTGTAGACGCCATCTAACCTGTGATCTGGCGGTGTCCGTCTTTTTAGGATTGCATAAAAGTAACATAGTAACATAGTTATTAAGGTTGAAGGAAGACTATAAGTCCATCTAGTTCAACCCATAGCCTAACCTAACATGCCCTAACATGTTGATCCAGAGGAAGGCAAAAAAAACCATGTGGCAAAGAGTAAGCTCCACATTGGGGAAAAAAATTCCTTCCCCGACTCCACATACGGCAATCAGACTAGTTCCCTGGATCAACACCCTAACAAGGAATCTAGTGTATATACCCTGCAACATTATACTTTTCAAGAAAGGTATCCAGTCCCCTCTTAAATTTAAGTAATGAATAACTCATTACAACATCATACGACAGAGAGTTCCATAGTCTCACTGCTCTTACAGTAAAGAACCTGCGTCTGTTATTATGCCTAAACCTTCTTTCCTCCAGACGTAGAGGATGCCCCCTTGTCCCTGTCTCAGGTCTATGATTAAAAAGATCATCAGAAAGGTCTTTGTACTGTCCCCTCATTTATTTATACATTAACATATGATCACCCCTTAGTCTTCGTTTTTCTAAACTAAATAGCCTCAAGTGTAATAACCTATCTTGGTATTGCAGACCCCCCAGTCCTCTAATAACCTTGGTCGCTCTTCTCTGCACCCGCTCCAGTTCAGCTATGTCTTTCTTATACACCGGAGACCAGAACTGTACACAGTATTCTAAGTGTGGTCGAACTAGTGACTTGTATAGAGGTAAAATTATGTTCCCCTCATGAGCATCTATGCCTCTTTTAATGCATCCCATTATTTTATTTGCCTTTGTAGCAGCTGCCTGACACTGGCCACTAAATGGGAGTTTGTCATCCACCCATACTCCCAGGTCTTTTTTATTGCCGGTTTTGCCCAGAGTTTTAGAATTAAGCACATAGTTATACATGTTATTACTTCTACCCAAGTGCATGACCTTACATTTATCTCCATTAATCAGCCCAAGCTTCTAGTTTACTTAAATCATCCTGTAATATAAAATTGTCCTCCTCTGTATTGATTACCCTGCAGTGTCTTCTGCAAATATTGAAATTCCACTCTGTATGCCCCCTACAAGATCACTAATAAACATGTTAAGGCCAGTCTCACACGTCCAGATAATTCCGGTACCGGAAAAATCAGTACCGGAATTATCCGTGTCTGTGTGCTCACGTGGCACATCAGTGTGGCACACGTGCGGCATCCGTGTGCCGACTGGGTACCACACGCTCCGTGCAGGAGACAGCGCTACAGTTAAGCGCTGTCCCCTACATCTAGTGCTGAAGCCGCCATTCATTTCTTCTCCAGCAGCGTTCGCTGGAAAGAAGGAATGAATGATCTTTTTTTTTTTTTATTTATTTTTGTTTTTAAAATAAAGTTGCCGGTAATCTGCCCCCTCCCACCTCCTGTGTGCCCGCCCGCTGGCATTAAAATACTTACCCTGCATCCTCTCAGCGTCGCAGCTTCTCCTGTATGAGCGGTCACGTGGTGCCGCTTATTACAGTAATGAATATGCGGCTCCACCCCTATGGTGGGAGGGGGCAGATTACCGGCAACTTTATTTTAAAAACAAAAATAAATAAAAAAAAAGATTATTCATTACTTCTCTCCAGCGAACGCTGCTGGAGAGAAGAAATGAATGGGGCTTCAGCACCACACGCGGGGGGGACAGCGCTTACAGTAGCGCTGTCTCCTGCACGGCACACGGACTGCACACGGACAACATCCGTGTGCGGTACGTGTTTTACACGGACCCATTGACTTTAATGGGTCCGTGTAATATGTGCGCTCCCACGAACACTGACATGTCTCCGTGTTGTTCAAACGGACACACGGTCCGTGAAAACACGCTGACATGTGCAGAGACACATTGATTTTAATGTGTCTACGTGAGTCAGTGTCTCCGGTACGTGAGGAAACTGTCACCTCACGCACCGGAGCCACTGACGTGTGAAACTGGCCTAAAAAGAAGAGGGCCCAATACTGACCCTTCTGGTACCCCACTGCTAACAGCGATCCAGTCCGAGTGTTCTCCATTAACCCCTTCACCCCCGGAGCTTTTTTCGTTTTCGTTTTTCGCTCCCCTCCTTCCCAGAGCCATAACTTTTTTATTTTTCCGTCAATATGGCCATGTGAGGGCTTATTTTTTGCGGGACGAGATGTACTTTTGAACGATACCATTGGTTTTACCATGCCATGTAACAGAAAACGGGAAAAAAATTCCCTTGTTTTTTGTTTGGCTTTTTTGCTAGGTTCACCAAAATCTAAAACTACCCTACCATTATGATTCTCCAGGTCATTACGAGTTCATAGACACCAAACATGTATAGGTTCTCATTTATCTAAGTGGTAAAAAAAAATTCCAAAGTTTGCTAAAAATTAAAAAAAAAATTGCGCCATTTTCCGATACCCGTAGCGTCTCCAATTTTCGTGATTTGGGGTCGGGTGAGGGCTTATTTTTTGCGTGCTGAGCTGGCGTTTTTAATGATACCATTTTTGTACAGGTACGTTCTTTTGATCGCCCATTATTGCATTTTAATGCAATGTCGCGGCGACCAAAAAAACGTAATTTTGGCGTTTTGATTTTTTTCTCGCTACGCCATTTAGCAATCAGGTTAATCCTTTGTTTTAATTGATAGATAGGGCGATTCTGAACGTGGTAATACCAAATATGTGTAGGTTTGATTTTTTTTTTTTTTTTGATTGGGGCGAAAGGGGGGTGATTTGAACTTTTATATATTTTTTATTTTTTTATATTTTTAAACACTTTTTAATTTTGGCATACTTCAATAGCCTCCATAGGAGGCTAGAAGCATGCACTACACGATCGGCTCTGCTACATAGAGGTGAAGAACAGATCACCTTTATGTAGCAGAAATGCAGGTGTGCTTTGAGCGCCAACCACAGGGTGGCGCTCAAAGCAATCGGCCATCAACAACCATAGAGGTCTCAAGGAGACCTCTGGTTGTTATGGCAATGCACCAATGACCCCCGATCATGTGACGGGGGTCAGCGGTGCAAGCACCCCCGGCCGCGCGGCCGGGAGCGCTAGTGTAATGCCGCTGTCAGCGGCATTTAACTAGTTAATGGGCGCGGACGGATCGCGATTCCACTCGTGCTCATTGCGCGCACATGTCAGCTGTACAAAACAGCTGACATGTCGCGGCTTTGAGGTGGGCTCACCGCCGGAGCCCACCTCAAAGCAGGGGATCTGCCAGTACTATTCCGTTACCTGGCAGAAAGGGGTTAATACCCACCCTTTGTTTCCTATCCCTGAGCCAGCTCTTAACCCACTTACACATATTTTCCCCTATCCCCATTATCATCATTTTATATATCAACCTTTTGTGTGGCACCGTATCAAAAGCTTTTGAAAAGTCCATATACACTACATCCACTGGGTTCCCTTGGTCCAGTCCGGAACTTACCTCTTCATAGGAATTGATGAGATTAGTCTGACATGAACGGTCCCTAGTAAACCCGTGCTGATACTGGGTCATGAGGTTATTCCTCTTCAGATACTCCAGTATAGCATCTCTTAGAATGCCCTCCAGGATTTTACCCACAGTAGAGGTTAAGCTTACTGGCCTGTAATTTATGAGTTCAGTTTTTGTCCCCTTTTTGAATATTGGCACCACATTTGCTATACACCAGTCCTGTGTTATTATGGAATCTTTAAAGATTAAAAATAATGGTCTATCAATGAGTGTACTTAGTTCCTGCAGTACTCGAGGGTGTATCCCATCCGGGCCCGGAGATTTGTCAATTTTAGTGATTTTTAGATGCCGCCGCACTTACTGCTGGGTTAAGCAGGTGACACTTAATGTGGAATTTTTGTTATCATTGATCATATTGTCTGCCATGGGATTTTCTTGTGTAAATACTGATGAAAAAAAGTCATTTAGCATATTGGCTTTTTCCTCATCCTCATCCACCATTTCACCCAGACTATTTTTAAGGGGGCCAACACTATCATTTTTTAGTTTCTTACTATTTACGTAGTTAAAGAATATTTTGGGATTATTTTTACTCTCTCTGGCAATGAGTCTCTCTGTCTCAATCTTTGCTGCCTTGATTTGCATTTTACAGAATTTATTTCATTTTCTGTATTTATTTAATGCCTCCTCACTACCTACTTCCTTTAATTCTCTCAATGCTTTCTTTTTGTCACTTATTGCACACCTTACAGCTCTATTTAGCCATATTGGTGTCTTCCTATTTCTAGTATGTTTATTAAGTGCCACGGGCCACAGTTTTGTGCACTCCTGAAAAAAAAGATCACCGCTGAACGGAGGCCAGAGTAACTCTGCTGCATCATTATAGTGAATGGATCCATCAGGGGTTTCACCTGAATCACTTCATTCAGAGATTTAGATGGAAACCCCAAAGTAAGTTATCAGCGTAGAACGCAGGATAATTGTGATCCCAAACATTCTGTAAAATGTTCCCAATAAAAGCTTCAAGTCAATCCCCAAAAAGCAAGCCCCCACTCAGGTCTGTCACTTGTCAATAGAAATATAGGTGGCTTCCAATTTACTGGTAGCACAAAGGCTCTGGAAAAGCAAAATGGCTCCTCATCTGCCAAAAGAAATTCAGCAAATTCTTCTCCCAAATCCAAATGCGCCACTCCCTTCTAAGCCCCAGAGTGTACCTAAACCACATATAGCGTGCACATTTGGCATTTCTGAAGAGATGAGAGCCCGCCTAACTTTCGATGCATGCCTCCAGAAGCACGGGCTGGGCAATAACGTACCTGTCACTACAACAGTAGTTTGCAATTTTCACTTGGCATCATTCATTGCTGCTTGTTTCTGGAAAATAATCAGAGCGTCAAAATCGTTACTACACCTGTAGATAAATCTCCCAAGGGCTATAACTTCCAAAATTGGGTCACTTGAGGGTTTATTATGCTCTTCTAGCAATTAGGGGCTCTGTATATGGAATCTATAAAACTGTTCTAGGAATATCTGCTCTCCAGGAGGTTCCTCCCAAGTCTCTCTGTATGGCTAAGTAGTACTGTACAGCCACATATAGGGTATTGCCACGTTCAATAGAAATTGTGGGATAAATTTTGATGCCATTTTCACCCACTTCTTGTGTGAAAATGTAAAATCTGAAGCTAAAACAAAATTTTGGTGGTAAAAATGTAGTTATTTTATTTTCACTGCCCAATGGTATAAAATTCTGTAACACACCCATGGTGTCAATATGATCACTACACCCCTAGATGAATTCATTGAGAGGTGTAGTTCGTAAAATGGGGTCACTTATGGGGGTTTCTGCTGCTCTGTCATGACACCTTCAAGCCATAACAGTAAAATCTGGCGCTCTTTGCCTTCTGAGATTTGTACTGTGCCTGAAAAATATTTCCCGATCACATGTAGGGTATTGGTGAACTCAGGAAAAATGGATCTCAGTGTGTTGTAAAAAAAAAAAAAAAAATCTTATTAGCCCTTAGAAAAATTAAAAGCTTTGGGCAAAAACAACATTAAAATGTAAAAATGTAATTTATTCTTTCTTCACTGCTGGTATAAAATTCTGTGAGGCACATGTGGTGGTGATATGATCACTGCACCCCTAGATGAATTCATTAGGGAGTGTAGTTTGTAAAATGAGTTCACCTATAGGGGGTTTCTGTGTTTCTGGCACCTCAGGGGCTCTGCCAATGTGACATGGCAACCTTAAACCATTCCAACAAAGTCTGAACTCCAATATGGTGCCTCTTCCCTTCTGAGCTTTGCACTGTACCTCAAAATATGGTGCAATTTCTCCAGTTAACCTTATGAAAGTGCAAAATTTGGGGCCAAAATAACATTTTTGTGGGGGATTTTCACTGTTTAGGGCTCATTCCCACTTGCGATGGAATCGGATGAATGCAATCTGACTAAAAAATCAGATCGCATTTGGGCCATTGCTATTCTATCATTGTGTGTTCATCTGCGTTTTTTCCAGATCGGATTAGATCATGATCGGGCTGGAAAAAAAGTCATAGCATGCTACAATTGTCATCGGCAATCAAATTGCATCCCTCAATAGAAGTCAATGGGTGCAAGAAAAAACATCATCACAGCACTCGGGCCATGCGAGTGCTGTCCGATTTTTACACACCGATCAGTAATTCATGTGCCGCATAAAGTAAAATAACAAAGTTCTGGCACTTAGCTTCGAACCTCGATCTTCCCACTTGACCTGTAGCTGTGGCAAGTGGGGTGATAGTTGGGGGGCTGGTGTCACCTTTGTATTGTCAGGTGACATCAAGCCCCGAGGGTTAGTATCGGAGAGGCATCAATAAGACGCCCCCATTACTGACACCATAGTCACATTGTATGAAAACACAGACACACAGAATAAAGTTCTTTAATTGAAAGAATGACACAGACTCCTTTAATAATTCTTAATTAAACCATACTTACGACCTCACCCATTCCCTCAACGCCCTTGTCATCTGAAAAAGCGTTAAAAATAAAAAACAACCATATTCCTCACTTTTCCGCAGAGATGATAATCCATTTCTCCCACGACAGGTCTAGCTCTGCTACATCTAGATGGCAGGCTGCTTGGTTGCAGGACTCTGATGTCAGAAAGGTGAACTGAGTTAACTGGCTGAATTTGGAGGACCTGTCCGATGGCACCACGAGCAAGAGAACTTTCTCACGCTGGCGATGCCCTCAGACAGGGAATAGGAATTCACAGTGAGACACTGAGCACATGCTGCTCATTTTCTCTGCTGAATGACAGGCTGTATGGTAGCATCATGGGTCTGCTGGAAGGCCCAGGACCTAGGACGCAAGCCCAGCTTTCTGACATTGGGCTTTACATTGTGGCCCAAAATCCTTTAGTAAACTTCAGATTTCATGATGCCTTGCACACAGTCAAGTCACTCAGTGCCAGAGGCAGCAAAACAAAACCAAAACATCTTTAAACGTCCACCATATTTGACTGTATGTAATGTGTTCTTTTCTTTGTAGGCCTCATTCCATTTTCGGTAAAGAGTAGAATGATGTGCTTTACCAAAAATCTCTGACTTGGTCTCATCTGTCCACAAGATGCTTTCCCAGAAGGATTTTGGCTTACTCACGTACATTTTGGTAACCTCAGTTTAGCTTTTTTATGTCTCTGTGTCAGCAGTGGGATCCTCCTGGATCTCCTGCCATAACGTTAAATTTCATTCAAATGTTGACTGATGATTCACGCTGACACTGAAGCACCCTTTTCCTGCAGGACAACTTGAATTCCTTTGGAACTTGATTGGGGCTGCCTAGCCACCATCTGGACTATCCTGCGTTGCAATCTTTCATACCATTTTTTTCTGACATCCAACATCCTGGGAGATTAGCTGTAGTGCCATGGGTTGTAAACTTCTTGATTAGGTTGCGCACCGTGGACAAAGGAACATCAAGCTGTCTGGAGATGGACTTGTAACCTTGAGATTGTTGATATTTTTCAATAATTTTAGTTCTCAAGTCCTCAGACAGTTTTCTTCTCTATGTGCCCACGTTGCAGAAATGCTACAGAAATTTCCACAGCATTTCCGCAACTCCCTGCCACGGGTAAAATGCATGCGGAATTCGCATGCGTTTTCCTGCAAAACACAAGCGTTTTGCAAGCGTTTTTAGCTTGGAAAAGTGATTGACAGGTTGGTCACACTTGTCAAGCATAGCGCTTGACAAGTGTGACCATCTTTTTACTATTGATGCTGCGTATACAGCATCAATAGTAAAAGATAGAATGTTAAAAATAATAATAAAAAAAATATATAGTTATTCTCACCTTCCGACGGCCCCCGATCTCCTCAGCGGTGCTTCCGGTACGTTCTGTTCCCAGGGATGCTTTGCGCGAAGGACCTTTGTGACGTCACGGTTGCATGACTGCGACGTCATCCCAGGTCTTTCACGCAATACATCCCTGGAAACAGAAGCCGCCGTGTGCATTGCTGATAGCCGGGAGGACTCTGGGGGCTATCAGAAGGTAAGTATATCCATATTTTTTATTCTAATTCCTTTTTTTTTACAGAAATATCGTTCCCAAGGACCTGGAGGAGAGTCTCCTCTCCCCCAGACACGGGTACCAACCGCACATGAAGCGCTAACTTAAGCATGGTGGGCATAGCCACATGCGTAAAGTGAGCCTTTCAGTGCAATCCTATGGCTGCGGAATCGCCGCTATTCCGCAGAAATAATGAATATGCTGCAGATTTTACAGCTATGTGATTCCGCAGCGGGAAAATCCGCAGCATGGGCATAGCAACTGCGGAATCCCATAGGATTGCATGGGAATGCGGGTTTTAAGCGTTATATGCGTTTCTGCTGCGGCAGAAACACATAAAAAATGCAACGTGTGCACCCAGCCTTACTGTTTTCCATGTTTAGTGTGGCACACACAGACACGCACCCTTACTGTTCTCCATGTTTAGTGTGGCACACACAGACACACAATGCAAAGATTAAGTCAACTTCTCCCCTTTTTAGCCGGGATCACACATGCGAGAAATACGTCCGGATCTCACATGGTAATACCCGGCATTCCCGCCGTCACTCAGGAGCGGAGCGTGCGGCTGCATGTATTGCTATGTGGCCGACGTTCCGCTCCTGAGTGACGGCGGCAATGCCTGGTATTACCATGCGAGACTCAGACGTATTTCTCGCATGTGTGATCCCGGCCTTTATCTTGTTTCAGGTGTGATTTTCATATTGCCCACACCTGTTACTTTCCACAGTTGAGTTTGAATGAGCATCACATGCTTGAAACAAACTTATTTACCCTTAATTTTGGAAAGATGCCAACAATTTTGTCCGTCCCATTTTGGGGTTTTGTGTGAAATTATGTCCAATTTACCTTTTTTTTTTCCTCTTTTTTGTGTTGTTTCAATACACACAAAGAAAATAAACGTGAATAACAAAAGCTGTGTAATTGCAATAATTTTCTGGCAGAAATACTTAATTTTCTCGAAAAAAATCTCAAGGGTGAAAACACTTCCAGTTATGACTGTAAGTTTCTCTTAGAATACGTCGTGAAAGAGTTTCTCCACAACCTTTTTATTGATTACCGTAACTATTAAGTTAGTTCATCAATATTAGATCAGTGGCAGTGTGACTCCTAGCACCCCAACCAATCAGCTGTTTATGGTGCCAACCGGATGTGAGCAGTTGCAGAGCTGCACAGCTCTGTGAACTGTATGGCGACTGCGGCTGGGTACTGCACTTTCGTCTTTATTCTGTTGAATGGGGGTAGATCTGAAGTACCCCACTGTGGCCACTATATAGGTGAGGGAGCGGTGCTGTTCTGCTACACAACTGATCACATCTGGAAATGCTGATCGGCAGTGGTGCCAGATGCTCCCCCTCCACACTCATTGATCTGATATTTGTAACTATCCTGACAATAGATCATCAATATGATACTAGTGGGTAACCTGTTGTGAATTCTGCTCTTGGGTTCCCTCCAGTGGTTGTAGGTGGGAATGCTGTTGTCTCTGAGTCACAGTCCTGGCCAGGTGTATCTGCTGATTGCTGTTCTGACTGGGATATTTAAGTGTGCAGGATTCATTAGCCCTTTCCAGTTGTCAATGTTTCTTCTGAAGTGTTGGATCACTTTCTGGCTTCTCCTGCTCAGCTGTCAATTCAGCAAAGATAAGTGTCTGGTTTTTGTTTCTGTGGCACACATGCAGTGTGCTTATATTCTGTGCTATTCATTTGTTTTTCTCTTGTCCAGCTTAGACTGTGTCAGTGTTTTCTCGGTCTTGTTGGATTCTCTGGAGATGCAGATATACGCTCCACATCTTTAGTTAGATGGTGGAGTTTTTGTATTTTCTGCTGTGGATATTTTTGGAAGGAGTTTTAATACTGACCGCTTAGTATCCTGTCCTATCTTTTCCTATTTAGCTAGTGTGTGCCTCATTTGCTAAATCCTGTTTTCTGCCTACGTGTGTCTTTTCCTCTACTACTCACAGTCAATATTTGTGGGGGGCTGCCCATCCTTTGGGGTTCTGCTCTGAGGCAAGGTAGAAATTCCTATTTCCATCTATAGGGGTATTTAGTCCTCCGGCTGTGTCGAGGTGTCTAGGTTTTGTTAGGTACACCCCACGGCTACTTCTAGTTGCGGTGATAAGATCAGGGTTTGCGGTCAGTATAGTTACCACCTACTCCAGTGAAAGTTTTCATGCTGCTCCAAGGTCACCTGATCATAACAGTAACCCCTCTGTTGCTAGTCCTACCACAATCAGAACCATAGATATATTCGGTGTGCTTGACTAATGAAATAAAAGATTGGTTTTTTTTTTACTCATTACATTACGTTGTAATGCTCGTTGCACTAATATAATACATAAACGCTGTTGCCACTTTACTTTAGGAAAAATTTCACTTTTGTTAGAAACGTGCAGTTTTTGTTAACTCCTTTAAGTAAAATAATCCCCCTTAATCAAATGTATGATTTAATGAATCCAAGTTATTTCATTTCTTTTGTGGCTCCTAATCCTTCAATACAATAATGTAATACTGGAGATTTGAACAAATGTGCTATTCTTCCTGCAGTATCAGGAGGGCTTCCACGGTGCTCTATCATGTCCTGTTCTTGCTGTAGAGTTTATTACCCAGGAAGCTGCCTAGTCTGCTGCTGAGTACAAATCAAACATGTCAGCATTTTATAAGGACTTCAACAGTGGGATGAAGTCAGGTCAATTCAGGGATTATTCCATCTACACAGCTGTGGGATTGGAAGTAGATCTCTAAAGTGAGATCCTAATCTGATGGCTGACATTCTATGTGAGCAATTAGTGGAAAACACATTGAACATTTTCTATTTTCTTTTGTCTGATGTGAGGATTGCATTTGTGAATTTATTTACTTGCTTTTTGCCTATATTAGATGTTCTGCAGTATAATCAACAGACAATGGCGTACAATAATACAAAATCTATATAATAGATTAATGTGGCTGCTTCACTCAATCCAGCAGTTAACCCCTTCATGACCCAGCCTATTTTGACCTTAAAGACCTTGCCGTTTTTTGCAATTCTGACCAGTGTCCCTTTATGAGGTAATAACTCAGGAACGCTTCAACGGATCCTAGCGGTTCTGAGATTGTTTTTTCGTGACATATTGGGCTTCATGTTAGTGGTAAATTTAGGTCAATAAATTCTGCGTTTATTTGTGATAAAAACGGAAATTTGGCGAAAATTTTGAAAATTTCGCAATTTTCACATTTTGAATTTTTATTCTGTTAAACCAGAGAGATATGTGACACAAAATAGTTAATAAATAACATTTCCCACATGTTTACTTTACATCAGCACAATTTTGGAAACAAAATTTTTTTTTGTTAGGAAGTTATAAGGGTTAAAATTTGACCAGCGATTTCTCATTTTTACAACGAAATTTACAAAACCATTTTTTTTAGGGACCACCTCACATTTGAAGTCAGTTTGAGGGGTCTATATGGCTGAAAATACCCAAAAGTGACACCATTCTAAAAACTGCACCCCTCAAGGTACTCAAAACCACATTCAAGAAGTTTATTAACCCTTCAGGTGCTTCACCGCAGCAGAAGCAACATGGAAGGAAAAAATGAACATTTAACTTTTTAGTCACAAAAATTATCTTTTAGCAACAATTTTTTTATTTTCCCAATGGTAAAAGGAGAAACTGAACCACGAAAGTTGTTATCCAATTTGTCCTGAGTACGCTGATACCTCATATGTGGGGGTAAACCACTGTTTGGGCGCACGGCAGGGCTTGGAAGGGAAGGAGCGCCATTTGACTTTTTGAATCAAAAATTGGCTCCACTCTTTAGCGGACACCATGTCACGTTTGGAGAGCCCCCGTGTGCCTAAAAATTGGAGCTCCCCCACAAGTGACCCCATTTTGGAAACTAGACCCCCCAAGGAACTTATCTAGATGCATAGTGAGCACTTTGAACCCCCAGGTGCTTCACAAATTGATCCGTAAAAATGAAAAAGTGCTTTTTTTTCACAAAAAAATTCTTTTAGCCTCAATTTTTTCATTTTCACATGGGCAACAGGATAAAATGGATCCTAAAATGTGTTGGGCAATTTCTCCTGAGTACACCAATACCTCACATGTGGGGGTAAACCACTGTTTGGGCACATGGTAAGGCTCGGAAGGGAAGGAGCGCCATTTGACTTTTTGAATGAAAAATTATTTCCATCGTTAGCGGACACCATGTCGCGTTTGGATAGCTCCTGTGTGCCTAAACATTGGTGCTCCCCCACAAGTGACCCCATTTTGGAAACTAGACCCCCCAAGGAACTTATTTAGATGCCTAGTGAGCACTTTAAACCCTCAGGTGCTTCACAAATTGATCTGTAAAAATGAAAAAGTACTTTTTTTTTCACAAAAAAATTCTTTTCGCCTCAATTTTTTCATTTTCATATGGGCAGTAGGATAAAATGGATCATAAAATTTGTTGGGCAATTTCTCCCGAGTACGTCGATACCTCATATGTGGGGGTAAACCACTGTTTGGGCACTCGGCAGGGCTCGGAAGGGAAGGCGCGCCATTTGACTTTTTGAATGGAAAATTAGCTCCAATTGTTAGCGGACACCATGTCGCGTTTGGAGAGCCCCTGTGTGCCTAAACATTGGAGCTTCCCCACAAGTGACCCCATTTTGGAAACTAGACCCCCCAAGGAACTTATCTAGATGCATATTGAGCACTTTAAACCCCCAGGTGCTTCACAGAAGTTTATAACGCAGAGCCATGAAAATAAAAAATAATTTTTCTTTCCTCAAAAATGATTTTATAGCCTGGAATTTCCTATTTTGCCAAGGATAATAGGAGAAATTGGACCCCAAATATTGTTGTCCAGTTTGTCCTGAGTACGCTGATACCCCATATGTGGGGGTAAACCACTGTTTGGGCGCACGGCAGGGCTCGGAAGGGATGGCACGCCATTTGGCTTTTTAAATGGAAAATTAGCTCCAATCATTAGCGGACACCATGTCACGTTTGGAGAGCCCCTGTGTGCCTAAACATTGGAGATCCCCCAGAAATGACACCATTTTGGAAACTAGACCCCCAAAGGAACTAATCTAGATGTGTGGTGAGGACTTTGAACCCCCAAGTGCTTCACAGAAGTTTATAACGCAGAGCCATGAAAATAAAAAATAAAAAATATTTTCTCAAAAATGATCTTTTAGCCTGCAATTTTTTATTTTCCCAAGGGTAACAGGAGAAATTTGACCCCAAAAGTTGTTGTCCAGTTTGTCCTGAGTACGCTGATACCCCATATGTGGGGGTAAATCACTGTTTGGGCACATGCCGGGGCTCGGAAGTGAAGTAGTAACGTTTTGAAATGCAGACTTTGATGGAATGCTCTGTGGGCGTCACGTTGCGTTTGCAGAGCCCCTGATGTGGCTTAACAGTAGAAACCCCCCACAAGTGACCCCATTTTGGAAACTAGACCCCGAAAGGAACTTATCTAGATGTGTGGTGAGCACTTTGAACCCCCAAGTGCTTCATAGAAGTTTATAATGCAGAGCCGTGAAAATAATAAATACGTTTTCTTTCCTCAAAAATAATTATTTAGCCCAGAATTTTTTATTTTCCCAAGGGTTACAGGAGAAATTGGACCCCAAAAGTTGTTGTCCAGTTTCTCCTGAGTACGCTGATACCCCATGAGTGGGGGTAAACCACTGTTTGGGCACACGTCGGGGCTCAGAAGGGAAGTAGTGACTTTTGAAATGCAGACTTTGATGGAATGGTCTGCGGGTGTCATGTTGCGTTTGCAGAGCCCCTGGTGTGCCTAAACAGTAGAAACCCCCACAAGTGACCCCATTTTAGAAACTAGACCCCCCAAGGAACTTATCTAGATATGTGGTGAGCACTTTGAACCCCCAAGTGCTTCACAGACGTTTACAACGCAGAGCCGTGAAAATAAAAAATCATTTTTCTTTCCTCAAAAATTATGTTTTAGCAAGCATTTTTTTAGATTCACAAGGGTAACAGGAGAAATTGGACCCCAGTAATTGTTGCGCAGTTTGTCCTGAGTATGCTGGTACCCCATATGTGGGGGTAAACCACTGTTTGGGCACACGTCAGGGCTTGGAAATGAGGGAGCACCATTTGACTTTTTGAATACGAGATTGGCTGGAATCAATGGTGGCGCCATGTTGCGTTTGGAGACCCCTGATGTGCCTAAACAGTGGTAACCCCTCAATTCTAACTCCAACACTAACCCCAACACACCCCTAACCCTAATCCCAACTGTAGCCATAACCCTAATCACAACCCTAATTCCAACCCTAACCCTAAGGCTATGTGCCCACGTTGCGGATTCGTGTGAGATATTTCCGCACCATTTTTGAAAAATCCGCGGGTAAAAGGCACTGCGTTTTACCTGCGGATTTTCCGCGGATTTCCAGTGTTTTTTGTGCGGATTTCACCTGCGGATTCCTATTGAGGAACAAGTGTAAAACGCTGCGGAATCCGCACAAAGAATTGACATGCTGCGGAAAATACAACGCAGCGTTTCCGCGCGGTATTTTCTGCACCATGGGCACAGCGGATTTGGTTTTTCATATGTTTACATGGTACTGTAAACCTGATGGAACACTGCTGCGAATCCGCAGCGGCCAATCCGCAGCCAAATCCGCACAGTGTGCACATAGCCTAATTCTAAAGGTATGTGCACACGCTGCGGAAAACGCTGCGGATCCGCAGCAGTTTCCCATGAGTTTACAGTTCAATGTAAACCTACGGGAAACAAAAATCGCTGTATACATGCTGCGGAAAAACTGCACGGAAACGCAGCGGTTTTCATTCCGCAGCATGTCACTTCTTTGTGCGGATTCCGCAGCGGTTTTACAACTGCTCCAATAGAAAATCTCAGTTGTAAAACCGCAGTGAAATGCGCAGAAAAAAACGCGGTAAATCCGCCATAAATCCGCAGCGGTTTAGCACTGCGGATTTATCAAATCCGCAGCGGAAAAATCCGCAGAGGACCAGAATACGTGTGCACATACCGAAACCCTAGCCCTAACCCTACCCCTAACCCTACCCCTAACCCTAACCCTACCCCTAACCCTAACCCTACCCCTAACCCTAACCCTATTCTAACATTAGTGGAAAAAAAAAATTTCTTTATTTTTTTTATTGTCCCTACCTATGGGGGTGACAAAGGGGGGGGGGTCATTTATTATTTTTTTTATTTTGATCACTGAGATAGATTATATCTCAGTGATCAAAATGCACTTTGGAACGAATCTGCCGGCCGGCAGATTCGGCGGGCGCACTGCGCATGCGCCCGCCATTTTGGAAGATGGCGGCGCCCAGGGAGAAGACGGACGGGACCCCGGCTGGATCGGTAAGTATGATGGGGTGGGGGGGGATCGGAGCACGGGAGGGGTGGAACGGAGCACGGGGACGTGGAATGGAGCACGGGGGGGCTGGAATGGAGCACGGGGGGGTGGAACGGAGCACCGTGGGGGTGGATCGGAGTGCAGGGGGGGTGATTGGAGCACGGGGGGGTGATTGGAGCACGGGGGGAGCGGACAAGAGCACGGGGGGGAGCGGAGCACTGGACGGAGGGGAGCCGGAGCAGTGTACCGGCCAGATCGGGGGGCTGGGGGGGCGATCGGTGGGGTGGGGTGGGGGCACATTAGTATTTCCAGCCATGGCCGATGATATTGCAGCATCGGCCATGGCTGGATTGTAATATTTCACCAGTTATAATAGGTGAAATATTACAAATCGCTCTGATTGGCAGTTTCACTTTCAACAGCCAATCAGAGCGATCGTAGCCACGAGGGGGTGAAGCCACCCCCCCTGGGCTAAACTACCACTTCCCCTGTCCCTGCAGATCGGGTGAAATGGGAGTTAACCCTTTCACCCGATCTGCAGGGACGCGATCTTTCCATGACGCCACATAGGCGTCATGGGTCGGATTGGCACCGACTTTCATGACGCCTACGTGGCGTCATGGGTCGGGAAGGGGTTAAAGGGGTGGTTTCATGCTCATAAGTGGTAAAAATTGCAAAGTCATGTAAAAACAAAAACTTAGTAATTTACTACTTATCAAAGATCCTCTCTGTTTTTACTGAGGGATTTTTAATCTTATAGTTCACAGCTCTTTGGTTAAGTTACTGGTCACCTCTGTAGTGACTGTTTTTTCATGAAAGGAGCACGTGCTTGCACGCTGTTTGCTCCGCAGCTCGCAAGGGCTGCTCTGAAGCTGGACAAGCCCCTGTGTTTTTCAAAAGCAAAGCTGCCTCTGCATGAAGCATCAAGCACAGTTTGGGAGAGAGCACAGTAGAGGCCAGCAGCTCTGCTAAGCCCAAATTCATATTCTTCTGGAGCGCTCATGAAAATCATGAAGCTATTCTAACATTTTGCTACTTTTGGTGTTCTTATGCTATTTTCACCCAGGTCTGACTAAGGCTGGTTTCACATTTGCGTTTTTTTTTTTTTTTTTTTGCGTTTTTGCGCAAAAAAAACATGCGTTTTTTTCCCCTATACTTAACATTAAAAACGCATGCGTTTTTGGCATGCGTTTTGACGCGTTTTGACGACGCATGCATTTTTTCTCTGCATGCGTTGTGTTTCAGAAATGCAACATGTAGTAATTTTTAGCTGCGTTTTTTTGCCGCAAAAAGCGCATGCTTTTTTGCGGCAAAAAAACTTATTGATGTCTATGTAAACGCATGCGTTTTTAAACACATGCGTTTGCATGCGTTTTTATAGAAAAACACAAGAATACACACTGATAAGCCACCCCCCAACCCTAACCCTAACCCTAGGGATCCTAACCCTAAGGATTAGGGTTAGGATCCCTAGGGTTACGATCCCTAGGGTTACGATCCCTAGGGTTAGGGTTAGAGTTTGTGTTAGGATTAGAGTTTGTGTTAGGGTTAGAGTTTGTGTTAGGGTTAGAGTTTGTGTTAGGGTTAGAGTTTGTGTTAGGGTTAGAGTTTGTGTTAGGATTAGGGTTAGAGTTTGTGTTAGGGTTAGGATTAGAGTTTGTGTTTTAGGGTTAGGGTTAGAGTTTGGGTTAGGGTTACAGTTTGTGTTAGGGTTTGTGTTAGGGTTAGAGTTTGGGTTAGGGTTAGAGTTTGTGTTAGGGTTAGAGTTTGGGTTAGAGTTTGGGTTAGGGTTAGAGTTTGGGTTAGGGTTAGAGTTTGTGTTAGGGTTAGAGTTTGTGTTAGGGTTAGAGTTTGTGTTATGGTTAGAGTTTGTGTTATGGTTAGAGTTTGTGTTAGGGTTAGAGTTTGGGTTAGGGTTAGAGTTTGGGTTAGGGTTAGAGTTTGTGTTAGGATTAGGGTTAGAGTTTGTGTTAGGGTTAGGATTAGAGTTTGTGTTTTAGGGTTAGGGTTAGAGTTTGGGTTACGGTTAGAGTTTGGGTTAGGGTTACAGTTTGTGTTAGGGTTTGTGTTAGGGTTAGAGTTTGGGTTAGGGTTAGAGTTTGTGTTAGGGTTAGAGTTTGTGTTAGAGTTTGTGTTAGGGTTTGGGTTAGAGTTTGTGTTTTAGGGTTAGGGTTAGGATCCCTAGGGTTGCTAGGGATCCTAACCCTAGGTATTTCTGTTTATAGTGGGTTTTCTAGTTGATTTTGATGATTGGCAGCTGTCACACACTTCTCATCATGCGTTTCAAAAACGCAAACACAGGAAAAAACGCATGTAAACGCCGCATTTGTGTTAAAACATGCAAAAATGCATGCGCCTAAAATACGCAGCGTTTAAACGCGTTTTTTCACCAAATGCGTTTGCGTTTAAAACGCTGCGTTTTTAAACGCAAATGTGAAACCAGCCTTAACTAGAAGGAGAAGGTGCATGGAGGTGGCATGGAGTATGATTTGGCGAGGCAAGGATATGAATCAGAAGTGTCTGACTGCAGCACATTTCCTCATCGAAGCCGGCCTGAAAAACGCCAGACTTGATATATCGTCGCTTATGTTCATACTGTAATGGGGGCCAGGGTGGTAGCCGTACCGAGGGATTGCTGCTGCTTCCTCATCACACCCCGACGCTCCGCTACAGAAATATCATGTCCATTTTGTGGTGTGCTGTGTGTGTCAAGTAGTTCACCCACCTGTGAGTCAGAATCCTTCACAGCATACAGGGCTCCAATCCGTCGCAGACACACAAATGTTATCAAAGTCGCAATTCATTTTCAATAAAAATTTACTCAATTCATGCAGCTTCATAACAGACTTAATCCAACAATCTTCAAAAGACATAAGAACTTCTCCTCCTGCACTTTCCCTGGTCTTTTTCTTCAGCTTATCTTCTAGCACCATGGCTTCCAGACCCGCAGTCCTCTGGGAATTCCAGCTTTCTGATACTAGGTGCTCCCCGTCCACTTTCCACATCCTGGGCGAAAAATCAGGTTGCCTCTGCAATTCCTGTTTGGACCGTAAGTCCCGTACATCATGGGAGGTAACCCACAGACAAGCCACCGACCCTTCCAGACTGCCTCGCTTTTCACGTGCTTTAACCCCTTTACCCCCAAGGGTGGTTTGCACGTTAATGACCGGGCCAATTTTTGCAATTCTGACCACTGTCCCTTTATGAGGTTATAACTCTGGAACGCTTCAACGGATCCCGGTGATTCTGACATTGTTTTCTCGTGACATATTGTACTTCATGGTAGTGGTAAAATTTCTTTGATATTACCTGCGTTTATTTGTGAAAAAAAAACAGAAATTTGGCGAAATTTTGAAAATTTCGCAATTTTCCAACTTTAAATTTTTATGCAATTAAATCACAGAGATATGTCACACAAAATACTTAATAAGTAACATTTCCCACATGTTTCCTTTACATCAGCACAATTTTGGAACCAAAAATTTTTTTTGCTAGGGAGTTATAAGGGTTAAAAGTTGACCAACAATTTCTAATTTTTACAACACCATTTTTTTTTTAAGGGACCACATCTCATTTGAAGTCATTTTTAGGGGTCTATATGATAGAAAATAAACAAGTGTGACACCATTTTAAAAATTGCACCCCTCAAGGTGCTCAAAACCACATTCAAGAAGTTTATTAACCCTTCAGGTGTTTCACAGGAAATTTTGGAATGTTTAAATAAAAATGAACATTTAACTTTTTTCACAAAAATTTACTTCAGCTCCAATTTGTTTTATTTTATCAAGGGTAACAGGAGAAAGGGGACCCCAAAAGTTGTACAATTTGTCTTCAGTACGATGATACCCCATATGTGGGGGTAAACCACTGTTTGGGCGCAAGGCAGAGCTCGGCAGGGAAGGATCGCCATTTGACTTTTCAATGCAAAATTGACAGGAATTGAGATGGGACGGCATGTTGCGTTTGGAGAGCCACTGATGTGCCTAAACATTGAAACCCCCAAGTGACACCATTTTGGAAAGTAGACCCCCTAAGGATCTTATCTAGATGTGTGGTGAGCACTTTGACCCATTAAGTGATTCACAGTAGTTTATAATGCAGAGCCATAAAAATAAAAAATCATATTTTTTCACAAAAATGATCTTTTTGACCCCATTTTTTTATTTTCACAAGGATAAGAGAAGAAATTGGACAACAAAAGTTGTTGTACAATTTGTCCTGAGTACACTGATACCCCATATGTGGGGGTAAACCACTGTTTGGGTGCATGGCAGAGCTCGGAAGGGAAGGAGCGCCATTTGACTTTTCAATACAAAATTGACTGGAATTGAGATGGGACGCCATGTTACGTTTGGAGAGCCACTGATGTGCCTAAACATTGAAATCCCCCACAAGTGACACCATTTTGGAAAATAGACCCCCCTTAGGAACTCATCTAGATGTGTTGTGAGAGTTTTGAACCCCCAAGTATTTCACTACATGTTATAACGCAGAGCCGTGAAAATAATTTTTTTTCTCCCACAAAAATGATTTTTTTTAGCCCCCAGTTTTGTATTTTCCCAAGGGTAACAGGAGAAATTGGACCCCAAAAGTTGTTGTCCAATTTGTCCTGAGTACGCTGATACCCCATATGTGGGGGGAACCACCGTTTGGGCGCATGGGAGAGCTCGGAAGGGAAGGAGCGCCATTTGGAATGCAGACTTAGATGGATTGGTCTGCAGGCGTCACGTTGTGTTTGCAGAGCCCCTAATGTACCTAAACAGTAGAAACCCCCCACAAGTGACCCCTGTGACTGGGTGTGTGACAGAGCAAGCAGGGACAGCAGACCGATGAATAATCCAAGAGACCTTTATTGCAACTGAGAGAATATTCCGGCAAACAGTGATCGGGTTCTTCAATTTACAATAAGGCCGCAACAAAATAACAAATCCAGGGCGACACCCGATAATCCGACTCCAGGGAAAACAAAACACTAGTTCATAGACAGGCGCCAGGATCTGGCCACAGCAGCAGATCCTAGCTCCTCACACCACACAGGTCCCAGAAGAATGATAGTATATCCATGGGCTTATTGTTCCACCCTCTAGGTATCATCCCCTTGGATGGGTGGAGGGCTCGAGTCACACCCACCCTCAAACATTTGTTACCTGGAGCTGAAAGTACAAAAGAGGCTCCAGATGTCCAATCCCAGCCAGTCTGAGAAGCCCCTGCAGAGAGCAACAAAGGAACACAATGCCTTCCACCAGAAGCAGGGTAGGAAATGTTAGTGAAGTATGGTCTATGAAATCAGGGTGGGGGTGGTACTCCGTTACACCCCATATTGGAAACTAGACCCCCCCCAGGAACTTATCTAGATGTGTTGTGAGAACTTTGAACCCCCAAGTGTTTCACTACAGTTTATAATGCAGAGCCGTGAAAATAAAAAGTCTTTTTTTTTCCCACAAAAATTATTTTTTAGCCCCCAGTTTTGTTTTTTCCCAAGGGTAACAGGAGAAATTGGATCCCAAAACTTGTTGTCCAATGTATCCTGAGTACGCCGATACCCCATATGTTGGAGTAAACCCCTGTTTGGGTGCACGGGAAAGCTCGGAAGGGAAGGAGCACTGTTTTACTTTTTCAACGCAGAATTGGCTGGAATTGAGATCGGACACCATGTCGCGTTTGGAGAGCCCCAGATGTGCCTAAACAGTGGAAACCCCCAATTCTAACTGAATCCCTAATCCAAACACACCCCTAACCCTAATCCCAACAGTAACCCTAACCACACCTCTAACCCTGACACACCCTTAACCCTAATCCCCACCCTATTCCCAACCGTAAATGTAATCCTAACCCTAACTGTAGTCCCAACCCTAACCCTAACTTTAGCCCCAACCCTAACTGTAGCCCTAACCCTAATGGGAAAATGGAAATAAATACATTTTTTAATTTTTTTTATTTTTTCCTAACTAAGGGGGTGATAAATGGGGGTTTGATTTACTTTTATAGCGGGTTTTTTATCGGATTTTTATGACTGGCAGCCGTCACACACTAAAAGACGTTTTTTATTGCAAAAATATTTTTTGCGTTACCACATTTTGAGAGCTATAATTTTTCCATATTTTGGTCCACAGAGTCATGTGAGGTCTTGTTTTTTGCGGGACGAGTTGACATTTTTATTGGTAACACTTTCGGGCACGTGACATTTTTTGATCGCTTTATATTCCGATCTTTGTGAGGCAGAATGACCAAAAACCAGCTATTCATGAATTTCCTTTGGGGGGGGGGGGGGGGGGTGTTTATACCGTTCCGCATTTGGTAAAATGGATAAAGCAGTTTTATTCTTCGGGTCAGTACGATTACAGCGATACCTCATTTATATCATTTTTTTATGTTTTGGCGCTTTTAAAATAAAAACTATTTTATAGAAAAAATAATTATTTTTGCATCGCTTTATTCTGAGGACTATAACTTTTTTATTTTTTCACTGATGATGCTGTATGGTGGCTCGTTTTTTGCAGCACAAGATGACGTTTTCAGCGGTACCATGGTTATCTATATCTGTCTTTTTGATCGCGTGTTATTCCACTTTTTGTTCGGCGGTATGATAATAAAGCGTTGTTTTTTGCCTTGTTTTTTTTTTTTTTTTTTACGGTGTTCATTGAAGGGGTTAACTAGTGAGACAGTTTTATAGGACTGGTCGTTACGGACGCGGAGATACTAAATATGTGTACTTTTATTTATTTTTTTTATTTAGATAAAGGAATGTATTTATTGGAACAATATTTTTTTTTATTATTATTTATTTAGGTTTTTTTTTTTCACACATGTAAAAATTTTTTTTTTACTTTGCCCCAGGGGGGGACATCACATTTTATTGACAGATCGCTGATCTGACACTTTGCTGTGCACTGTGTCAGATCAGCGATCTGACGTGCACAGCAGGGAGGCTTCCCGGCGCCTGCTCTGAGTAGGCGCTGGTAATTCACCTCCCTGCAGGACCCGGATGCAGCCCCACGGCTATTTTGGATCTGGGCCTGCAGGGAGGAGGAGGTAAGAGACCCTCGGAGCAACGCGATCACATCGCGTTGCTCCGAGGGTCTCGGAAGCACGCAGGGAGCCCCCTCCCTGCACGATGCTTCCCTATACCGCCGGAACGCTGCAGTCATGTTTGATCGCAGTGTGCCGGGGGTTAATGTGCCAGGGGCGGTCTGTGACCGCTCCTGGCACATAGTGCCGGATGTCAGCTGTGATAGTCAGCTGACACCCGGCCGCGATCGGCCGCGCTCCCCCCGTGAGCGTGGCTGATCGCGCTGGACGTACTATTCCATCCTTGGGAAGTAGGGCCCACCCCACATGGACAGAATAGTACGTCTAATGGCAGAAGCCACACCTGCTTCCCTCAGTGCTTCTTCTGTCTCTTTCAACTGTAACTCACCACACAGCTGCTACCACTGCTTCTAGAACAATTCTTCCCACTACCTGAAAATTACCTCAGAAAGGCAGTCTCCCTGCCACTACACTGGCTCCGCCCCCTTTCTCAACTGTCACTACTCTGACTGAAACCAGTTCTCAACACAATTTAGTCTCCTACTCTACAGTGCCCCCCTTAACACTTAAGGCTACTTTCACACTTCCGTCTTCCAAATCTGCACAGGATCCGTCAAGACGTTGAAATGACGGATTCTGTGCAGATTGTGGAAACCGTGTGCACTGGGCCCTACTTTATGACGGACCCGTCGAGCCTATGTGCACCTGTTGAGTATGCGTCTTTGCAACTGTTTTCCGCTGCGAAAACGCAATGCGACGGACATTGCAACGTCGTTAAGTGTGAAAGAAGTCTAACCCACAACTACACTGCCATAACCCTTACCAATGCTGACCTACCACTGACTGTCCCTATTCCTGTCCCTAACACAGAGATATCAGAACAGTGTCAGCCATTATATCAGTGTCAACTATCATAAGCTACACAGGACACACAGCAAACACAAAAGGTACCCAGTTTCATTAGGTAGGCTTGCACAGGAATGCAGAGCTCAAACCAGCCGCCTGCACACCCCCTTACAATACCTACAATAAACTGACTAGAACTTAGTTTGAAGATAAAATGAATATTTAGAAAATAATAATTTTTGTTGTTTTAGTGAAAAATTGGCATACGTATGTTTTAACAGTTGACACATATTGAATAAGAATAAGGCAATTATTCAGATATTTTAAGATCACTGTATGGCTATTTTAAAGGAAAAGAGTTATTAGAAAAGGATCTCTTGATCAAATCAGGTTTTCGTCTTAAGCCGGTTTCACAAGTCTTGTTTTTTTCGGTACTGGATGTCTGCTGCCGTGCATGTAATACTTGCGGCACAAGTGTGGCAACCGTGTGCCACATCAGTACCACACACATCGGCGCCTGAGAATCAGCAGTGCAGTAAGTGCTGTTCCCTGGTGGTGGGTGCTGAAGACCGATCTCATAAATCTCCCCTGCTCTGTCGGTGATCAGCGTGAACAGGGGAGAATGATGAAAGTTATATTCAACTGAAAACAGCAACAGCAGACGGCACAGCCGGACTGGCCATTTGGCAATTCTGGCAAATGCCAGAAGGGCCTGTGTGGTTGTGGGTTGCCTTGTCTGCTACATTGTTAACAGAATCAATGTTCTTAAGACACCTATACTGTTGAGAGTTGTAATGGAGCACAAAGTCACTGACTTCGTCACTTACCTCAGCATGACGTGGGTATAATTAGAAATATTGGTCTTGTATAAATCTTCCTTTCCTCCATCCAGGGTAATATTAGTGATATATCCCATCTGGTTCTTGGAGACAGGGAACAACATGGGCCTGTGTGATTTCAAATGCCAGGGCTGAATTTCATTCCCAGTCCGTACCTGGCAGACGGCGGCTGATGAACTATTCCTCCCATCAGCCTACACGTGCTGCCACTAATAACAGTGAGTGCAGGAGCGGCTGATGGGAGTATTCATCAGCTGCTGCCTGCGCTATAAATAAATAAAAAAATCTGGCGTGGGTTCCCTTGTATTTTTGATAACCAGCCAAGCAAAACTCACAGCTGGGGACTGCAACCCTCAGCTGTCAGCAAGGCTGTTTATCAAGAATAGAGGGGTCCCTACGCTATTTTTTTTTTTTAAAGGGAACCTGTCACCAGGTTTGGCCAATACGAGTTACGGCCACCACCTTTCAGGGCTGATATACAGCATTCTATAATAGTATACTTTAACTATAATAGAGGAGGACGCCATCCAGGAGCCAAGGATTTACAGTCTCACTGTGATTGACTTTCCATACTGATACCATTCTTACATTTTTCACTGTGATCCCCTGCCTCTTCTTTACTTTTACACTTACCCTACATTGGTATTATTCGCCTTGACCATTTCACTTTTTTACCTAGGATTTTACCATGATTGGTTCACTTCAGCACAATGGTTGATTTATATAATTGTATGTTTATGCTAATTCCATTTGATGGTTTTGATACCTTACACTCACTGGTCACACCAGGTCAATGTTTGTGATACTCACCTTGATTTTTTTGTCAGCATAACCTGTTTATCTTTTATCAACTCATATACTGTTGTGTTTCACCCAGCTTGATTTATATCACATTTTCTCCTGGGTGTGCGTCCTTGCTTTCCTCATACAATTTTTTTCTGTACCATTTGGATCTTGGCATTGTGGCCTATAAGTTTTACCTATAATTATTTTCCCGTTTTGTACCGTCTTCTTTTATTGGAATTACATATTAATAATAAAACTATTTTATATTGGACTTCTTGGTCGGTTTGTTGTGCTTTTGTTGGTTTATAGCATTCTATAATACTGTATATCTGCCCCAACCAGACCTGTAAGGCAATGTGCACACATTGCGGACTTTGCTGCGGATCTGCAGCGGATCAACAGCTGCGGGTCCGCAGCAACTTTTCATGCGTTTACGGTACTATGGAAACCGCAATCCGCAGTCCCATGCTGCAGAAAAAAAAGGCGCAGAAACATTCTGCGGCATGTCAATTCTTTGTGCGGATTCTGCTGTTGTTTACACCTGCTCCACAATAGGAATCTGCAGGTGTAAAACCACAGGTTGAATCCGCACAAAATCCGCAGGTAAAATGCAGTGCCTTTTACCTGCGGATTTGTAAAATCCGCTGCGGAAAAATCCGCAGAGGTCAATTCTACGTGTGCACATACCCTGAGAGAAGAAAAATAGCTTTTGTTATACTCCCCTGCGAGGCTGTCCGCTCAGAGGGCTGTCGCTGGTCTTGGTCTGGCGCTTCCCATCTTCTTACGATCACTGTCCTCCTTCTTGGTTTGTGTGGATTATGCGTCCCTGCATCATCCACACAGGCTCCCTGGCATCGTGCTCCTGCGCAGGTGTACTTACAGTATCTGCCCTGTTGAGGGCAGAGCAAAGTCCTGCAGTGATTATGCGCTGGGCCTCTCTGACCTTTCCCAGCATCTGCGCACTGCAGGACTTTGTTCTGCCCTCAACTGGGCAGATAAGAGCCTCATTACAGCCTCAGTCCCCAGTCATGCTGGCGAAACATTTTGGAGAGGCTTAGAGCAATTTTAGAAAGTATGAGTCAATGAAGTTATATTATGGCAATAGTTGTGGTATATACAGTTAGTTCCATATATATTTGGACAGAGACAACATTTTTCTAATTTTGGTTATAGACATTACCACAATGAATTTTTAACAAAACAATTCAGATGCAGTTGAAGTTCCGACTTTCAGCTTTCATTTGAGTGTATCCACATTAAAATTGGATGAAGGGTTTAGGAGTTTCAGCGCCTTAACATGTGCCACCCTGTTTTTAAAGGGACCAAAAGTAATTGGACAGATTAAATAATTTTTAATAAAATGTTCATTTCTAGTACTTGGTTGAAAACCCTTTGTTGGCAATGACTGCCTGAAGTCTTGAACTCATGGACATCACCAGACGCTGTGTTTCCTCCTTTTTAATGCTCTGCCAGGCCTTCACTTCGGTGGTTTTCAGTTGCTGTTTGTTTGTGGGCCTTTCTGTCTGAAGTTTAGTCTTTAACAAGTGAAATGCATGCTCAATTGGGTTGAGATCAGGTGACTGACTTGGCCATTCAAGAATATTCCACTTCCAAGAATATTCCACTTCTTTGCTTTAATAAACTCCTGGGTTGCTTTGGCTTTATGTTTTGGGTCATTGTCCATCTGTAGTATAAAACGACGACCAATCAGTTTTGCTGCATTTGGCTGGATCTGAGCACACAGTATGACTCTGAATACCTCAGAATTCATTCGGCTGCTTCTGTCCTGTGTCACATCATCAATAAACACTAGTGACCCAGTGCCATTGGCAGCCATGTATGCCCAAGCCATCACACTGCCTCCGCCATGTTTTACAGATGATGTAGTATGCTTTAGATCATGAGCTGTACCATGCCTTCGCCATACTTTTCTCTTTCCATCATTCTGGTAGAGGTTGATCTTGGTTTCATCTCTCCAAAGAATATTCTTCCAGAACTGTGCTGGCTTTTTTAGATGTTTTTTTAGCAAAGTCCAGTCTAGCCTTTTTATTCTTGATGCTTATGAGTGACTTGCACCATGCAGTGAACCCTCTGTATTTACTTTCATGCAGTCTTCTCTTTATGGTAGATTTGGATATTGATACGCCGACCTCCTGGAGAGTGTTGGTCACTTGGTTGGCTGTTGTGAAGGGGTTTCTCTTCATCATGGAGATTATTCTGCGATCATCCACCACTGTTGTCTTCCGTGGGCGCCCAGGTCTTTTTGCATTGATGAGTTCACCAGTGCTTGCTTTCTTTCTCAGGATGTACCAAACTGTAGATTTTGCCACTCCTAATATTGTAGCAATTTCTCGGATGGGTTTTTTCTGCTTTTGCAGCTTAAGGATGGCTTGCTTCACCTGCATGGAGAGCTCCTTTGACCGCATGTTTACTTCACAGCAAAACCTTCCAAATGCAAGCAGCACACCTCAAATCAACTCCAGGCCTTTTATCTGCTTAATTGAGAATGACATAACGAAGGGATTGCCCACACCTGTCCATGAAATAGCCTTGGAGTCAATTGCCCAATTACTTTTGGTCCCTTTAAAAACAGGGTGGCACATGTTAAGGAGCTGAAACTCCTAAACCCTTCATCCAATTTTAATGTGGATACCCTCAAATGAAAGCTGAAAGTCTAAATTTCAACTGCATCTGAATTGTTTTGTTTAAAATTCATTTTGGTAATGTCTAGAACCAAAATTAGAAAAATGTTGTCTCTGTCCAAATATATATGGACCTAACTGTAGGTAGCGGCCGCACCTTGATCCATACGACTGAAATTTAATACATTGTTGGGACAATAATAATAATAATAATAATAATTTTATTTATATAGCGCCAACATATTCCGCAGCGCTTTACAAATTATAGAGGGGACTTGTACAGACAATAGACATTACAGCATAACAGAAATCACAGTTCAAAACAGATACCAGGAGGAGTGAGGGCCCTGCTCGCAAGCTTACAAACTATGGGGAAAAGGGGAGACACGAGAGGTGACAATGAGCAATATTAGGATAACGAGCACTCTATAAGTAGTATACCAGTGTACTACTTGACTATTGCGAGTTTTAACAATAATTTCCTTTAGTAGTTGAATTATTTTTATACATATTGCACATTGTTTGTTTTTTCTCAATAGAAATGTTTACATTTAGGCTATGTGCACACGTTAAGGTTTTTTTCGCGTTTTTTTTGCGATAAAAACGCTATAAAAACTCATTAAAAACGCATACATTATGCATCCTATCTTTTAGAATGCATTCTGCATGTTTTGTGCGCATGATGCGTTTTTTCTGCGAAAAAAATGCATTGTGTTAAAAAAAGCAGCATATTCATTAATTTTGCAGATTTTCTGCGTTTTTTCAGCTATTCTATGCATTTTTAAAAAACGCATGAAAAAATGTGAAAAACGCATGCGGATTTTTGGCAGAAATGTCCGGTTTTTGTCAGAAAAATTTCTGCAAGAAATCCTGACGTGTGCACATACCCTTAAAAGGAATCTGTCATGTGATTTGCGCTGCCAGAACCATGAGCAGCATGAAACTTACAAAATACCCTCGTTTTACTCTGAATTGCTCTGGCATTTCAGAGAAATTTACTTTAAAAAGGGGGCACAAACCAAAGTGGGCCCCCACTGGCTTCTTGCATGATTGACAGGTCTCTCTTTATGTGCTGGTAATCGCCGCCGATTTATTCCCAGTCCCCCATTTGACATGTTTTCTCAGAAACGCTGGAGAGGAGTGACACATGCATATTTGTTGATGGTTCAGGCAGCGGGAATCACCTGACAGGTTCCCTTTAATTCTCCTGTCTGGCTCTCCTACATGCTTAAGTGTTTGCACTTACTTGACCTTTTAGTAATGTGGGTAAATAAGAACCTACATAGAAAGTAGTTTTAGATGTGGTCACTGTGCTTGGTTTGGCTGCTGTGGTTGAGAGCAGTGCTCAGGTACATGAGGTCTGTGGAGACATATGGGTTACTGCATCTGACTGCAGCCTTCCATTAGCATGACTCTGCTCTGTATCTTATGCCGCCATATGCTGCTTTGCTGTAAATGAGCAGGTACGTACAAAGCCGTCCAGATGTACTAGGGAAAAGGAGATTTGCTGCATAATCTTGACCTTGCTGGGAAATGGCAGACTTCTGCCACAATGTATTGCAAGGATATTACAAGGTTAAATATAGACAGAGGAAAGCATTAAGCTACAATCCAGAACAAAATCGCATCACTTTGCAGTAACAGAGATGGTTGTTTGTTCCCATGAAGATGGAAGGTAGAGCAGTGTGCCTCGGGGACTCACTGACTATCATACATTGTCGTGAGTCATGAGTAAGACTGCCTAGTGCAGTCGAAGCGCGTCGACTGAGTCATGTCGACCATGTACATTTTTCTTTTGTATGCACCATATTTTCTTTTGAAAAAGAAAATCCAGTCCTGTTGAGCCGGACTCCTTTTTTTTTCTATTATCATACATTCTACAGGAAATTACCAACATTTGGACATTTGCTACTAAGGGTATGTGTCCACGGGCCGGTTTACATCTGGATTAGCTGGGGATTGAACGCTGCATACAACCGCAGCGTTCAACCCGCAGCGTCCAGATGTTACAGCATAGTGGAGAGGATTTTATGAAATCCCGTCTCCACTATGCGTGCGAACACGCATCTGGCGGCCTTGCGTTCACGGACATGCGGCACGTATTTTTAGAGCATAACATGTCTGTTTACAGGGCCCTATGCATAGGGTGCGGAGATTCCGGATGTGTGCAATGAACACATCCGGAATCACCGTGCGTTCAGAAGGAGCGGTGCTGTGGGCGGAGCGGACATTCCGCGCCTTCCAAAGCGCCGTAAATCCGGACAGTGGACACAGACCCTTAGTATATTCTACCTCTTCTACACCTATGTTTGCATTCCCTGCAGAATTAGTCCCTAATAGAATTAACATAATTAATTACGGTAGTCCAACTAGCGGCTTTAAAGCAGGCCTGCTACTAGATCTCACAATACAGACTGCTTATATGATTACATACATCTCTTGTAGCTGATGAGACTGGTGTGCTTACTTTGTAAAGCCATGAAGGATTGGAATGGAATGCATACTATATATAGATGTGCCTTGGTTGGATTCGCACCCTGGACTTCTGCTTTACTACGAACTGGCAAAAGTTTGACCCCAAGATCAGCGAAGTAATGTATTTGGAGAAATCCTTCTCTTTATTTCCCACCAGTACACTGATATTAGAAACAAATAAATGTCTACAGCTTAAAATGGTGAGCTCTCATAACATCTTAAGGGTTGGGTTAAAAAGTCCCATTTTAATGTTTGAAAACTTAATAATGTGATCACCCTGTTTGACTAAACATGTCTGCTTCTAGCAGGTAAAAAAGGTATATTATCCGTGTAGTAATTGAGGTGATAGAAACACCTTTGATGGGAGTGCGACTTAGGGACAGGCGTACTTATGGTGCAGCATGTGCGGCCGCACTGTTGCCTAGCAGTAAGAGGGCCACTTCCACCTCCAAAGCAGCACATAAAAGGGTGCAGTATGATGAACTATTGGACTGTAAAGGGCACACATACTGTTACGGCACAGGTCTCTCTTCTGTCTGTGTCCGCCCGGTGTGACAAGTATAGAGACCCTTAGGATTGTCTAAAACCTCACCGTATGATTATTAGAGAATGTCTGAGGAAATATCTATTAAATTACAAGTGTAATGCCATCCTACACCCAGCAATACTAGTGTTTGTTCTGTGAGGATAAGGACTCTTCGCAGACTGGGTTTCAGTGTGGTCAACCACCATTTGGTGTAACTACTTGGTCTTCCAACGCCATACACATCTAGAATTCGTCAGGCTAGTGAGATATCAGAAGCAGTAAGACCCGCACCACTCTGGCTTACGGAGTGGCACCCTAATAATGTAATGGGCATTATCTGACCTGGTCAGAATCTTTAATTTTGCCCAGTGGGCATTATATGTAGTATGGTTGTTTGTGGTTTTTTATAACATTTAATAATACTCTGTTAAATAAAAGATAATTTTTAAGGATTTAGTTTGATAAGCGTTCAGGTGTGTAGTGCCCAGTGCTTCAGCTTACGGAGGTGCATCCTGATAATGTAATGGTCAGGTGTGTAGTGCCCAGTGCTTCAGCTTACGGAGGTGCATCCTGATAATGTAATGGTCAGGTGTGTAGTGCCCAGTAATGCTTCGGCTTACGGAGGTGCATCCTGATAATGTAATGGTCAGGTGATAATGTAACGGTCAGGTGTGTAATGCCCAGTAATGCTTTGGCTTACTGAGATGTATCGTGATAATGTAATGGTCAGGTGTGTAGTGCTCAGTAATGCTTCGGCTTACGGAGGTGCATCCTGATAATGTAATGGTCAGGTGTGTAGTGCTCAGTAATGCTTCGGCTTACGGAGATGCACCTTGATAATGTAATGGTAGGGTGATAATGTAATGGTCAGGTGTGTAATGCCCAGTAATGCTTCGGCTTACGGAGGTGCATCCTGATAATGTAATGGTCAGGTGTGTAGTGCCCAGTAATGCTTCGGCTTACGGAGGTGCATCCTGATAATGTAATGGTCAGGTGTGTAGTGCTTAGTAATGCTTCGGCTTATAGAGATGCATCCTGATAATGTAATGGTCAGGTGTGTAATGCCCAGTAATGCTTCGGCTTACTGAGATGTATCGTGATAATGTAACGGTCAGGTGTGTAGTGGCCAGTAATGCTTCGGCTTACAGAGGTGCATCCTGATAATGTAATGGTCAGGTGTGTAGTGCCCAGTAATGCTTCGGCTTACAGAGGTGCATCCTGATAATGTAATGGTCAGGTGTGTAGTGCCCAGTAATGCTTCAGCTTACGGAGATGCACCTTGATAATGTAATGGTCAGGTGTGTAGTGCCCAGTAATGCTTCAGCTTACAGAGGTGCATCCTGATAATGTAATGGTCAGGTGTGTAGTGCCCAGTAATGCTTCAGCTTACGGAGATGCACCTTGATAATGTAATGGTCAGGTGTGTAGTGCCCAGTAATGCTTCAGCTTACGGAGGTGCATCCTGATAATGTAATGGTCAGGTGTGTATTGCCCAGTAATGCTTCAGCTTACGGAGGTGCATCCTGATAATGTAATGGTCAGGTGTGTAGTGCCCAGTAATGCTTCGGCTTACGGAGGTGCATCCTGATAATGTAATGGTCAGGTGTGTAGTGCCCAGTAATGCTTCGGCTTACGGAGGTGCATCCTGATGTAACGGTCAGGTGTGTAGTGCCCAGTAATGCTTCGGCTTACGGAGTTGCATCCTGATAATGTAATGGTCAGGTGTGTAATGCCCAGTAATGCTTCGGCTTACGGAGATGCACCTTGATAATGTAATGGTCAGGTGTGTAGTGCCCAGTAATGCTTCGGCTTACGGAGGTGCATCCTGATAATGTAATGGTAGGGTGATAATGTAATGGTCAGGTGTGTAGTGCCCAGTAATGCTTCGGCTTACGGAGGTGCATCCTGATAATGTAATGGTAGGGTGATAATGTAATGGTCAGGTGTGTAGTGCCCAGTAATGCTTCGGCTTACAGAGGTGCATCCTGATCATGTAATGGTCAGGTGTGTAGTGCCCAGTAATGCTTCGGCTTACAGAGGTGCATCCTGATAATGTAATGGTCAGGTGTGTAGTGCCCAGTAATGCTTCAGCTTACGGAGGTGCACCTTGATAATGTAATGGTCAGGTGTGTAGTGCTTAGTAATGCTTCGGCTTACAGAGGTGCATCCTGATAATGTAATGGTCAGGTGTGTAGTGCCCAGTAATGCTTCAGCTTACGGAGGTGCATCCTGATAATGTAATGGTCAGGTGTGTAGTGCTTAGTAATGCTTCGGCTTATAGAGATGCATCCTGATAATGTAATGGTCAGGTGTGTAATGCCCAGTAATGCTTCGGCTTACTGAGATGTATCGTGATAATGTAACGGTCAGGTGTGTAGTGGCCAGTAATGCTTCGGCTTACAGAGGTGCATCCTGATAATGTAATGGTCAGGTGTGTAGTGCCCAGTAATGCTTCGGCTTACAGAGGTGCATCCTGATAATGTAATGGTCAGGTGTGTAGTGCCCAGTAATGCTTCAGCTTACGGAGATGCACCTTGATAATGTAATGGTCAGGTGTGTAGTGCCCAGTAATGCTTCAGCTTACAGAGGTGCATCCTGATAATGTAATGGTCAGGTGTGTAGTGCCCAGTAATGCTTCAGCTTACGGAGATGCACCTTGATAATGTAATGGTCAGGTGTGTAGTGCCCAGTAATGCTTCAGCTTACGGAGGTGCATCCTGATAATGTAATGGTCAGGTGTGTATTGCCCAGTAATGCTTCAGCTTACGGAGGTGCATCCTGATAATGTAATGGTCAGGTGTGTAGTGCCCAGTAATGCTTCGGCTTACGGAGGTGCATCCTGATAATGTAATGGTCAGGTGTGTAGTGCCCAGTAATGCTTCGGCTTACGGAGGTGCATCCTGATGTAACGGTCAGGTGTGTAGTGCCCAGTAATGCTTCGGCTTACGGAGTTGCATCCTGATAATGTAATGGTCAGGTGTGTAATGCCCAGTAATGCTTCGGCTTACGGAGATGCACCTTGATAATGTAATGGTCAGGTGTGTAGTGCCCAGTAATGCTTCGGCTTACGGAGGTGCATCCTGATAATGTAATGGTAGGGTGATAATGTAATGGTCAGGTGTGTAGTGCCCAGTAATGCTTCGGCTTACGGAGGTGCATCCTGATAATGTAATGGTAGGGTGATAATGTAATGGTCAGGTGTGTAGTGCCCAGTAATGCTTCGGCTTACAGAGGTGCATCCTGATCATGTAATGGTCAGGTGTGTAGTGCCCAGTAATGCTTCGGCTTACAGAGGTGCATCCTGATAATGTAATGGTCAGGTGTGTAGTGCCCAGTAATGCTTCGGCTTACGGAGGTGCATCCTGATGTAACGGTCAGGTGTGTAGTGCCCAGTAATGCTTCGGCTTACGGAGTTGCATCCTGATAATGTAATGGTCAGGTGTGTAATGCCCAGTAATGCTTCGGCTTACGGAGATGCACCTTGATAATGTAATGGTCAGGTGTGTAGTGCCCAGTAATGCTTCGGCTTACAGAGGTGCATCCTGATAATGTAATGGTAGGGTGATAATGTAATGGTCAGGTGTGTAGTGCCCAGTAATGCTTCAGCTTACGGAGGTGCACCTTGATAATGTAATGGTCAGGTGTGTAGTGCCCAGTAATGCTTCAGCTTACGGAGGTGCACCTTGATAATGTAATGGTCAGGTGTGTAATGCCCAGTAATGCTTCGGCTTACAGAGGTGCATCCTGATCATGTAATGGTCAGGTGTGTAGTGCCCAGTAATGGGTCACAGTGCCGCACGTCATGTCATCCTCCTTTTTTGCGCTGTATGGCAATCTGTCTTTGAAACACCAGAAGTTAACAACCTCACAGAAAATAAATTATTCATCCTAATGATCCAGAACAAGGTGAGGAAGATCTCAGGGACAACTAAGGCTGTATATTTGCAGACTTTTCTCTATACAGCTAATGGGACACCACTACCACCTCCTCCAGCTGTCCCATTGTGGGGACCCATAGAACAGACCATGACCCCCTAAAGCCTCAGCCGCAGGATATTGATTAGGATGAGGATCCCTCTCCTGCTCCATGGAAGTGACACTTTATCTGAATGCATAGGGCTGTAGAAAATGTTGGCGCCACGTAAATAAGTAATGATGATAATGGCTTCTCTCAGAGACGCACGTACTTCTGTCAGCCGGAGAATGGGGTGAGTCATTTTCATCTAATGTTGCCTCTTCTCTGTGTCACTCTGTTCCCCCCTGAGGACTCTCGCTTCTATTTTTACACAAGTGTCACATGGAGGAGCTGGGCTTCTGCTGTCCCCTTCTGTGAGGCCAGTGCGAAGATTTACCAGGTCTCTTTTTTCACATTTCGGGGTCTCTAGCACTTGTTATTACATTGATGGTACAGAAATGTCCCTCAGAAGGGGGCCATCCCTGATGCCTCACTTCTGCTTGCTTACTTCACAAGTCACCGGTTTCATTGGTTTCCTCAGCTGGGAATCCAGATAAGAAGCCGAAATAATGATTGTATTGAAAGAACAACTTTCTTTCACTCTCTTGCACATTTTATTTGTCCATGTTCTCACACCAGCAAAGCAGATTTCCCGGGGCTTCCCAGGAAACCTAACAGGTTTATTCTCTGCCAGCTGACCCGTCTAGTCTATAGTAGAAGTCTGTATATTTCATTAGTGTTGGCTTCATTTCTTTGCTGAGAGCTGCAAAGGACACAAGTGTGCAATGAATGTCTTCTCCCCTCCCCCCTTCTGTGACTGCTGCATTGCCCCTCAGGGTATGTGCACACGTTCAAGTTTTTTTGCCATAAAAACTCATTAAATACGCATACATTATGCATCCTATCATTTAGAATGCATTCTGCAATTTTTGTGCACATGATGCGTTTTTTTCAATCGCGGTAAAAAAAAAGCAGCATGTTCATTAATTTTGCGTTTGTTTTCGCGTTTTTCCCGCTATTCTATGCATTGGGAAAAAACGCAAAAAAACGCATCAAAAACGCAAAAAAAAAAACCCGCATGCGGATTTCTGGCAGAAATGTCCAGTTTTTGTCAGGAAAATTTCTGCCAGAAATCCTGACGTGTGCACATAGCCTCACTCCTTTGCTCTGTAGGTGGATGCTATTTCTGTCCTTGCTGTATTACCATCTAACAATCGATTCCATTGCCTGCCAACCCGGCCTGGAGGAGCCGACTGAGGCACTCTGCACATCACCTGGGACAGTTGCCTAGCTTCCTTTGTTTCATGACCTAATTGGTCCAGCTGTCAACTGGGTCTAGGTATTAACCTTCTGGGTACCAGTGTCGTGCACAGAGACCGGAAACCATCTCCACCCACAGCCCCTTTGTTTGTCGTATGCTCAGATCTTGTATTTCGCTTTGGGTACAAGATGTCGCATTTATTTATGACAAATAACATCTTCAGGTGCTAAGTTTGCAACCAACTTGATAACACTCGTACTGTAGTGCCGTCTCCATTCAGGTAAGCTCAGTGCATGCATTAGTGCCGGACTGGGGTACATAGGGCCCACCAGTAACACTGCCGTTGGGGCCCACTGATCAGCTACATCGCCCTCATTCACACATGTACCTTGGCTACTATAGAATAATAATTGTGTAGCTTCTCTGACTGATGAGATTCTGCCTCTGTCTGTATATAATGTGGCACCAACTGCTGCTCATATAGGGGGATGGCCCCGGGGATCCACCTGGTCCCTGTGGGCCAGTCTGAGCATACAGGAGGCTATTGAATATGACCACTGAGCTATGGCAATAGGAATTGGAGGATCACATCAATCAGTACAAAAAGTATTGTCTTCCTCTGACTTCAGAGATGATGACGGAGACAGTGAGCTAATCCTGGAGGCTTGGGATTATTCCGTTTTATTGGCCAGATACCATATAAGATTGTGATGCTGAGAGTTGTTTGAGGGAAGCAGTCGCCCACATTGGGTATCGCGTCCACTGTATATGTCCCCACTTTGGATAGCCTGTATTTGGCTTACAATAGCTGGATACGATGACTAGGCTGGTGATTCTCGCTGTCGAGCTACTTGTATTTTATGCCTAATAATTGAGTAATTAAAGGGACTCTGTCACCTGAATTTGGCGGGACTGGTTTTGGGTCATATGGGCGGAGTTTTCAGGTTTTTGATTCACCCTTTCCTTACCCGCTGGCTGCATGCTGGCTGCAATATTGGATTGAAGTTCATTCTCTGTGCTCCATAGTACACGCCTGCGCAAAGCAATCTTGCCTTGTGCAGGCGTGTACTATGGAGGACAGAGAATGAACTTCAATCCAATATTGCAGCCAGCATGCAGCCAGCGGGTAAGGAAAGGGTGAATCAAACACCCGAAAACTCCGCCCATATGACCCAAAACCAGTCCCGCCAAATTCAGGTGACAGGTTCCCTTTAAGGGTGCGTGTTGGCGGAGTGTTTGTACTAGTGGCATCTGTTATTACTTACGGTATTACTACACATAGATATAGTTACTTGGCATTGCAATAGTTAAAGTGATAGTGACGTGTAGCCATGGCCTGGCCCAGTCACTGATCTGCTCTGGAAGGGGCACTTTGTGACCTCCAGTAACGCCCGTGCCACCTCTATTTATAGTTACTATGGAAAGGAAAGGTTTGGTTTCATGTAGCAACAGTGCAAGTTAGTCAGCCATATGGTGCAGAGAGGAGTCTGCTGCACACCCAGCTCTCCTACAGCCACCCAGCTTACAGCTTTGGAGTGTGCAGGCAGCTAAGTTCTGTGAGCCAGGAGGGGGAGGGGAGAAGTGTTAGGGTGGCCCCCACCTCCTCCTTCCCTTTTGTACTAAGCAGATTTAACTCATTCCTGACATACTAATTACCAAGATCAACAGTAAGGCTACGTTCACACTAGCGTTGCGCCGCCCTGCGTCGGCGACGCAACACGCGACGCATGAAAAAACGCGCGCGTTTTGCGACGCGTGCGTCGTTTTTTGACCAAAATCGGACGCACAGAAAATGCAACTTGTTGCATTTTCTTGCGTCCGACGCTAGCGTCGGAAACGACGCAAGTGTCGAAAAACGCCACCCTAAAAACGCACGCGTCCCCTATGTTAAACATAGGGGCGCGTCGCCGCTGCGTCGCCGGCGCAACAGCGACGCACATTGCGGAACGCCAATGTGAACGTAGCCTAAGCAGTGTCATGTCTAACCAGCCAGGAGTGAGACCTGTCACTACACAACACATGGCCTGCTGGCTAGGTGTGCAGACCCTGCACTACCTCATGGCTCACATGTAATGGGGCACGAGACCATTCAACTGGTAAGGCTACGTTCACATTAGCGTTGCGCGCCGCTGCGTCGGCGACGCAACGCACGATGCACGCAAAAACGCGTGCAAACGCACGCAAAAACGCTGCGTTTTGCGACGCGTGCGTCGTTTTTTGACGAAAATCGGACGCAAGAAAAATGCAACTTGTTGCATTTTCTTGCGTCCGACGCTAGCGTCAAAAACGACGCACATGTCGGAAAACGCAACGCGAAAAACGCATGCGTCCCCCATGTTAAACATAGGGGCGCATGACGCGTGCGTCGCCGCTGCGTTTCCCGACGCTGCGTCGGGAAACGCTAATGTGAACGTAGCCTAACATACACCTGCCGTGATGCCATGCATGCGGAATACCCACAAAGGCTGCATCCAGTGCGTTATCCGGCCTAGTTATTTCAGGAGATGTATGAGGCTTAATGTGGATCTGTCACCAGGCCTCACAGTGCATCCGTGTCCATTATTCAATAGATCGCTTAGGTGTACTCACTTAATAGACTTGTGGCAGAATGGAGCAATCCTCCATTACAGTGAGCAGTATGCTGGAGCTAAGGAACCTGTCACATCATGACACAATGCTCTGTGTCTTGGCATAATATTCTTTTCCTCCAAGTATCCTATTAGTAACCACAATGCAAGTAAATGCCATATCCTAGTATATTAAAGGAGCACTCCACCAAACTTTATTTATTGCCAAAACCTGCATTCATGTAGTGTAAGTACGGTATATTTCCTGTCTTCGAGCGCCTCTTCGGTCTCACTCACGTGACAGAAATTCTGATTCACTGTATCACACTGGGTGTACATGTGACCCAGCAGTGGCCTTTACACTGTGAGCCTATGGAGCATCAGTACAAGGCTCAGAACCAGGCTCCATAGGTTCACAGTGTAAAAGACAAACATATGGAGCGATTCATCAAGCCTTTACCCCTGAAAACTGTCGAAAAACACTTGAAAAGTTGCTGGATTTTTGTGCAAAGTGGAGTTGCGTAAACAATTTGCAACTTTTGGTGTTTTCTTCCGGTTTGACGGGGAGGAGCTGGGATGAGGAGTGGCTACACCTGCCCATCAAAAGTGGCGGCGTTTGAAATGCTACTCCAGTCTCTGATTCAATGAGCCCACGCCACTGAGAAAATGCTCTTTATGAATTCTGCACATCGTACTCCAACGAGCCGTTCATTAAGACTGACGTGTGCAATATCAGAATACCAGGCTTATTGAATTGGCCGCATAGAGCACAATATAATCTAAGCAAGTCTGAATTACAGTCACATAAGTAAGAAGAGGAACTGCGCTGGTAACCAGGAGAAATGGCAATAATCAGTGAGTGTATTATCGCACTTGCATAATACTGACATTTACACAGATTTAAGCAATAAAAATGTTTTGTATGAGTGCTTCTTTTAAAGGGAACCTATATCGTGAAAAAAGGCTATCAACCTGCAGATATAGGGTTAATCAGCAGGCTGATCGCATTCTCGACCTGCCACAGGTGACTTCAATTAGGGCCCAACTGCAGAAGAAACAAACTTTATTCCTTTCTGATTCAGTCACCGCTCTATGTATAAAGAGCGGCCGCTGTTACCGCACCCCTGGTGCTGACTGACAGCTTAGCATCAGGGCCTGGCTGAAAGCACAGAGCGGTGACTGAACCCACGCCGGTGCCAGCCCCATGATTGAAAGCCAAATACTCCCAGGAGGAATAAAGGTAATTTCCTCTCCACAGCCAGACTCTAAGTGCAGGTTCAGAACCCTGTTAACCCAATATCTGCAGGTTAATAGCATTTTTCACGTGACCGGTTCCCTTTAACCCTCGTCTGGCTAACTAGGTACAATTGTAACTATTCCGTTTTAAAATTGCAATAACTTTTTTTCGAAAAGCCATAGAGGGCTGAAATTTTGTGACATCTCTGCAGTTTTGGTCCAGAATATATTGGCCAAATATCACAGTGGAGGTATTTATGAAGGTACAATTGTACCTCTGCAGCCTGTTAACGTTGTAAAATTATGCAGCCTGACGAAGGTTAAAGAAACCACATATAGACTGTCATGTATCACATATGGCATCTGACTAAGCATTTTTCTGTGATTTTTTTTTTTCAACTGCATTCACTCTCTATTTTGTTATTGTTTTTTTTCTATTATAAAGGAAGAGTGTAGTGCTTTCCACTTCTGATGCTGAATTGTGCACATAACCTAACCACTGAAAACCCACAAAAGAGCTACAATATGACAGTAGATCTGAACTGCTTCTCTCGAAAAGTCATCAGGATTTGCTTTTAATTACAATTGCGTTGTGTAGGGAGTTGGGACCCATAAAAGGGATGTCCTCATACTATAGTTTTGTTTTCGTTGTTCTCATCGGAAAGTGCACATTGTACATTTAGACTGACAACAGAAAAAACACAAAGGGACACCTATGAAAACATGGTTTGAAGAAACGTGTGAAACCAGTCAGAACCCTAGATTCCTCAAAGTTTCCCCCTTTTTAGTCTGATGACAGCTTTGGAATTTTCTCATGAAGGCTATTCAGTCCTCACCTGAAATGGCTTGTAATATCCTTGTAGGAGTTCCCAGAGGTACTGACAACTTGTCGGCTGCTTTGCTTTCACTTTGGCATATAACTCATCCCAAACCACATCAATTGGGTTGAGGTTGGGTGATAGTGGAGGCCATGTCCTCTTATAGAGCCTCCATCATTGCCTCTCCTTTGTGACATGGTCCTTGCATAGCCTGGAGGTGTTGTGGGTCCCTTTAGAATGTAAGCCCTCAAGGGCAGGGTCATCTTCCCTCTGTATCAGTCTGTAATTGTTAGTTTATTTACTGTAAGTGATATTTGTATTTTGATGTAACCCCGTCTCATGTACAGCACCATGGAATTAATGGTGCTACTGTATATAAATAATAATAATAATTGTCCAATTGCAGCACATGATGTTGTTACGCAGTGTCCATTTACAGCAGCATTTTTATCAACGATCCGTAGTTTTGAATGCCTTTTTACACAAGCAGACCAAAATAAACAATCGGTAATATAACGCTTAGTGCACATAAACTCCCATGACTCTCTGCAGTGTGAGTCCAGTTTACAAATAACTATGCATTGCCGAGAATGGTGATCTTTTGAGCTGCGCAAAAGATCATTTCACTGGATGAACAGCAGCATGTTTACAAGTTAACGATTACGGTAATTTGAAATGTACAATTCAGATGGAATGGCATGACATTGCAAGATGATGGGTAATTGTGATTTATTCCAAATTCATGGCAGAATGATGCACTATCATTCCCCATCACTTACATTAGAGGTCCTTGCCTTATTCTGGCTTAGAACAGATGTGGATAAGTCTCAGCACTGTATGGAGCTGTGTATAGCACTGCCTCTGCTAAACACTTCTGATGGGCACAAACGCTTTCTGAAAGCCAGTGACTCCACAAATGAATTCTTGACGAGACAGCCTGTTCACTGGAAGCCATTTCTGGTGACACCTAATGAAGCTGCTTGAGATAATACCAGGGGGTGTAAACCTGCCATCAGAGTAAGGGCTCATTCCCACTTCCGATTAAATCGGACAAATGTTATTCTATCATTGTGTGTTCATCTCCGTTTTTTTTTTTCCAACTCAGATCACGATCGGACTGGAAAAAAATTACAGCATGCCACGATTGTAATAGGAAATCAGATCGTATTCAGCAATAGAAGTCAATAGGTGTGAGAATAAAATTGCACAGCACTCGGACCATGCGAGTGCTATCTGAGTTTTACACATTTGAAGAGTCGGCAATTCATCTGCGCGTACAGTAAAATCACACTGACAGCTTAGTATAGAATAGATATATACATAGAATAGATAGACATATAGATTTTATTGACATACACACACACATACATACAGTATATATATATATATATATATATATATATGCTACATAGAAGAAAAGCCGGCAATTCAGCAGCTACTAAGTGTAAAATCACAGCAGGAGCCGACAGGATAGAATAGATAGATTACATACAGTAAAAACACATAGCATAGATAGATATACAGATGTCAGTGACATATACAATTAATACAATGCATATATAGCTTACTGTACATGTATTTAAATATTAAAGGATTATTTGTCTGAAAAAAATGGCGTGGGCTCCCTCGTAATTTTCTCAACCAGCAGAGGAAAAGCTGATGGCTGGGGGCAGATGTTTATAGCCTGGGAAGGGGGAAATGCCCATGGAACTTCCCGGGCTATTAATATCAGCTCACAGCTTTATACCTGGCCTTTACTGGCTATTAAAATGCCCCCCCCCAAAAAAAAAAATGACGTAGGGTCCCTCTATAATTAATAACTAGCAAAGGTTATGTAGACAGCCGTGGGCTGTTATTAATAGCCTATTAGCCTATGAAGGAGCCATGGATACTGCCCCCCCCTCCCCCCACACCAGGCTAAAAACATCACCTCTCAGCCACAAGTGGGGTGATAGTTGAGAGGGTTGATGTTACCTTTGTATTGTTTATTAAAATTTTCCCACGGTGCTCGTGCTGACATCAGATAGGTGAAGTGAGTTCATTGGCTGTGAATTCCCAGGACGTTTCTGACAGCACCGCGAGCAGAAGAACTTTCTCAATCTCGCGGTGGTGGCAGACAGGTGATAGGAGTTCATGACTTTTGCAGAAGTCAATGGCGTCTGTGGAATGGGTGATGTCGTAAGTATGGTTTAATTAAGATTTATTAACCCCTTTCTGCCATCCGACATACTATTTTGTTCATGTGACCTGGGCCCTAATTCCCATGGACGGAATAGTATGTCACATGTGATAAGCCGCGCTCACGGGGGGAGCGTGGCCGGTTGTCAACTGATTATCACAGCTGATCAAACTAGATCACAGCGTTCCGGGGGCATAAATAAGCATCGTGCAGGGAGGGGGCTCAATGCGTGCTTACCTCAGAACAACACGATGTGATCGCGTTGTTCTGAGGTTCTACCTGCCTGCAGACCCCTGGATCCAAGATGGCCGCGGGGTCCTTCCGGGTACTACAGGGAGGTGGTTTCTCAGTGCCTGCTGAGAGCAGGCATCGGCAAGCCTCCTTCACTGCCTGTCGGGAGTAAGATGCAATCAAAAAGACGGATATAAATAATCATGGCACCGCTGAAAACATCATCTTGTCCCGCAAAAAAACGAGCCGCCATACAGCATCATCAGCGAAAAAATAAAAAATGATATCTCAGAATAAAGCGATGCAAAAGCAATTAATTTTATATAAAAGTTTTTATTGTATTAAAGCCCCAAAACATTAAAAAATTATATAAATGAGGTATCGCTGTAATCGTACTGACCCGAAGAATAAAACTGCTTTATCAATTTTTTTTTTTTGTTTAAATAGTTTTTTATTGAAAGCAAATGTGAACAATACAATTTATGCATTTTCCAGTATTTTGCAAAATTTTAACATTTTCCAAGCCCCCAACAATCCCAACAAAACCCAACCCCCCCCCTCCCCTGACAGCTCATACCCAGTTATACTTTTGTTACCAGTATTGATGGTTCTTTGAGCCATTTGACTCACTTATGTCCGCTTGTTCCTCTAGCACTCTCTTCCTTTCAGAGGCCCTCATCCTCCCATTTCCCATAACTACTCATCCCAGCTCGAGCCACGGAGACCACATTTTGTCAAATGTTTCTATTTTCCCACGTCTTTTATAGACCCCCTTTTCCAAATTGAGACCATATTTAACATAATTCAGGAATTCAACCCTTGTAGGCGGTTCCTCTTTGATCCAGTTCCTTGCTATTACCTTCCTTGCCATATATAATAGCCTAGCTATTGCTATCTTCCAGGTGTTATCCACTCTGATTTCCTCTACATGTCCCAGTATACACACTATCGGATCCCTCGGCACTCTGCATTTATACGCCCCTTCCACACGGCTCATTACCACCAACCAGAAAGCAACCAGTCTTGGACATGTCCACATCATGTGGTATATTCCTGCATTCTCAGTCCCACATCTCGGGCATTCGGAGTCAGCACGCAACCCCGCTCTGTGCAACACTTCCGGTGATTTATAGACTCTGTGTAAGATGTACAGCTGCGATAGTCTGTACGGCTCACTCAGTGACACTCGTGGAACCCACTCCAACACCGACTCCCAGGTTTCATCCTCCATTGGGCCTAAATCTCTTTCCCATTTCGCTCTCGCTTTTAAAGGGAAGTCTAGCAGATGTGCATGTAGAAGGTCCTTATAAAGGGTGGTAATGACTCCCCTTGTGGACCCTTCCCCACAGACGTATTCCAGAACTATGTCCTCCTGGATCTCAATACCACCACCCTTGTTCTGAGCTTTAAAAGCATGTTTCATCTGAGCATATTGATATTCCCCAGTCGGTCTCAGTCCAAACTCCCCTTGCAGCTGCGAAAAGGACTTTAATCCTTGTTGTTGAATTATCTGAGCCACCAAGTGGATTCCTTTGGCCTGCCACTCCGCCAGCACTCCAAGGGCCGCAAACTCAACCAAATTATTATTAAACCATATCGGTGTAAATTTAGTCAGCCCCGTGACCCCCCGAATCTGTCGCAGTCTGGTCCATAATTTATATATCAAAAACATAGTTGGGTATAATTTCCCCAATGCATCCAAGGAACCATCCTCCAGACACTGCGCTACCGGTCGTCGGTCCGTCATCCCCTCCATCAAGTGCTGTACCGCACTGGAAGACGCCTCCCGCGCCCAGCCCTTCAAATGTTGGCTCTGGGCTGCAAGAAAATATAACTCAGGATTAGGTAAAGCCAATCCTCCATCTTCCTTGGGTCGCTGAAGCGTCTCCAGGCGAATACGTGGGCACCGCCTCCCCCATATCAGGCTTCTAAATAGAGCATTAATCTGCCGGAATTTCCCACGTGGAATCCAAACTGGCGCATTATGTAGGACGTAGAGTAATTTGGGCATCACAACCATTTTAATGAGATTAACCCTACCTACCACCGATAAGTGTAATTTATTCCACGCATCCACTTTTGCTTTAAGAGCGCCCATGAGAGGTGTCAAATTCCTATATAAAAACTCTGTAACTGGCATCGAGATCCATATTCCCAGGTATTTGAAAAGGGATACTACCTTAAGCCGCCCCTCTCCCAATGGCTCACTTCTACTCTCCTCCACCTCATCCACCTCAAAGAGGACCGATTTATCCCAGTTTATCCTCAATCCCGATAAGTCTCCAAATTTCCCAACGATCTCGATAGCCCCCTTCAAGGCTTCATCCGGGTCCGCCAGGAACAGTAAGATGTCATCTGCATATAATGCAATCTTCTCCTTCACACTCCCATATCTGAACCCAGGGACCTCATCCGATTGCCGGATCTTGGCGGCCAGTGGCTCCACAGCTAAGGCAAACAGAAGGGGCGACAGTGGGCAACCCTGCCTCGTACCTCTGGCCAGCTTTATAGGCTGAGAAAGCTCCCCATTCACTCTAATTCTAGCTGTTGGTAGTGAGTATAACAGTTGAGTCCACGCCACAAATTGCGGGCCAATACCCATACATTTCAACACCCGCCATAGATATCCCCACTCCACACTGTCAAACGCCTTATGGGCATCCAAGGATGCAATAACCCTTCGGCCACAATTGTCAGACTTCAGCTGCAGGTTCATATGCAGCCTCCGCAGATTAACCGCTGTAGATCTGTCAGGCATAAAACCAGATTGATCCGGATGTACAAGGTTAGCAATGACGCTGGACAAACGGGTAGCTAACACCTTGGCCAAGAGCTTGACATCGATGGTTAACAGAGAGATTGGCCGATATGACTCAGGCTTCCCCAGATCCTTATCCTCCTTCGGAATAACCACTATATTAGCCTCCCTCATAGATGCTGGGAGAAACCCTTGGCATCCAGCCTCCTCCAGTACTAACTTTAATCTGGGAATCAGCACTTCCTCCAAACTTTTATAGATTTCGGCTGGTAACCCATCAACCCCAGGTGCCTTCCCATTGGCCATAGACTTCAGCGCCCGACTCAGTTCCTCCTCGGTGATAGGGGCATCGAGGCTCACCCTATCCTCCTCACTCAATTTCGGAAGACCCAGACTCTCAAGGAAAGTCTCCGTTTCTCCGGCTGACTCATTGACCTTGGAGGAATATAAGTCCGCGTAAAAGTCCGCAAAGACCTTTATAATATCCGGTGTTTCAGATACCCTGCTCCCCCCATCCGAAACCAACGAGTGTACATACGAGGTACTACGCTGAGCCGCGGCTACCACCGATAGCATGTGTCCAACTGTCTCTCCCTCCTGAAAATAAGCCACCCTCTGAAACTCCCGCTTCCTTTCAGCTTTCCCCAGCAGAATCTTTTCCATACAATTTTGCGCTGTTCTCAATCTTTTCTCTGCCTCGGAAGTCCCCAGCACAACCATCTCGTCCTCCGCGGCTTTCAGCTCCTCCAACGCCACTCTTTCCGCTTCCCTCATCTTCCTCTTACACCTACTAATGTCTCTAAATAGTAACCCTCTCAGGTACGCTTTCATTGCATCCCAAACGGTTAGAGCATCTGTACTCCCATCATTTAACGCAAAGAATTCCGTCACCTCCTTCCCTATACCGTCCAAGTCAATGCTCTGTAACCAGTTAGGATGGATCTTCCATTCTCTCCCGCTTGCGGTCCGTGTCCCCAACAACCTAACCTCTACCTCAATTGGACTATGATCCGAAAGGGCCCTCGGCAGATAACGCACCTCCCCCACCATTGTGTCCAACAGGCGATTACCCAGTGCCATATCAATTCTGGATAGCGTAGCATGAGCCGGTGAATAGCACGAGTATCCTCTCTCCCCAACATGTCTGACTCTCCATAGATCAATCATGCCTAATTCACGCACATAGGTTCCAAATGTTGTAATGTGCCCCTCCGACCTATTCTGGGTGTTCTTATTTTTATCCCAAAAGTCATCACATATATTGTTCAAATCCCCAATAATTAAGATTGGCAGTGGTTCCCATCGTCCCACCCTCTCCAATACCTCCCTGATCTTCTTACTTGAATATGGAGGTGGAATATACATTGCCGCAACACACAATCTCACTCCATACAATATACATTGTATCACCACATACTGACCCTCAGCATCCACGCATACTTTCACCTCTTCATATTGCACTCCCACCGGCACCAACACTGACACACCTCTTGAGTACGTCGAAAAGGTAGAATGATACCCCTTCTGTATCCAACGTCTATTCAGTACGTCCACTTTCTCCTGTATCAAGTGCGTCTCTAGCAAGCATATCATAGAAGCCCGTTGATCCTTCGCATACTGCAAGCTCGCAGCTCTCCTAGACTTATCCGCCAGGCCTCTCACATTCCAGCTCAATATCTTAAAGCGGTCCCCTATTATGTGACTCATCATCTTTAGTTGTGTCGTTACTCCCGGTTCTGAGCTGTCTAACTTCCCTTCCCACCCTCACCCCACTCCCCCCTCCCCCACACCCCCCAATACTATACATTCTGCCTCTTATCAAGAGTGGGGCACCATCACCCATTGCGAACACTCTTGTTAACGTAACCTTCTCCTTCCGCCTCCCGCTACCGTTTATAACAGAATTCGGCGCAATTCTTAGAAGAACAATATAATTGAACCTGTATTGTATTACAACTGCAAGAAACTAAATAAACTTTTAGTACGCTGCACACCCTTCCTCCCTCGTACTTCGCCGCCGCATCAGCACTCCCAGTGCTTTCCCTGAGTAATATCCAACTCCACCCTCCAACCTTCACATTTCAATTACCAGTGTACTGTCAATCAATCTCTTTTTTTCCCCCCTTTTTGAAAGATTTAAGATATCTCCCGACCAACCCGCCTCACATTTTCAATCTCCTTTCCCTTTAAGTTTTTTAGCGTTAAGATCTATCCACTGGGTAGCGTCCTCCGGCGTCTGGAAAAAATGAATCTTATCCAACGCTACCACTCTCAGTCGTGCCGGAAACATCATGGAGTATTGCACTCCCAGTTCTCTCAGCCGTCTCTTGATACCCGTGAACATCATCCGTTGTTTCTGTACCAGGGCGGAATAGTCAGGGTAAATAGCAATTCTTTGACCTCCAATTGTCAGATCCGTCATGTCTCTAGCCTTCCTCAGGATAATGTCTCTGTCTCTGTAGTTTAGGATTTTGGCAAGCACGGTACGGGGACTTGCTCCAGGGACAGGTGGTTTCGGTGGGACCCTGTGGGCTCTCTCTACCGCAAATACTTTTGTCAGTGCTGCATCACCAAAGGTCTCAAGGAGCCAGCTTTCAATATACTCCGTGGGATTCCTCCCCTCAGTTTTTTCAGGGACACCCACTATACGAATGTTATTTCTTCTGGACCTATTCTCCAGATCCTCATTTTTTGCAGCTAGCTCCGATATTGTTTGAGCAAACTTCCTCTCCGCTTTCTGCAGCTGCACTATATGGTCTTCTGCAGTGCTCACTCTTTCCTCCACAGCCCCCACACGTTTGTCAATCTTTTGCAGGGCTGCATTTATCTGGGCTGTATCCCCTTTAACCTCCTGTAGCTGCTGGGTCAGGGATTGTTTGCAGGATGATACCAGTGCAAAGACATCTCTAAGGGTGGGCTCTGCTCCTGACTCCTTATCTTCAGGTCCCCCTACTACCACCGCCATGTCACCATCCCTGCTCCCCTGTTGTACCTCCTGCTCCTCTGCTGGGCTTTCCTCCTCTCCTTCTGTGTCTGTGTCCCCTCCGGCGTCCTCCTCTGCTTTTCCTGTGTTCCCTGCGGCTTCCACTCTAGCAAACTGCTGGAGCTTTGCCGCCACCGCCATTCTTTTCTGGCATGCCGCGTTGTCCTTCTCCGCCTTCTCCCTGGCGTCGGCGCCATCTTGGCCGGTCCCTGCCTCGCCGGCTCCGGCGTCTCTTTGTCTCCTCCTGGTCATGTTTGCCGATCTCGGGGCCGCCGCTATTCACCGCCGCACTCCCGGGACTCTCCTGCAGCCGGTAAGCGCTTTGAATCGCCGCTCAACTGCGGCTTATCAGGATAAACTCAGCGTTAGCAGCGGGAGCGCTCTGTCACGCGTCCGCTTACATGGACGTTCAGGCCACGCCCCTGCTTTATCAATTTTACCAAACGTGGAACCGGTATACGCCCTCCCAAAGGAAATTCATGAATAGCTGTTTTTTGGTCATTCTACCTCCCAAAAATCATAATAAAAAGCGATCAAAAAATGTCATGTGCCCGAAAATAGTACCAATAAAAACGTCAACTCATCCTGCAAAAAACAAGACCTCACATGACTCTGTGGGCCAAAATATGGAAAAATTACAGCTCTCAAAATGTGATGCAAAAACTTTTTTTGCAATGAAAAGCATCTTTTAGCATACGACAGCTGCCAAACATAAAAACCAGATATAAAAACCCACTATAAATAGAAAATCAAACCCCCCTTTATCACCCCCTTAGTTGGGGAAAAATAATAAAATAAAAGAAGTATTTATTTCCATTTTCACATTAGGGTTAGGGTTGGGGCTAAAGTTAGGGTTTGGGTTAGCGTTTGGATTAGGGTTGGGATTAGGGTTGGAGTTAGAATTGGGGAGCTTCCACTGTTTAGGCATATCTGAGGCTCTCTAAATGTGACATGGTGTCCGATCTCAATTCTAGACAATTTTGCGTTGAAAAAGTCAAACTGTGCTCCTTCCCTTCCGAGCTCTGCTGTGCGCCGAAACAGTGACTTACCCCCACATATAGGATATCGACATACTCAGGACAAATTGGACAACTTTTGGGGTCCAATTTCTCCTGTTACCCTTGTGAAACTAAAAATTTGGGGGTGAAAGATCATTTTTGTGAAAACAAAATTTTTTTATTTTTACGGCTCTACGTTATAAACTTCTGTGAAGCACTTGGGAGTTAAAAATTCTCACCACACATCCAGATAAGTTCCTTAGGGGGCCTAGTTTCCAAAATGGGGTCACTTGTGGGGGGTTTCCACTGTTTAGGCACATCAGGGGCTCGCCAAACACAACATGGCGTCCGATCTCCATCCCAGCCAATTTTATTTTGAAAAAGTGAAACGGAGCTCCTTCCCTTCCAAGCTCTACCAGTGGTTCCCCCCAAAAATGAGGTATCAGCATACTCAGGACAAATTGGACAACTTTTGGGGTCCAATTTCTCCTGTTACCCTTGGGAAAATTAAAAAAAATTGGACCTGAAGTACATTTCTTGTGAAAAAAATGTAAATGCTCATTTACTTTTAAACATTCCAAAAATTCCTGTGAAGCACCTGAAGGGTTAATAAACTTCTTGATTGTGGTTTTGAGCACCTTGAGGGGTGCAGTTTTTAGAATGGTGTCACTTTTAGGTATTTTCTATCATATTGACCCCTCAAAGTGAAAATGTGATGTGGTCCCTAAAAAAAAAAAAAATGATGATGTAAAAATGAGAAATCGCGGGTCAACTTTTAACCCAATTTTCCATTTTTTCACAAATAAACGCAAGTCATATTAAAGAACTTTTACCACTGTCATGAAGTACAATGTGTAGCGAGAAATCAATGTTAGAATCACCGGGATCTGTTGAAGCGTTCCAGAGTTATAACCTCATGAAGGGCAAGTGGTCAGAATTGTAAAAATTGGCCCGGTCATTAACATACACACCACCCTCGGGGGTAAAGGGGATAAATTTGAGTCTGTGCAATTCTTTCAATTAAAGTACTTTTTTCTGGGTGTCTGTGTTTTTATACGATATGACTATGGGGTTAGTAGTTTGGGAGTCTCATTGACGCCTCTCCATTACTAACCTCAGGGCTTGATGTCACCTGACAATACAAAGGTGACATCATCCTCCCTCAACTATCACCACACTTGCCACCAGGTCAAGTGGGAAGAGCATTCAAGTGCAAAAATTGGCACATCTTATAGAAGTCCTAGATCAACACCTGGTCGTCTAATGGTTAGATGGAGACCTGGAGAGGCATACAAGCCACAGTGTTTTGCACCCACTGTGAAATTTGGTGGAGGATCGGTGATGATCTGGGGATGATTCAGCAAGGCTGGAATTGGGCAGGTTGTTCTTTGCGAAGGACGTATGAATCAAGCCGCATACAAGGTTATCCTGGAAAAACAGATGATTCTGCTCAGGCAATGTTCGCCCAACTCTGAGGACTGGTTTTTCCAGCAGGACAATGCGCCATGCGACACAGCTAGGTCAATCAAGGTGTGGATGAAGGACCACCACATCAAATCCCTGTCATGGCCAGCACAATCTCCAGACCTGAACCCTATTGAAAACCTCTGGAATATTATCAAGAGGAAGATGGATAGTCACAAGCCATCAAAGAAAAACTGCTTACATTTTTGTACCAGGAGTGGCATAAGGTCACTTAAAAGCAGTGTGAAAGACTGGTGGAAAGCATGTCAAGACGCATGAAAGCTGTGAGTAAGAATCATGGTTACTCCATAAAATATTGATTTCTGAACTCTTCCTGAATTAAAACATTAGTATTGTTGTTTCTAAATGATTATGAACTTGTTTTTTTGCATTGTTTGAGGTCTGCAAGCAATGTATTTTTTTATTTTGATGATTTCTCATTTTCTTTCTCTTCCTCTCAAACCATTTTCTACTGCTTTTTGAAGTGTGTTTTGGGTCATTGTCCTGCTGGAAGACCCATGACCTCTGAGGGAGACCCAGCTTTCTCACACTGGGCCATATATTATGCTGCAAAATTTGTTGGCAGTCTTCAGACTTCATAATGCCATGCACACGGTCAAGCAGTCCAGTGCCAGAGGCAGCAAAGCAACCCCAAAACATCAGGGAACCTCCGCCATGTTTGACTGTAGGGACCGTGTTCTTTTCTTTGAATGCTTCTTTTTTCTCCTGTAAACTCTATGTTGATGCCTTTGCCCAAAAAGCTCTACTTTTGTCTCATCTGACCAGAGAACATTCTTCCAAAACGTTTTAGGCTTTTTCAGGTAAGTTTTGGCAAACTCCAGCCTGGCATTTTTATGTTTCGGGGTAAGTAATGGGGTCTTCCTGAGTCTCCTACCATACAGTCCCTTTTCATTCAGACGCCAACGGATAGTACGGGTTGACACTGTTGTACCCTCAGACTGCAGGGCAGCTTGAACTTGTTTGGATGTTAGTCGAGGTTCTTTATCCAACATCCGCACAATCTTGTGTTGAAATCTCTTGTCAATTTTTCTTTTCCATCCACATCTAGGGAGGTTAGCCACAGTGCCATGGGCTTTAAACGTCTTGATGACACTGCACACGGTAGACACAGGCACATTCAGGTCTTTGGAGATGGATTTGTAGCCTTGAGATTGCTCATGCTTCCTCACAATTTGGTTTCTCAAGTCCTCAGACAGTTCTTTGGTCTTCTTTCTTTTCTCCATGCTCAATGTAGTACACACAAGGACACAGGACAGAGGTTGAGTCAACTTTAATCCATGTCTACTGGCTGCAAGTGTGATTTAGTTATTGGCAACACCTGTTAGGTGCCACAGGTAAGTTACAGGTGCTGTTAATTACACAAATTAGAGAAGCATCACATGATTTTTCGAACAGTGCCAATACTTTTGTCCACCCCCTTTTTTATGTTTGGTGTGGAATTATATCCAATTTGGCTTTAGGACAATTCTTTTTGTGTTTTTTCATTTAAGACAAATTAAAAGAAGATAATAATACCAAATAATTTGTGTTTGCAATCATTTTCAGGAAGAAAATGAGTACTATCTGACAGAATTGCAGGGGTGTCAATACTTTTGACCATGACTGTATATATAGATATACATATATATATATAAAGAAAAAAACAAAAAAAATTGGAACAGCATCCAGTAATACCTCAATATCTTGCAGAGCTTTCCCAACCAGCAGTCCAAAAGCCTCCAGTGATAGTATCAAAAAAAGAAAAGCAGCACAAAATAATAGAAAAAAGTGGACTTTAGTGCCTGAACGGCATGGCAACGTTTCAGATACAAAAAAGGATTTTGTATCCGAATTGTTGCCACGCCGTTCAGGCAATAAAGTCCACTTTTTTCTATTATCTTGTGCTGCTTTTCTTTTTTTGATACATATATATATATGTGTTAAAGAATACAGTGTGGGGGAAATAAGTATTTGATCACTTGCTGATTTTGTAAGTTTGCCCACTGACAAAGACATGGACCGTCTATAGTTTTAAGGGTACCGTATTTTCCGGCGTATAAGACGACTGGGCGTATAAGACGACCCCCCAACTTTTCCAGTTAAAATATAAAATCTTAAAAATCGGGGGTCTTCTTATACGCCGTATGTCATCTTATACGGCCGGTGACTAATGTGCCTTTTTTTTTTGGGGGGGGGGGGGGGAGTGGTCCCGATGACGGAGGGGCGTCTCACAGGGAAGTGTGAGTATGCCCCATTACCTCATATTGTAGCTGCAGCGTCAGCGTGGGGTGCTGGGGAGCGGCGGCGGCTGCTCCTTTGTGCCGCGTGGGTGCTGTGGGGCGGCGGTTCCTTTTGGTACAGCGCCGGGGGACGAGATCTGAATCTGAGCCTGCGCCGCCCCCAGTGGCCATTTTCCCGGAGGCCACCGCATCGCAACAATGGAGCTGCCGGCGCCTCCGGGATTTCGGGAGATGCCGGAGGAGCCCCGACTGACTCTCCCTGAAGATACGCTGCCGCCCCACAGCACAGAGCCCCGGCGCTGTACCAAAAGGAACCGCCGCCCCACAGCACCCACGCGGCACAAAGGAGCAGCCGCCGCCGCTCCCCAGCACCCCACGCTGACGCTGCAGCTACTATATGAGGTAATGGGGCATACTCACACTTCCCTGTGAGACGCCCCCTCCGTCATCGGGACCACTCCCCCCCCCACCCACCATAGATACCCGGCGTATAAGACGACCCCCGACTTTTAAGAAGATTTTCAGGGGTTAAAAAGTCGTCTTATACGCCGGAAAATACGGTAGGTTAATTTTAACATTGAGAGATAGAATATCAAAAATAAAATCCAGAAGATCACATTGTATAAATTATATAAAAATTTTTTGCATTTTGCAGTGAGAAATAAGTGTTTGGTCCACTACCAACGAGTTCTGGCTCCTGTTAAACGCTCCTAATCAGCTCGTTACCTGCATTAAAGACAGCTGTCTTACAGAGTCACTTCTATAAAAGACTCCTTCCACAGGCTCAATTAATCAGTCAGACTCTAATGGTACCGTCATTTAGCGACGCTGCAGCGATATAGACAACGAGCCGATTGCTGCAGCGTCGCTGTTTAGGTCGCTAGGAGACGTCAAACACCGGCAACAGCTGAACGATGCAGGAGCGATCCAGTGACGTACTTATCGTTCTCGCTGGTTGATAGCTCCATGAAAAACCGTTGCAGGCATCGTTGCTTTTGCTGTCAAACATGACTAATCACGCCGACCTGACGACCAAATAAAGTTCCGGACTTCTAGCTACGACCAGCGATGTCACAGCAGGATCCTGATCGCTGCTGTGTGTCAAACACAACAAGATCGCTATCCAGGACGCTGCAACGTCACGGATCGCTGTCGTTCTCGTTGGAAAGTTGATCAGTGTGAAGGTACCTTAAGGGTATGTTTCCATGGGAGAAAAAAAGGGCAGCAACACTTACCTGCCCAGATCTTGGAACAAATGCACTACAGGGTGCATTTCAAAAACCTGACCTGCACATCCAAACATAGACTGAGTGTGAACAGGTGCTGAACTTAGAGTCGCCAACTCGTATATAGTTAAGTAAATAAGGCAGCACACTGCAGCGCTAAAACATGCAAACTTGAAAACACGAAATTTGAACTGCATTACTGCACTAGAAATATGAAAAATGAGAGCTTTTAGCGCATAAAAATGGCCAATTTTATGTGTACCTGGTAGCCTCTTTACGGCATCTCTCTTATACCAGGTCCTACGCTTGCCTTACCTCGCTGAGCATAAACGTCTCCATCTGAATGGGCACATGTGCAACCTCTTCTTAGACTAAAATTCTCTCTCTCTGTGGAGGGGTATTGGACCTGCTGTAATTAAAACTCCTGAAGCTAGGAGGCGGAGTGCACGATCAGAAGGCTAGAGAATACATTTCAAAAACCTGACCTGCACATCCAAACATAGACTCAGTGTGAACAGGTGCTGAACCTAGAGTCGCCAACTCGTATATAGTTAAGTAAATAAGGCAGCACACTACAGGGTGCAGCCATAAAGCAAGATGTTAGCAACACAGGTGCAAAATACCAGATCAACAGCCACTCTCCACCTACCCAACAATAAAAGCAATTGTTACCATCCACCTCTCGTGTTTCCCCTTTTTCCTCATAGTTTGTAATCTTGCGAGCAGGGCCCTCATTCCTCTTGGTATCTGTTTTGATCTGTGTTTATTGTTATGCTGTAATGTCTATTGTCTGTATAAATTGAATCTTTAGTGGCTTTGCTATTTAGTTTTACGTTTCCACTGGGTGTATTGCTTGAGTTTTTGCTGCGGATTGGACACTGCATATAGCCACAGCGTCCAATCTGCAGGGTCCAGATGTTACAGCATAGTGGAGGGGATTTTATGAAATCCCATCTCCACTATGCGAACAAACAAGCAGGCGGCAGCAGAGGCGTAGCTAGAGCTTTTGCCGCCCGGGGCTGTTCCCGAGTTTGGCTCCCCCCATCCTCTCCCCCCCCAGCTCAATACACACACAGGTTACCAAAAATGGTTTTCCTGTTTTGTAGAACTTAAACTGGGCCTAATGGTGTCACCCCCACATGCCACACCTGTGACTTAATACCACCACACCATGACCAGGCCACATAGTGACCGAATAATACTACATACAAGGGACAAATACCACCGCACCATTTCCAGACCACATATTACCACCACATAGTGACTGAATACTACAATACTGATCAGTAATAAAAAAAACCCACAATACTATCACCATAAGTGCCAGTATTCACAGGAGATCTGTACTTAGTATGCAGTGTCTGTGTAGAGGTAATACAGAGATCACTGGTGACATTATACACAGGACCTCTATATAGTATACAGTGTATAGTGTCAGTGTATAGGTAACACTGACTCACCAGTGACGTCTCTAGGTGAAGTCCTTCATCTTTCATCCAGCACAGACCGCCATCATTCCTTCCAGCCAGGACTCGTTTCTGCAGGAAATAACACAGTTATCTCGAGCTCCGCTTGCAGAACACATTACTTAATTTTTCACAACTTCTACATTACACCACATGAAGAAAAAAAGGTGATATAGTGTCACTCTGCACAGTAACAGGACCGCCCCCCCATTTAAAACAGTATACTCAAAAAATAAAATAAATACATCACTGCAGTAACAATATCCCTTAATTATCCCCTATGGTAATAATATTCCCCACCCTGGCCCCGTTTATCTCATTCCTGGCTCCAGCCATATGTTGTCGTATCCTGCCCTCATGAGTATCCATTCTACCCCATATGATCTCCCCATCCTGCCCCACCAGCCTCCATCGTATCCGTCCTGCCCCATGATCCAATCCTGCCCCGTGTCTCCAATCATGCCCCGTATCTACATTCTGCCCATGCCTCAAGTCCTGCCCCCAGTGTGTCCAGCATATTACCCCCATGTTGTCCAGCAATCTGCCCCAGTGTGTCCAGCATATTACCCCCATGTTGTCCAGCAATCTGCCCCAGTTTGTCCAGCATATTACCCCCAGTGTGTCCAGCAATCTGCCCCAGTATGTCCAGCATATTACCCCCAGTGTGTCCAGCAATCTGCCCTCAGTGTGTCCAGCAATCTGCCCCAGTGTCCAGCCTTTCCCCAGTGTGTCCAGCAGTCTGCCCCAGTGTGTCCAGCATATTACCCCCAGTGTCCAGCATTGCCCCAGTGTGTCCAGTATATTACCCCCAGTGTGTCCAGCAATCTGCCCCAGTGTCCAGCATTGCCCCAGTGTGTCCAGAAGTCTGCCCCAGGGTCTCCAGCATTGCCTCAATGTGTCCAGAAATCTGCCCCAGGGTCTCCAGTATTGCCCCAGTGTGTCCAGCAATCTGCCCCAGGGTCTCCAGTATTGCCCCAGTGTGTCCAGCAATCTGCCCCATGGTCTCCTGTATTGCCCCAGTGTGTCCAGCATTCTGCCCCATGGTCTCCAGTATTGCCCCGGTGTGTCCAGCAATCTGCCCCATGGTCTCCAGTATTGCCCCAGTATGTCAAGAAGTCTGCCCCAGGGTCTCCAGCATTGCCTCAATGTGTCCTGAAATCTGCCCCATGGTCTCCAGTATTCAGTGTGTCCAGTATTCTGCCCCATAGTCTCCTGTACTGCCCCAGTGTGTCCAGCATTCTGCCCCATGGTCTCCAGTATTGCCCCAGTGTGTCCAGCAATCTGCCCCATGGTGTCCTGTATTGCCCCAGTGTGTCCAGCATTCTGCCCCATGGTCTCCAGTATTGCCCCGGTGTGTCCAGCAATCTGCCCCATGGTCTCCAGTATTGCCCCAGTATGTCCAGAAGTCTGCCCCAGGGTCTCCAGCATTGCCTCAATGTGTCCTGAGATCTGCCCCATGGTCTCCAGTATTCAGTGTGTCCAGCATTCTGCCCCATAGTCTCCTGTACTGCCCCAGTGTGTCCAGCATTCTGCCCCATGGTCTCCAGTATTGCCCCAGTGTGTCCAGCATTCTGCCCCATGGTCTCCAGTATTGCCCCAGTGTGTCCAGCATTCTGCCCCATGGTCTCCAGTATTGCCCCAGTGTGTCCAGCATTCTGCCCCATGGTCTCCAGTATTGCCCCAGTGTGTCCAGCAATCTGCCCCATAGTCTCCTGTATTGCCCCAGTGTGTCCAGCAATCTGCCCCATGGTCTCCTGTATTGCCCCAGTGTGTCCAGCAATCTGCCCCATGGTCTCCTGTATTGCCCCAGTGTGTCCAGCAATCTGCCCCATAGTCTCCTGTATTGCCCCAGTGTGTCCAGCAATCTGCCCCATGGTCTCCTGTATTGCCCCAGTGTGTCCAGCATTCTGCCCCATGGTCTCCAGTACTGCCCCAGTGTGTCCAGCAATCTGCCCCATGGTCTCCAGCATTGCCCCAGCCCCAGACAGTCAGACATAAAGAAAAAAAAAAAAGTAAAATCCTCACCTCTCCCGTTCCCAGCGCAGGTCCGGTGCAGTCAGCGTCTCTCCGGCTCTGCGACGCTCAGGACAGAGAGGCAGAGCGGCGCGCACAGTAGTGACGTCATCGCGCCCTCTGCTCTGAGACGTCGCAGAGTCAGAGGACGCTGAAGCCGCAGGAACCAGGAGAGGTGAGTATTAGAGCGGGGGGCGGGGGCGGGACCCGGGGGTGGGGGGAGCTGGCCCTGGTCGTGGCGGCGGACGGCGCCGCCCGAAGATTTAACCCCTCTGTGACCTTAGACGTACTATCCCGTCGAGGTGCCCTGGGCTTATCTGACCCTGGACGGGATAGTACGTCATAGCCGATCGGCCGCGCTCACGGGGGGAGCGCGGCCGATTGCGGCCGGGTGTCAGCTGCTTATCGCAGCTGACATCCGGCACTATGTGCCAGGAGCGGTCACGGACCGCCCCCGGCACATTAACCCCTGGCACACCGCGATCAAAGATGATCGCGATGTGCCGGCGGTGCAGGGAAGCACCGCGCAGGGAGGGGGCTCCCTGCGGGCTTCCCTGAGCCCCCCGCAGCAACGCGATGTGATCGCGTTGCTGCGAGGGTCTCCTCACCTCCCTCCCTGCTCGAGCCCCGGATCCAAGATGGCCGCGGATCCGGGTCCTGCAGGGAGGGAGGTGGCTTCACAGAGCCTGCTCAGAGCAGGCACTGTGAAGCAGCCTGCACTCCTATCAGATCAGTGATCTGACAGAGTGCTGTGCAAACTGTCAGATCACTGATCTGTGATGTCCCCCCCTGGGACAAAGTAAAAAAGTAAAAAAAAATTTTTCCAAATGTGTAAAAAAAATAAAAAAAAATATTCCAAAATAATGAAAAAAAAAAAAAAAAATTATTCCCATAAATACATTTCTTCATCTAAATAAAAAAAAAAACCAATAAAAGTACACATATTTAGTATCGCCGCGTCCGTAACGGCCCGACCTATAAAACTGGCCCACTAGTTAACCCCTTCAGTAAACACCGTAAGAAAAAAAAAAAAAAAACGAGGCAAAAAACAACGCTTTATTATCATACCGCCGAACAAAAAGTGGAATAACACGCGATCAAAAGGACAGATATAAATAACCATGGTACCGCTGAAAGCGTCATATTGTCCCGCAAAAAAAGAGCCGCCATACAGCATCATCAGCAAAAAAATAAAAAAGTTATAGTCCTGAGAATAAAGCGATGCAAAAATAATTATTTTTTCTATAAAATAGTTTTTATCGTATAAAAGCACCAAACCATAAAAAAATGATATAAATGAGGTATCGCTGTAATCGTACTGACCCGAAGAATAAAACTGATTTATCAATTTTACCAAACGCGGAACGGTATAAACGCCTCCCCCAATAGAAATTCATGAATAGCTGGCTTTTGGTCATTCTTCCTCACAAAAATCGGAATAAAAAGCGATAAAAAAATGTCACGTGCCCAAAAATGTTTTCAATAAAAACGTCAACTCGTCCCGCAAAAAACAAGACCTCACATGACTCTGTGGACCAAAATATGGAAAAATTATAGCTCTCAAAATGTGGTATTGCAAAAAATATTTTTTGCAATAAAAAGGGTCTTTCAGTGTGTGACGGCTGCCAATCATAAAAATCCGCTAAAAAACTCGCTATAAAAGTAAATCAAACCCCCCTTCATCACCCCCTTAGTTAGGGAAAAATAAAAAAAATGTATTTATTTCCATTTTCCCATTAGGGCTAGGGTTAGGGCTAGGGTTAGGGCTAGGGTTAGGGCTAGGGCTAGGGTTAGGGCTAGGGTTAGGGCTAGGGTTAGGGCTAGGGTTAGGGCTAGGGTTAGGGCTAGGGTTAGGGCTAGGGTTAGGGCTAGGATTAGGGTTGGGGCTACAGTTAGGGTTGGGGCTAAAGTTAGGGTTAGGGTTTAGATTACATTTACAGTTGGGAATAGGGTTGGGATTAGGGTTAGGGGTGTGTCAGGGTTAGAGGTGTGGTTAGGGTTACCGTTGGAATTAGGGTTAGGGGTGTGTTTAGATTAGGGTTTCAGTTATAATTGGGGGGTTTCCACTGTTTCGGCACATCAGGGGCTCTCCAAACACGACATGGCGTCCGATCTCAATTCCAGCCAATTCTGCGTTGAAAAAGTAAAACAGTGCTCCTTCCCTTCCGAGCTCTCCTGTGTGCCCAAACAGGGGTTTACCCCAACATATGGGGTATCAGCGTACTCAGGACAAATTGGACAACAACTTTTGTGGACCAATTTCTCCTGTTACCCTTGGGAAAATACAAAACTGGGGGCTAAAAAATAATTTTTGTGGGAAAACAAAAAGATTTTTTATTTTCACGGCTCTGCGTTATAACCTGTAGTGAAACACTTGGGGGTTCAAAGTTCTCACAACACATCTAGATAAGTTCATTGAGGGGTCTAGTTTCCAATATGGGGTCACTTGTGGGGGGTTTCTACTGTTTAGGTACATTAGGGGCTCTGCAAACGCAATGTGACGCCTGCAGACCAATCCATCTAAGTCTGCATTCCAAATGATGCTCCTTCCCTTCCGAGCCCTCCCATGCGCCCAAACGGTGGTTCCCCCCCACATATCGGGTATCAGCGTACTCAGGACAAATTGGACAACAACATTTAGGGTCCAATTTCTCCTGCTAACCTTGGAAAAATACAAAACTGGGGGCTAAAATATAATTTTTGTGGAAAAAAAATTATTTTTTATTTGCATGGCTCTGCGTTATAAACTGTAGTGAAATACTTGGGGGTTCAAAGCTCTCACAACACATCAAGATGAGTTCCTTAGGGGGTCTACTTTCCAAAATGGTGTCACTTGTGGGGGGTTTCTACTGTTTAGGTACATTAGGGGCTCTGCAAACGCAATGTGACGCCTGCAGACCATTCCATCTAAGTCTGCATTCCAAATGGCGCTCCTTCCCTTCCGAACCCTCCCATGCGCCCAAACGGTGGTTCCCCCCCCACATATGGGGTATCAGCGTACTCAGGACAAATTGGACAACAACTTTTGTGGTCCAATTTCTCCTGTTACCCTAGGGAAAATACAAAACTGGGGGCTAAAAAATAATTTTTGTGGGAAAAAAATTTTGTTTTATTTTTATGGCTCTGCATTATAAACTTCTGTGAAGCCCTTGGTGGGTCAAAGTGCTCACCACACATCCAGATAAGTTCCTTAGGGGGTCTACTTTCCAAAATGGTGTCACTTGTGGGGGGTTTCAATGTTTAGGCACATCAGTGGCTCTCCAAACGCAACATGGCGTCCCATCTCAATTCCTGTCAATTTTGCATTGAAAAGTCAAACGGCGCTCCTTCCCTTCCGAGCTCTCCCATGCGCCCAAACAGTGGTTTACTGCCACATATGGGGTATCAGCGTACTCGGGACAAATTGGACAACAACTTTTGAGGTCCAATTTCTTCTCTTACCCTTGGAAAAATAAAAAATTGGGGGCAAAAATATAATTTTATTGAAAAAATATGATTTTTTATTTTTACGGTTCTGCATTATAAACTTCTGTGAAGCACTTGGTGGGTCAAAGTGCTCACCACACCTCTAGATAAGTTCCTTAGGGGGTCTACTTTCCAAAATGGTGTCACTTGTGGGGGGTTTCAATGTTTAGGCACATCAGTGGCTCTCCAAACGCAACATGGCGTCCCATCTCAATTTCTGTCAATTTTGCATTGAAAAGTCAAACTGCGCTCCTTCCCTTCCGAGCTCTCCCATGCGCCCAAACAGTGGTTTACTGCCACATATGGGGTATCAGCGTACTCAGGACAAATTGGACAACAACTTTTGAGGTCCAATTTCTTCTCTTACCCTTGGAAAAATAAAAAATTGGGGGCAAAAATATAATTTTTGTGAAAAAATATGATTTTTTATTTTTACGGTTCTGCATTATAAACTTCTGTGAAGCACTTGGTGGGTCAAAGTGCTCACCACACATCCAGATAAGTTCCTTAGGGGGTCTACTTTCCAAAATGGTGTCACTTGTGGGGGGTTTCAATGTTTAGGCACATCAGTGGCTCTCCAAACGCAACATGGCGTCCCATCTCAATTCCTGTCAATTTTGCATTGAAAAGTCAAATAGCGCTCCTTCCCTTCCGAGCTCTCCCATGCGCCCAAACAGTGGTTTACTGCCACATATGGGGTATCAGCGTACTCAGGACAAATTGGACAACAACTTTTTGGGTCCAATTTCTCCTGTTACCCTTGGTAAAATAAAACAAATTGGAGCTGAAGTAAATTTTTTGTGTAAAAAAGTTAAATGTTCATTTTTATTTAAACATTCCAAAAATTCCTATTAAACACCTGAAGGGTTAATAAACTTCTTGAATGTGGTTTTGAGCACCTTGAGGGGTGCAGTTTTTAGAATGGTGTCACACTTGGGCATTTTCTATCATATAGACCCCTCAAAATGACTTCAAATGAGACGTGGTCCCTAAAAAAAAATGGTGTTGTAAAAATGAAAATTGCTGGTCAACTTTTAACCCTTATAACTCCCTAACAAAAAAAAAAATTGGTTCCAAAATTATGCTGATGTAAAGGAGACATGTGGGAAATGTTACTTATTAAGTATTTTGTGTGACATATCTCTGTGATTTAATTGCATAAAAATTCAAAGTTTGAAAATTGCGAAATTTTCAAAATTTTCGCCAAATTTCCGTTTTTTTCACAAATAAACGCAGGTACTATCAAAGAAATTTTACCACTATCATGAAGTACAATATGTCACGAGAAAACAATGTCAGAATCACCAGGATCCGTTGAAGCGTTTCGGAGTTATAACCTCATAAAGGGACAGTGGTCAGAATTGTAAAAATTGGCCTGGTCATTAATGTGCAAACCACCCTTGGGGGTAAAGGGGTTAAAGGGGCGTCTTTTTTTTTTTTTTTTTTATCTTCTTCTCCTGCAGCGCCGGCCGCCCCCAGCATTGTGCCGCCCGGGGCGGACCGCCCCCCCCCGCACCCCCCTTCCTACGCCACTGGGCGGCAGACCTGCGTAACCAGACATTTGACGCGTCTTTATAGACCCGCAGCATGTCTATTTATCTTGCGGAGACGCTCCGTCTCCGCAAGATAAATAACAGTCTATGTATAGGATGCGGTGATTCCAAATGTGTTCAATGAACACATGCGGAATCACCAGGTGTACAAAAGGGGCAGGGCTTTGGGTGGAGCGGGGTATCCGCTGGGTCCAAAGCACTGCCAATAGGCCCCTTGGACACATAGCCTAACATCTACAACATGGGCAAGACCAAACAGCTTTATAAGGGTGTCAGGGACAAGATCATATACCTGAACAAAGTTGGAATGGGCTACAAAACCATAAGTAAGACGCTGGGTGAGAAGGAGACAACTGTTGGTGCAATAGTAAGAAAATGGAAGAAATGCAAAATGGCTGTCAATTGACATCGATCTGGGGCACCATGCAAAATCTAATCTCGTGGTGTGTACTTTATCATGAGGAAGGTGAGAGATTAGCCTAGAACTACACGGGGGGAACTTGTTAATTATCTCAAGGCAGCTGGGACCACAGTCACCAAGAAAACCATTGGTAACACATTACACTGTAAAGCTTTAAAATCTTGCAAGGTCCCCCTGCTCAAGTTGGCACATGTGCAGGCCCATCTGAAGTTTGCCAATGAACACCTGGGTGATTCTGTGAGTGATTGGGAGAAGGTGCTGTGGTCAGAAGAGTCAAAAATTGAGGTCTTTGGCATTAACTCAACTCGCCGTGTTTGGAGGAAGAGAAATGCTGTCTATGACTCAAAGAACACCGTCCCCACTGTCAAGCATGGAGGTGGAAACTTTATGTTTTGGGGGTGTTTCTCTGATAAGGGCACATGACTACTTCACTTCATCAATAGGAGAATGGATGGAGCCATGTGCCATAAAATCCTGATTGACAACCTCTGCCAGGACATTAAAAATGGGTCGTGGCTGGGTCTTCCAGCAAGACAATGACCCAAAACATACAGCCAAGGCAACAAATGAGTGGCTCAAAAAGAAGCACAGTAAGGTCATGAAGTGGCATAGCCAGTCTCCAGACCTTAATCCCATAGAAAACTTATGGAGGGAGTTGAAGCTCTGAGTTGCCAAGCGACAGCCTGAATATCTTAATGATTTAGAGATGATCTGCAAAGACGAGTGGATTAAAATTCCTCCCGACATGTGCGCAAACCTCATCATCAACTACAAAAAAGTCTGCTGTGCTTGCCAACAAGGGTTTTGCCACCAAGTATTAAGTCTTGTTTTCCAGCGGGATCAAATACTTATTTCTCACTGCAAAATGCAAATAAATTTATATAGTTTATACAATGTGATTTTCTTGATTTTGTTTTTTGATATTCTATCTTTCAATGTTAAAATTATCCTATCCTAAAAATTATAGACTGTTCATGTCTTTGTCAGTGGGCAAACTTACAAAATCAGCAAGGGATCAAATAATTATTTCCCCCACTGTATTTCCTTTGAAAAGGACGTTGTAAATAACAGAGAATTGCTCTATGTAAAAGATCATGTTAAAGTCACATTGCAATCGGATGTAAATCGGATGCTAGGTGTGGAAAATCGGATTGTATTTGCGTGAAAAATGCATGACACTCGCATTGCACTCATCCGACGTTGCAGGAACAAAATTAGACCGATTTTGAAGCTGCTAGTGTGAGTTCAGCCTAAAAGGGGGGTTGTTAGAGGAATCTAATGTTAACCACATGCCTCTTGTTTCCATATCTGTTCCTTTGTGGTTTTGCTACCGTCAGTGTGACTCTACAACATGCATATTCTAATAAGAACAAGAAAAGCCATTGCATGGATGGGTGTGTCCAAACTTTTGTACTGTACTATATATTTGTTCTATACTGGGCCAGTTTTCTGCAGATAAGCACACATTAGATTCTCTATGTCAGCTGCTTCACTCTCTCATTCATTCTGATCATCAATTCTGATCTTACAGTTCCACATGGTTCATTTTGTGTGTAATTGTCAAAGTGCTGCCAGCAGATGAATGTAAACAAGGGCATGTGTATGACAATCATTCAAAAGACTGCCAATGAGTAGCACAGAAGTGGGAAATTCGAAGTTTCTGCTGGATGAGGCCATTGTATGTACTTTCATTGTACTTTCATTTGATCCTCATCTGTCAGGAAATGAAGGCAACTTCGCCATCTAGTGGTAATTCTTGTTAATACCTTGTTCTCCTCTCCCACTGCAGGTTTAGTGTTTGCATATACAGGTCCTTCTCAAAAAATTAGCATATAGTGTTAAATTTCATTATTTACCATAATGTAATGATTACAATTAAACTTTCATATATTATAGATTCATTCTCCACCAACTGAAATTTGTCAGGTCTTTTATTGTTTTAATACTGATGATTTTGGCATACAACTCCTGATAACCCAAAAAACCTGTCTCAATAAATTAGCATATTTCACCCATCCAATCAAATAAAAGTGTTTTTTAATAACAAACAAAAAAACCAACAAATAATAATGTTCAGTTATGCACTCAATACTTGGTCGGGAATCCTTTGGCAGAAATGACTGCTTCAATGCGGCGTGGCATGGAGACAATCAGCCTGTGACACTGCTGAGATCTTATGGAGGCCCAGGATGCTTCAATAGCGGCCTTAAGCTCATCCAGAGTGTTGGGTCTTGCGTCTCTCAACTTTCTCTTCACAATATCCCACAGATTCTCTATGGGGTTCAGGTCAGGAGAGTTAGCAGGCCAATTGAGCACAGTAATACCATGGTCAGTAAACCATTTACCAGTGGTTTTGGCACTGTGAGCAGGTGCCAGGTCGTGCTGAAAAATGAAATCTTCATCTCCATAAAGCATTTCAGCCGATGGAAGCATGAAGTGCTCCAAAATCTCCTGATAGCTAGCTGCATTGACCCTGCCCTTGATGAAACACAGTGGACCAACACCAGCAGATGACATGGCACCCCACACCATCACTGACTGTGGGTACTTGACACTGGACTTCAGGCATTTTGGCATTTCCTTCTCCCCAGTCTTCCTCCAGACTCTGGCACCTTGATTTCCGAATGACATGCAAAATTTGCTTTCATCAGAAAAAAGTACATGGGACCACTTAGCAACAGTCCAGTGCTGCTTCTCTGTAGCCCAGGTCAGGCGCCTCTGCCGCTGTTTATGGTTCAAAAGTGGCTTTACCTGGGGAATGCGGCACCTGTAGCCCATTTCCTGCACACGCCTGTGCACGGTGGCTCTGGATGTTTCCACACCAGACTCAGTCCACTGCTTCCTCAGGTTCCCCAAGGTCTGGAATCGGTCCTTCTCCACAATCTTCCTCAGGGTCCGGTCTCCTCTTCTCGTTGTACAGCGTTTTCTGCCATATTGTTTCCTTCCAACAGACTTACCATTGAGGTGCCTTGATACAGCACTCTGGGAACAGCCTATTTGTTGAGAAATTTCTTTCTGGGTCTTACCCTCTTGCTTGAGGGTGTCAATGATGGCCTTCTTGACATCTGTCAGGTCGCTAGTCTTACCCATGATGGGGGTTTTGAGTAAAGGTACTGTCACACTAGACGATATCGCTAGCGATCCGTGACGTTGCAGCGTCCTCGCTAGCGATATCGTCCAGTGTGACAGGCAGCAGCGATCAGGCCCCTGCTGGGAGATCGCTGGTCGGGGAAGAAAGTCCAGAACTTTATTTCGTCGCTGGACTCCCCGTAGACATCGCTGAATCGGCGTGTGTGACACCGATTCAGCGATGTCTTTGCTGGTAACCAGGGTAAACATCGGGTAACTAAGCGCAGGGCCGCGCTTAGTAACCCGATGTTTACCCTGGTTACCATCCTAAAAGTAAAAAAACAAACACTACATACTTACCTACCGCTCTCTGTCCTCCAGCGCTGTGCTCTGCACTCCTCCTGCTCTGGCTGTGAGTGTCGGTCAGCCGGAAAGCAGAGCGGTGACGTCACCGCTCTGCTTTCTGGCTGCCCGGCGCTCACAGCCAGACCAGAGAAGCAGAGCGCCGAGGACAGACAGCGGAAGGTAAGTATGTAGCGTTTGTTTTTTTACTTTTTAGGATGGTAACCAGGGTAAACATCGGGTTACTAAGCGCGGCCCTGCGCTTAGTTACCCGATGTTTACCCTGGTTACCGGGGACCTCGGGATCGTTGGTCGCTGGAGAGCTGTCTGTGTGACAGCTCTCCAGCGACCAAACAGCGACGCTGCAGCGATCCGGATCGTTGTCGGTATCGCTGCAGCGTCGCTATGTGTGACGGTACCTTAATGAACCAGGCAGGGAGTTTATAAAAGCCTCAGGTATCTTTTGCATGTGTTTAGAGTTAATTAGTTGATTCAGAAGATTAGGGTAATAGGTCGTTTAGAGAACCTTTTCTTGATATGCTAATTTATTGAGACAGGTTTTTTGGGTTATCAGGAGTTGTATGCCAAAATCATCAGTATTAAAACAATAAAAGACCTGACAAATTTCAGTTGGTGGATAATGAATCTATAATATATGAAAGTTTAATTGTAATCATTACATTATGGTAAATAATGAAATTTAACACTATATGCTAATTTTTTGAGAAGGACCTGTATATTGATGGGCTTTAGCTGTAAATGCACTGGCTAGGAAGCTGCTGAGTAGACGCTTTATCCTATGTTCCTATCCTGGTCAATAGTCCAGGACTGTTAACCGTCGGTTTCCGAATGTCAATAAAAATTCTTATTCGTATTTTCTTTGAGTGTAGATTAGATGTATCTGTGTGTATGTGTCTAAGTACCCATTTCTTATTACAGGCTGTGGGGGCTCCGTAGCAATGATCACCACTCCTCCTGCGTTAGACTACATCATTGTCAGTGTTTCTGTCTGTCCGCCTGCAGGGGAGAGGCAGCAAGTGTGACACTATGGAGGCGTGTGTGCGCTCCCCAGTGTCTGCTCTGGTCGTGCTTGCCATCTGTTTTTGTCTGCATGTGCCAAGCCCACATATATCTTGCTCAGCCTCAACCTCTCTCCAACGCCACATGCCTAGGATACCATGGATTACCGTGGCACGCTATGCCCACCCTGAAGCCAGTTCAATAATAGTGTAATAAGGATCCATGAATGACTATTCAGTTCCTAGCCATTATATCTTACTGATTTCCAGGGTCGTGGTCAGGACTTGATTCCCAGGTGGGGTGGGGCAAGCTCCCCCAAGTGGGCCCCTAGCTCAAGTAACACTTGTGTATAATTGAAGAGGTGTCCATAAGTTATAGTGGCTCTAAGGCTACTTTCACACTAGCGTCGGAATCTCCCCGTCGCAATGCGTCGGGCAGATATTCCGACGCTAGCGTTTAACGCGCTGCACAACGGAGGCAGCGGATGCATTTCTCCGGTGCATCCGCTGCCCCATTGTGAGGTGCGGGGAGGTGGGGGCGGAGTTCCGGCCGCGCATGCGCGGTCTGAAAAAGCGGTCCGTCAGAAGCAAAAAACGTTACATGTACCGTTTTTTCCTCCCGACGGTCCGCCAAAGCACGACGCATCCGTCGCACGACGGATGCGACGTGTGGCAATCCGTCGCAATGCGTCGTCAATACAAGTCTATGGGGAAAAAACGCATCCTGCAAGCACTTTTGCAGGATGCGTTTTTTCTGCAAAACGACGCATTGTGACGGATTGCAGTTAACGCTAGTGTGAAAGTAGCCTAAACACCGCCTTGATTGACAGTATTCTTACATTGAATTGCCTGAACTGTGCACTCTGATGTTACAAGCAAAATAACCCAGGAGTCCCGAGCGGCAGAGCCGCGCTTACATGCTCTATAGAAAAAGGAAACTGCAAAGTTGCTCATTATACAAACACTTTGCAATGTTAACCATTTATGAGGAGGATATCCCTTTAAACATTATGGGCTGCTCCCCTAAAAGTGATGTTTTAATAGTTTTGCATCACTATGGAAAAATGACCATTGGGCAAGTTTTGGATTTCCCATGTATTAATTAGCTTTCGCTTTCTTAAGTTTTCAAAATAAAATTAATGAGGTGGTGTACTTCTAGGGTAACCACTTATCAGTCTGAATGTTTGCCCCTGTTAAAATAAAAATAGTTATACTCCCCTCCCATGTCCGCCCCGTTTCAACAGTGTCAGCACCCGCGTTCCCGGGGCTCACATGAGGTTGTTATGATATGTGAGCCCTGCGGCCAATCCGCTCTCACGTCACTGTCTCCGCCTTCCGGCGGATAAGTAATGAGTAGGAAGTCAGGGCCGCAGCTGGTCGCTCAGTTCCGCTTGATTGCTCACATGTCCAAAGGCGGGGACAGTGACGTGAGAGCTGATTGGGCGCAGGGCTCATGTATCATAACAACCTCACGTGAGCCCCAGGCACAAAGGGCTGACACCACTGGAACATTGCCGGCATTGGATGGAGTATAGATGTTTTTATTTTAACGGGGACAAACATTCAGACTGAGAAGTGGTTGTCCTAGTACTAGACGACCCGTTTGTCATTTTGATTGCTAGGCTACCTATGCAGAGTGCAGCAGTCCATGTTTCTAGCAACTTTGGAAAATGTTGAGCCCAACAATGTGTGAGCGCAGCCCTGTTGAGTGGGCTCTCGTCAGTTCATGCAGTGCATATCAGTCATATCATCACCACTTGCTGCTCTCTGCACACTACACAAATACTAACCTCCGCTTTGTCCGTTCAGCTACTGTTCCTGTAAAGTGCAGTAGTCAGGCTGACTTGTGCCCTCTGGCAGAGACTGCTGCACTCTGCTTACTATATGTAGTGAGGCGTGGGACCCGTGGTAGCCACCATCCTCCTAGCTATGTTTCTACACAATTCCTCGTCTAACTTACATGCGTGCATTAATCCCATCTTTCTGTGCTGTAACACACATGTTCTACAGTTCAGGAGTTCAAGACAACTTGTGCACTTTATAGATACAATGATTCGTTCCTCCAGCACTAAGTAAAATATATAGCACGTCTAATTGGTCATTTACCCATTACTCCTGTCTTTACACAGTGCTATGCATTTTATGGTTTGCAGTTCTGTTTAATTTTGTATTCCATTTCCATTTTTCCAGCTCTCCTTTCCTCTTGGTGTGAAGACCTAGGAAGGCTGCTTCTACTGCGCCACCAAAAGAGCAGGCAGAACGACCCGCCAGGGAAACTCCCCATGCAGCCCCCCATGAATTCTTTAACTTCCATGAAACCATCCCTGTCCCATGGGTAAGCATGCACTAGAGATTCTCCACTTCTCAGCATGTTAGCACTAATTTGTTTAGCAGAACTGAGGATTCATACTTTCTCTTCATTTTGGCTACTGTTAGGGTACCGTTACACTATACGATTTACCAACGATCACGACCAGCGATACGACCTGGCCGTGATCGTTGGTAAGTCGTTATGTGGTCGCTGGGGAGCTGTCACACAGACAGCTCTCCAGCGACCAACGATGCCGAGGTCCCCGGGTAACCAGGGTAACCATCGAGTTACTAAGCGCAGGGCCGCGCTTAGTAACCCGATGTTTACCCTGGTTACCAGCGTAAAAAAAAAAAAAAAGACTACATACTTACATTCCGGTGTCTGTCCCTTGCCGTCTGCTTCCCGCACTGACTGACTGCCGGCCGTAAAGTGAAAGCACAGCGCGCTGTGCTCTGCTTTCACTTTACAGCCGGCAGTCAGTCAGTGCGGGAAGCAGACGGCAAGGGACCTGACGGACACCGGAATGTAAGTATGTACTGTTTGTTTTTTTTATTTCTACGCTGGTAACCAGGATAAACATCGGGTTACTAAGCGCGGCCCTGCGCTTAGTAACCCGATGTTTACCCTGGTTACAAGCGAACGCATCGCTGGATCGGTGTCACACACACCGATCCAGCGATGACAGCGGGAGATCCAGCGACGAAAGAATGTTCCAAACGATCTGCTACGACGTACGATTCTCAGCAGGATCCCTGATCACTGCTGCATGTCAGACACAGCGATATCGTATGGATATCGCTGGAACGTCACGAATCGTACCGTCGTAGCGATCAAAATGGCACTGTGTGACGGTACCCTTATATATCAGTTTGTGTATGTAAATGCAATACCCCCTCAGGCAGATTGCTGAACATTGCAGTGCCCTGCTGGCTGATATAGCAGATAGTTCACAACCTGCACTGCGTGCTTTGTGTCACCTTATTTCTCCCTAAAGCCATGTTCCAATGTGCAGAAACGTTGTGGTTGTTTCCCCACAGTGTTTTTTCTGCCTGTGACTCAATGGTTATCACTGTTGCTTTGGATCTCTGGGGTCCTGGGTTTACATACCACCATGACAACATCTGCAAGATGTTTGTAAGTTTTCCTCATGTTTGCCCGGGTTTTTTATCCTCCCACACTCAAAAGACATACCGAAAGGGAATTTAATCTGTGAGCCCCAATGGGGACTGTGATGATGTCTGTAAAGTGCTGTGGAATATCATGGCGCTGTACAAATGAGTAAAATAAATATCTGCACCAAAATACA